>NW_027256884.1:600000-1165000 GCF_029215685.1 Pituophis catenifer annectens
GATGCAAGGAGAGAGAAAAATGATGCATGTTTATTGTCTCATTGCATTTCAGAATTATTACTTTATCTGCAAATGTTTTCAAAATACTTAGACAAATATATTAAATCCATTTCACAAAAATAAATTATTTTAAATAATATAAGTGTACATTCTTGGAAGTAAGGCCATTGAAAACAGCTGAAAATATATTCATTCATTCATTCATTCTCTATATTACGAATCTGTCAAATCAGAGTATGTTCATGTAATCATATTGGTAACAGTACCAAAATAAATTGCTCTATTTCTACCTAACATATAATATTTGTATATCCTATATACATTCTAAAGCTTCCAAATACCAAAAATGAAAAAAAAGAGAGAGAAATAGGAAAGAGAACAATTGAATTCGATTCTGCCTTTCTCTTGGCTGTATGAATAAAAAAAATCAAACAAATGCTTTCCTTCACTTGCTTAAGTCCTTGCACTGGTCCAACAGATGTCATCATGGGGAAAATCATCACTGACTCTATTGGAGGGTCTAATAATTCAAGAAAACTAGATCTGGACTAAATGGAATTGGAGTCACTAGATGGTACCATGCATTAGATCAGTGGGTCTCAACCTTCCTAATGCCGCGACCCTTTAATACAGTTCCTCATGTTGTGGTGATCCCCAACCATAAAATTATTCCTAAGGCCATTGAAAATATGTGTTTTCTGATGGTCTTAGGCGACCCCTGTGAAAGGGTTGTTCGATCCCCAAAGGGGTCCCGACCCACAGGTTGAGAACCACTGCATTCGATAGTTCTGTGTTTCTTTGCTGCCATCTAGTGAGTGTCTGAATTTTTGCAGATCTGGTCGCCCTACTTAACGAATTGTTTACTACAGACCTAGTGCAATTCCTGCTATTGGAAAGGATGTGACTGAAATAGGCAGAAACGCCTCTTACTTGGGTGACTGAGTTTCAGGAACTGGAGCTGACAGAGGTCTTGTCTGGAAATCTACACAGAGGAAGAAAAATTTTTTTTGGAAATCATAATAAAAATGGGAAAGTTGCTTTCATCAGCTCTACAAGGCACAGTACAGGATTATCCACTAATTTGTAACTAAATCCTCAAATACGTTGAAGTCACATTTGATTTTTGTTTAATTTGTTGGTTAGATGGGATTTTTTGTAATGGGAATTTAAGTCAATTTACTTAATGCATTCCAGAATATTTCACATCAGGGATTATGTCTTGCATCGTGTCTGTGCAAGGCAATTTACATGTGTCCTTATCAAGGGGACAAGGAGAAGGACCTTGCAAGCTGCAGTCCTCAGAGACACACATGTTCCAATGGTTTTGCGGAACATCTTTTCAGTGTGCAGGAGAATTTGGGGGGTGGGTTAGGATTTCAGTCCCTATTGAGGAAAACACCATATCCCATTATCACTTCCTTGATTTAGACAATCCATCTCCAGATACTTTTTAACTTTAAAATAATATTTAGTTAGCCATTTCGGGCACAGGGTGAACAGTTTATGGAAGAAGCTCATGGAATGCACATCCAGGTATATATAAAGAAAATAATCTACAGCTACCTTTTCCTAAAGTTTGATTGGCGTTTTCTGGGTAACCTTCACGAAGAACTCTTGATTCATTTGAGACCGCCTGCTCCCTGCTCTCCTCCGTCTTGGTGCCACTCTCAGTCAAAAAGCGATTACTTTCTTCAATATATGTTTCTATTGACCACTGAGCAAGATCTGATTTAGCCACAGGGTTCTCCTCCTGATGTTTTTTGACATTTTCAACTGTGAGGAGAGAGCTGGAAAGCTTACTACTCTCTGGCTTGGGTGCTGGATCTGGGGATGCTTCTGAAGGCACCTGTTTTTTGCTACCAGTTTTTGTGGGGTTTGGGGTTTTTGACATTTTTCCAGGGCATGAAACAAGACTGTTTTCTGAAAGGAAAAAGCATTGCTATATTATTTCTTCTATTAAGAAATAGAAGAAATGTGCTTTTCTAAGAAAACATGCAATATTTGAATCAATATTATTATATTTGTTTAGTGCTGTTTTTGAACTCAGACTTGGCCCTGAGCATCAAAGATTCCAGAAGACATTACAAAATACATCCGTATGATCTTCAGCAAGTTTTATATTCTCTTTCTGGAACTCTAGGTGAAACTCCTTCGCATCACAAAGTTTAGACCTGAAACAGTGTGCATATAATTCCATCAAAATTGGCTTTTTCATGGATTGTACTAATAAAAGAATTCTGTTATGGGGTACTTGATCGCCTGCTGGAGGACACAACCAAGATATGAATTATAAAGCTGAGTTGGTGAGCATATTATTATTAACCCTCCCCAAAAGGAACAAGAATGGAAGGGAAACAAAGAAATTTAGGGTTTCAGCCCCAGTGTGATTATGCTGTCCAAATTGGACAGTTAAACAACAGAATTGGAGGTTGGGATCCATACCATAAAGAACTCCCAGGATGGGATTGTCCTAACTCCCTTTCATAATTCCCTGAGATCGCTTAAGGAGAAAGAACAGTTGTTTTAAGGACAGAACAGAGATACCTGCCAACTCATTTTAATAAGGCAGTCTCTGAGTTTTTAATACAGTACTGAGTGGGCCTTTCTCTTAACTCAGCCCAGTAAATTATTTGGATGGGTGGCTTAGTAGTTTAGCAGTAATTCTGTCCAAACACAACAAAAAGATTTAGAAGGTAACTGTTGTGGCCCATTAGTGGCCTGTGCAGCTAGTAGCTGATTCCGACAGCGAGGAGGCTGGTGTGGTGCTGCGCCAGCAGCCTATGCAGCTGGCGCTCGAGTCAGACAATGAGGAAGCTGGAGAAGATGTGGTGCCAGAGGCGGGGATTCAGCCAGGGCCTTCAGAACCTCCAGAAGCTCCCTTAAGTGAAGAGGAAGAAGAGGAGGAGCCTCTTTTCGATTCATGGGCACCCAGAGCTGCCAAAAGGCAGGAGTGGCTCCTCAGGAGGAGGTCTCCTCGAGAGTAAGGCTTGGGATTAATTGGCTACTCCTCTAGCCTATTTAAGGAAGGACGACGACTGATGCAATTTGCAGGAAACAACTTCGTTCATATTCCTTCGCGTCTTGATTCCAGAAACGTTTTATTCGGCTCTTGTTTCTCTCGTCAGTTTTCCTGCAAATTGCTTCTGGGCATTCTGCCAACCACAGTAAGATTACGGTTATCTGAAATACTGTGCCTCAGAATTGAGTTATTATTCTTTGGATTCTTGTCGGCTGTTAATGAAGTTAAATTAACAGCCCTTGTTCAGAAGACTGATTTAAACTGTACTTGTGTTCGAACAACTACTAAGAAAGCTCATTAGTAGTCCTTAATTAGTAAACTAAGGTTTGTACAGACTTTGTGTGTGCTGTATTCTTTGGGGTCCGTAGCTGGGGCAGAACAGTAATGTGCAAAACAGCCAAGATTACATCTACCCTTCCCAGGTTAAACTTGACATAGTATCTAATATTCAGAGGTACTCCACCTTTGTAGTAACTACGATGTCAGTGGGGAAACTTCCAGGCATAGAAAGATTCCTTATGTAACCTCAGAATGAAGCATCTAGGTTGACAGAAGATTCCCCGAATTGGCCAACCATTGAGGACTGGGTCTTCAATAGCGAAGACAGAAGGACAGCAACCACCATTTTATATCTCCCTAAAAGGAGCACAGCTTTTAAAGGCCGGAAAGCATTAAAGGATATCAACTCTGCTAGATCACAGTCCTATCAACTTTGTTCTAGCTATGGAGAGAATATGAAGTAAAGATTGGAAAATCATTCAAATTCAGATTCAAATCATTGATTGATTGGATTAAATTGCATTCATTTGATTGAACAATTCGGCTATTGGTGATGCATGGTTTTTACCTACCAGTCTCCTGGCACTAAGGAGAATGGCAGAAAGCTGCCATCACTATGAATTTTGCAGACGTCCCTGTTCCAAAGGATGGTTCATCACTCAGTCAGCATCCTTCTTGAAATGTACCGCTGGATCCTTTGTGACAGTCCACGAGAAAAGCATGAAGGTAATGAAGCTCTTTTGCACCTTGCCTTCCTAGCAACTGGTATCCAGGTCTAATATTCAGAAGGTTCCATGCAGCCATTGTGACTAATAGCTAAAGGTCAACTTATCCTCCGTGACATGATTTTGTCACTTGCTCACATCTTACACTATCAAGATTCCATAAATGAAGTCTGTAGTGCAATTATATATACACATCAATCACCCATAGTGCATCATGAAGTCACTTAAGAAGGGTTATGGGATGGTGGTGAATTCTACTCTCTGGTAAAATAAAGGGAGAATTTTAGTAGGAATATCCTCGGAGTTTTTTGCCTGGAAAATTCTGGATGGGCTGGCTCAATAAAACTTTTTCTTGTTTGATATTAAATTATTATTTATCAAATGTAAAACATTTTATCATATATAAATATGTTGCACTCCTTAATGGCGTTAGTATTTAGATTAATATTGAATGACAACCCCCTTTGCAGCATTGAATGCTAAAATGGCTCAGCTGAGGTCTTCAGTTAAGTAAACACTATTAGCCTTGAGATGCATTTGGCCCTGTTTTAAAAAAAAACAAGTAAGTAAACAAACTCTATTGGCCTTGAAATTCATTATTTCCTGTTTATCTTTAAATAAATGCTGTTCACATTGGGGCTCATTCAAACAAACATGTTTATTTTGAAAAACAAAATAAATATGACTTGTTTCCTATTTTTAAGAAATAAATGAATAAGTGTTACTAGTCTTCAAACTTGAAATTGCTTTTTCTTTTTTTAAAAAAACAGATTTAAAAATGCCTAAAAATGTTGGTACTGTCACCTTGATGTATGTAGTTTCCTCTCTGTTTTTGAGAGCATGTGCACCAAAGACAAATTCCTTGTGTGTCCAATCACACTTGGCCAATAAAGAATTGTATTGCATTGTATTGTATTTTGCTAAATAAATAAATACCTAAACAAATGCTATTAGCTTTGAGAGTACCAAAGGGGATCTTATTTGAAACACAGCTGGATTTCTGATTTTTCTTTAAGAAATGTCAGAAAGTCCAGTTGCCTTTAAAGTAAAAGCACATTTGGGGCAACCCTGCCGTCTGGGTGAATGAGAGACCCTCCATAGACATCAGCCTCATCCTTCCTTTTGATTTTGAGGCACCCCCTCCTCCAAATAGCAGCTGAAGGGAAGAGCAATGTTGGGGTACTCTGGGGACCCTGCAGGCATTTCGGGGTGCGAGGAAACGTCCCTCGTGGAGGGAATGCAAATAACTGCATTCCAAATAACTGCAGAGCGGCCTTGAAACCGTCGCCCATAGATCACTCTAACGTTCGCAAGTCTAGGGTCCCGCTCGCCACCCCGCCGGAAGTGGCTCCGCTCTCGGCGGATGTTTTTGTCCGTTTCGGCTTCCGTAGGCCGCCGGGGTTCTCCTTCCGCCTCGTCGGCGCTGCTGGCTGGCCGGGGCCGAGAATGGCGGCGGAGCGGCTGAGCTGGTGGGAGCGCCCCGAGCGGCCCTTGGCGCCTCTCAGCGAGCGGCAGCGGGACTCGGTGCTGGAACTGCGCGGGGCCTCGCCAGGGCTGCCCCTTCCGCCCGAGGTAGGCCGGCTGGTTGCCCGCGGCGCCGCGCAGAGATGGAATGTTGCCTCGGCTCCCGCTTCGTCCGGATCCTGAGGGAGGGAGGGAGGGAGGGAGGGCGGAGAAGCCAGCGCCGGAGGCCTTGTGCGAAGGGCGAGCTTGCCCTTGCAAGGGGCTAGGCAGGAGGAAAGGAGGCCACGCGGAAGCCCCTGGGAGGGTCTGTTGGTAGGGAAGCCCTGCGTCGCCAGTGGGAAGAGATGGGGAAGAGGCCCTTTGAGGGCGCCCTCCCCTCCCCTCCTCCCCCCCACCCCTTTTGCAAACCTGAACTTGGTGGTTTTCTTGCAGACTTTTCATTACCCAACTAGGTAACATCATCAGATAATGTCATCAAATGTCAGAAGTGCATCTCACTCACTGCGTCATGCGGGGGAATTCGCTGGAGAAAGCAATTATGTTTGGAGGAATTAGCGGTAAAAGGAAACCAGGCCTCCAAAGAAGACGGTGGCTGGACACCCTCAAAGCTGAGCATAAAAGAACTCAAAAGAAGCAGCACAAGATCAGAAGATGGCCAGAGAATCGCCAAGAGTCAGACACAACCGAATGGATACCATCGTCGTCTTCTTCTTCTTCATCATCATCATCGGTCTAGAAGGGATGGGGTTTGCTCTAGCAAAGCCTCCCAGCACTGATGATGCCCCCTAGTTGGGTCATAAAACATCTGCAAGAAAACCACCAGGCTGAGAGAGCTCCCAGGACCCCTCATTTCAACCCTGAGCTACAAAGATTCTCCTTTATTGGGTTGTAAACCTGATTCGTTTGTACTGTTTACACAATACGATTAGACATTATTTAAACATCCTATTATTTTGAAAGCTTAATGTACAGAAACTAGGGAAAGAAAAGTGAAAATTGTATCAATATTAGTTGGAATTTAGGATGTCAAGATTACATGAGTAAAATTATGCAGCTTGGCTTTTTTAACATGACCTGAATGTTAATTGCAATTTAATATTACAGTTTGGCTCTTGGACCCTGTGATTCTTATTGCTACTCAAGGATTGTGGTGGGTTTATCAGGGTCTGATTCTTCCTTGATATTTAAATATGACTCTATTTGAATGTGTATATTGTATATATACATATAGTGTTTAAAGACTTCGTTTCAATGTTTTATCACATAGCAACCAGACATGATTTACTTGTACAATACTGTCAACTGCCAGGAGTCTTATGGGCTTCACAGGATGGGAACTGATTTTTTTTTTTCTTTTTAACAGCTACCCATAGAAGATTTAAATAGCCTTGTCCAGCCATCGTTAACAGTCACGCTGACAGCCACATTGCCAGAGTCTACAGAGAACATTCTCTTGAAAGGATTCTCTTCTTTTGGTATGGAAAATGAAAGAATTGAAACGGCACAGCAGGTAAAAAGGAAACAAAGGAACTGCAAGCTCTTTCTGATTCTGGTAGAATACAAAAAATCACAGACTTGAGTGGTTGTGCAGAGATTCCGTTGCAAAAGGAAAAGGTGACTTGGATCACACAGGAAGAATTTGTGTCTGTCTTTGACTGGCCAGAACCAGGAAAAGACGCCTTTGATTTGAGGAGATTTGGATGGCTGCAGCAACAAGCAAATTTCCTTTTCAGATTCATATCCCCTGCGCAGCTCTAATTACTAATTTGGCCATTAGCTTTCCAATTCCAGTTGGGACTGAAATAAGCAATTCCTGGATGGCTGGTGCATTTTTGTCTTTTCTTTAGTTTGGGTCATTTTGAGGAGTCAGATGATCTGCTTTGCCCCCAGAACTCCAGAGTGGGCTTTCAAGTGACGTTGATGGAGTAAATTTCACTCCCTTTGGCTTGGGTGAAAATGGGAGGAAAAATGAATGATGGGATTTGGGAGGGAAGAATTGACAAGTTTATGCAAATAGTAATAATAATAGTAATAGTAGTTGAGAGCCAGTTTGATGATGTGATTAAGGCACCTGGCTACAAACTGGGAGAGTGTGAGTTCCTGTCTTGCTTTGGGCACAAAGCCAGCTAGTGACCTCCCATCAACCCCTGGAAGGAGGCAATGCCAAACCGCTTGTGGGAAACCTTGCCAACAAAAATGCAGGCCCTGACTCAAGAAGTAGATGCAATTGAATAGGAGGGGGGAAATGCAGCTCTCTTCCGATTTTGATTGACATTTGATAAATCCTTTCCTAAAATATTTCTTCAACTTGTTTAGGAATATAGCAAACAATAAAGAGAACAAAATTGTCTGCTTCTTCTGAATTAAGGGTGATTTTTAAGAGCCTTGTCCTTTCATTGGTCTAGTTCTTCTCCTGGTTTGATCAACTTCATACACAGATGGATCAAGATGAGGAGACCAAATACCGGTATGTATATATACTGTATTTTTTGGAATATAAGATGTACCTTAGTTTATGGGGAGGAAAATGGGGGGGGGGAATTCTGCCTACCAGGTCATCTGGTTAGTCCCAGCACATTAGTTCACTTGCTGGTTTTGAGGTTGGGGCTGTGCTTCCAAAGCACGGCTGATTGTCGGAGGGAGCAGCAATTAGAAAAGCAGGCAAAGCACAGAAGATTGCTTGGCTCGCATTGAGGCTGAAAAACAGCTTCAAAAGCACAGCTAAATCCTCGGAGGGAGCTCCTGTGACTAAAGCAGGCAAAGCGCAGAAGGGGTAAGAGAAGGCAGCAGCTGTTCTGGGTAGCCATTTTGGGCACCGCGCAGGGTTACATTCGGAGTATAGGACGCACCCAAATTTTCAGCCTCTTTTAGGAGGGAAAAAAGTGCGTCTTATACGCAGAAAAATACGGTATGTATTTTACTTCCCTTAATTGTAAGGTGAATATGTGCAGTATCCATCAATAATGACTAAAGCAGCTGATATGAGCTTTAATTCCTTCAATATCTTGTACACTTAGCATTGTTTTTTTTCCTTTGTTTTATGTATTCAACAAGATATTTGGAACTTTAAAGTCATTTTGTATATTCTGTTATTTCTCCAGTTTACACAGAGCTATTTTCTCTTGATTTTTTTAATGAACTTTTTCTCTTTTTTAACTGTCTCCCTCCCTAGTTTCCCTCCCTAGTTTCCCCAAATGAACCATGGTATACATAGAATTACCATACGTTATACTGCACACTGTAGCTATACAACAGGCAATCCAACATTTCGGCATTGTTTTATCAATTCTCCCATTGCTACTACAAACACTTAAAGGCACTGTGGTTTGTGTGTTTCTCCAAGGCTGGCCAGGGCAGCTTATTCTGGATTTGAAGAGCAGTGTGATGCCATACTGAATGATGTGAATTGTGCTCTTCAGCACCTTAAGTCACTGCAGGAACAATACCTCTTTGTCTCAACCAAAACAGGAACCCTGCACGAAGCCTGCGAGCAGCTGTTAAAAGAGCAGGTAACCTCAGGGTTGAATGGCAGAAGATAAGCTTAGACTTCTCATGTCCCAAGGCCACAAATGAAGGAATTGATGTTTTGGAGGAGTCTAGTATCACATTCCTTAGACCAGGTATTTTAATAAACTGTTACACAGAGAGTGGTCTACCACCATGAACAAATGCCTTAGAAGTAAGAGGAATTGTTATCATGGTTATCTTTTTAACCTGCCTTTTATATATAATTTAGATATAGTTATATATAAGTAAGGTGGCAAACATACCTGATATTTCTGCCTCCTATTTTTCCCACAATAATAACTCTGTGAGGTAGGTTGGGCTGAGTGAGAGGGACTGGCCCAAAGACACCCAGCTGCTTTCATGCCGAAGGGAAGCCTGGACCTCCCCATCTCCGGGTTTCTAGGTCAGCACTGGGATGCTGACACCAAACTGGAACTCATTGTAGTGCAACTTGCTACCTGGATCTGAATTATGAATTAAGAAATGATTGATTAACTTAGTTTTTTACAATAGTGTTATTCTCTTCTGTGTAACACTGTCATACCAAGTTTATATCCAAGTGAAATGTTGGGAACTATACTAAAATGCTAATATAAACGTAATAACTATAAATCTGTGCTTTTAAAGAGGCGATTCCATGTTGTATGTGATAACATGCTTTTAATTACCTAATAAATATTTCATTTCTTTTTAGTCAGAGCTCGTGGACCTGGCAGAAAATATCCATCAGAAACTGTCTTATTTCATTGAACTGGAAAATATTAATACAGTAGGTACAATTGTTTAACCTCTCCCCATTTCTAAAAAAACTCCCAGTCTCTGCATTTGAAGTCCTTTCTAAAAGCGTATAACGAAGGCTAATAACTAGTTCTCATTTAATCCTGGTTTACGGTTGAAATCTAGTAAACAAGTATACATAGAACTCATTAAAACTTTGTTTCAAATAAACTTGGGTAAGACTTTGCTCCTTGGAAGGTTTTAATTTTATCTTGAAAGACAACGAAAGAGGAAAAGCCTAAGATGCGTTAAAATGGAAGCACAAGACAATAGAGGGGAGAAGGTGGAGCATGTGCAAGTTATCTCATTGGAGGAGCACCCCTTCAGCTGCCCTTCAAGGTTCCCCTGGTGCTGAATGGGGGGGGGACTCACAACGGGCTTTGATAGTTGCAGCAGCCTTTGCAGTGTCCCTGGGGTCACCATTGGGGCCCTTGGCGGATAATCCAGAGTTACAGCGTCCTGCAGTGAGAGGATGGCCCTTCATGACCTTCACGAACAGCTTCTGACAAGTCAGCAGGGGAAACCGCCAGGAGGTGGCAGAGGGCAATCCGTCACCCGGGATGCCACAACCATGCAGGACCCGTCTGAGGACGGCAACGGAGACTGCCACCACTGCCTTTGCAAATCTCAGCCATGCGACTGCTGCGCTTTAGGGCAGTGGGTATCTCACCTACACCCACAGAGTCCCTCTGTTCTGGTCAGAGCATTTTTGTCTTCCCCTCCTAGAGATACCAGCTGGCATTCTTTCCAAGCCCCTTGAAGGGCTGTGGATCGTGGTTCCTAATTCTCTTACCTTGATGAGAGGTGGAAAAGTGTGATTAAAAACTGTCATTCCAAAGGGAATATTGAAAGTATTTAAAAAATGGTACAAAATAATGAGTATTTTCTTAAATGCTGGAAAGCGTATTATGTAATAATGGTATCAAAGCAAGATTTCTTCGGTTGTGCATTTTTATGGACTTCTATTCTTTGCTTTGCCTCCAATAAGAAATTGAATTCGCCTACACTGTCTGTTAGCAGTGAAAGTTTCATCCCGATGCTGAACAAACTGGACGACTGCATAGCCTACGTTTCCTCCCATGTAGGTATTGTTCATATCCTTCACCCTGCTTTAAAGGACATAACTGGCGGCTTCAGGGCACTCGCTCCATCGTTTCAATTTTTTGTTTATTTTTGCACAGACTTTGTGTAGAGAGTCACCTAGAGAGGGAGATGGGCAGTGTATAAATTTGATAAATAAAAATATTTCATTAATTTCTGTCTGGAGGATAGAGCAATATAATGGACGTGTGCCTTGCAGGCCAAAGATTATGTTCTTTTACTTTTTTTTAGTAGTTAGGTCAGGGGTGTCCGACCTTGGCAACTTTAAGACCTGTGGACTTCAACTCCTAGAATTCCCCACCAGCAGAGATGGGTTTCAGCAGGTTCTGACCAGTTCTGGAGAACTGGTAGCGGAAATTTTGAGTAGTTTGGAGAAGCAGCAAATACCACCTCTGACTGGCCCTACCCCCATCTATTCTCTGCTTCCCGAGTCCCAGCTGATCGGGAGGAAATGGGGATTTTGCAGTAACCTTCCCCTGGAGTGGGGAGGGAATGGAGATTTTACAGTATCCTTCCCCTGCCATATCCACCAAGCCACGCCCACCAAGCCACACCTACAGAACCGGTAGTAAAAAATTTTGAAACCCACCATTGCCATGCAGGCTGGGGAATTCTGGGAGTTGAAGTCCACAGGTCTTAAAGATGCCAAGGTTGGACACCCCTGACTTAGGTCTATAAATTTATTTATTTATTTATTTATTTATTTCTATACCGCCCTTCTCCCGAAGGACTTAGTAGTACAGCCTACTAAAAACAAAGACAGTCATCAGTTAAAAATAATTAAAATTATTACATAATTTCAGCTCAGATTTAAAACCCCAAAAATTTAAAACACCCAATTTAAAAATCATTGCATTGATAGCCCAGCTTGGTGGAACAGCAGGGTCTTGAGGGCACAGCGAAATACACGGAGGTCGGAGATCTTACGCATTTCCGGGGGCAGTTCATTCCACAGGGCAGGGGCTCCCACAGAGAAGCCCTCCCCCTGGGGGAGGGTGAATATGCCATTTTTGCTTGCTTTTAATTTGGTACAGAGGGAACTTTGACTATCTAGAATGTTTCTGCACATTCATTTTGAAGTATGAAATCCATCATTCCCTTTTTCATTATTTAACTTTTTTATTTATCGTTCTTGTTTAATATCCTTTCCTTCTTTTGCAGCCAAATTTTAGGGACTGCGCTGTGTATTTGGCAAAGTGCAACCAGTGTCTTTCTAAAGTGGTGCATCTTATAAAAGCATACACAGTGAACACCCTACAGAACCTCACGAATCAGTTAATGAAAAGGGTACGCTATCAACTCATGTACATTCAATAGTGTTAAATCTGTCTTCAAAGAGAATCGTCTGCAAAAATTTCCTTGGTGACACAAGATGGGCAACTTTTTTTGGCTTAAAATGGTGCATTTTTCTGTGGGATGAAATAAATACCTATCGTTGGTGTTCTCTGTTCACCCAGGACCCCTTTTTCATTTTGGTAGGATTCACATTCGGGGCAAAGAGATAGCAATAGCAACAGCACTTAGATGTATATACTGCTTCACAGTGCTTTACAGCCCTCTCTAAGCAGTTTACAGAATCAGCATATTGCCCCCAATAATCTGGGTAGAAAATTCAGAAAAGCCCAAAATAGATCAAACACTTTTTCACAGAACTCTGTATCCCTAGTTCGATCCTGTCCGGCTCAAAGTTGACTCAGCCTTCCGTCCCTCCGAGGTGAATAAAATGAGGACCCAGATTGTTGGGGCCAATAGGCTGACTCTCTGAACCGCTCAGAGAGGGCTGTGAAACGATATATAAGTGCTAAGGGCTATTGCTAGGGAAGTCTTCCTTCTATAACCAGTTTTTGCCCTCAGTTGTTCACTGCACTTTACTTTTTTGTTGTGCTAGTAGTTTGTCTTTCCAGGTATTGATTTTCTAGCAGATGCCTCTGTTCTAGAACCAGGGTTTACATTGGGTTTCTCCTCAGCACGTGCTTGTGATTCCCCTGGTCTCCTTCAGAGCCTGTCCTTAGGGGCTCCTGAATAGCATGGCCACCTCCCTTCATTGGAGACTTTTCAGGGACACTGTGATGTCACAGACGGGTGGCAGTGGCACTGTGAGGTCACGAGAGCATTATCAGTCTCCATTTGGCATTTCAAGGTTGGGCTTCAAAGGAGCAAGAGGTGCCTTAGGCTGCCTCCTCGTATTTTTTTTTTTTTAAAAATTTGATTTATATGCCGCCCTTCTCTGGAGACTCAGGGCGGCTTACAATGGGTTCAGCAATAGCCTTCATACTTTTGTATATTTTTATACAAAGTCAGCTTATTGCCCCCACAAACAGGGTCCTCATTTTACCCACCTTAGAAAAGATGGAAGGCTGAGTCAACCTTGAGCCTGGTGAGAATTGAACTCGCAGTAATTGTAATTTTGGGAAGAAGCTTTAGGCCTTCAGGTGGGTTGCTGCGGAATTGCCTAGTTGAGCTACCCGGGATCTCCAAGGAGTAATAATAGCTCCTTCCTGACACCCCCCCCCCCCAAAAAAAAAATATGATGACAGAGATAGAGTTTCTAAAAAGCTCTGCTCTAAAATTGGCCTCCAGAGTTATTTTCTACAATTGGAGGATTCAGGGTGAAGAAAATATATATATATAAGCTTTGGGATTCTCTCTGTCTTATATGGGTTGGTGTAAATGTCCTCCCTCCCACCCCCACCCCCACCCCACCCCCATTGTGCAATAACTCAGCGGGCAGATAACTCTCTGTTTCTTTTAGGATCCTTTGGTGGCTCCAAATTCAGACAATGCCTTTACCTTGTTTTATGTGAAGTTCAGAGCTGCTGCACCCAAAGTCAGGGTAGGTCGAACAGTGGAGAGTGATTGTCAGAAGGAATACAAAATTATTGCGAAAAGCTATTTACTGTATGCTCAAACAAAACTTACTTGTTTTGTTTATCTACGCCTCCCGGGAGACACTGAAGGTTGACAGAGGCACTTTGTGCTGACATCCACTTTCCGAAACTGGGTCTCTGGCCAAAGGGGAAGGCTGGGTGCCAAAATTGCTTCCATCCCATTAGAATACTAACCGGCATTCTAACCGAAGTAAAAGCTAGCTCTGCCAGCTGCACCAGCAGATGGTTCGTTTTGCATGGTCGTAGTTGACAGCCAATAAATCCTCTCTTTATAGACTTGAATCAAACTTTTCACTATCTCTTAGTCTCTGGAATTAGCTGCTTTACCTGATCATATTGGGATTTTCGATTTGGGATTTTCACTCCTGGGTCATGAAATTATACCAAACCCTTCACCTTTTAAAGCACTGGGAAGTTTGAATTAATAAGATTGCAGAGAAAAACTATTTACTCTAGAAGGACAGGAAGATGAGATTTTTCACATGGGAATTTCCTAAATATTTCTTCAGAAATGAGTCTCTTTTGGAGTGCAGAGAGGATTCTCGCTAATTGAACAGGATCAAAAGAAAACAGTTGAAATGGGAAAACTTTACTTGAGGGGTCATTTACCTTTTTTTTTCCTCCTTGTTTCCCTAGACACTTTTTGAACAAATCGAGCAACGATCTGAGAAAATGCCGGAGTACGTAGACTTATTAGCATTTTATATTAAAACGAATGCAAAATACTGTTCCGTGGATTGAGGCCCAAGAAGGTGCCATCTGATCCTCATTCACTCCTTGAGCACAGCAGGCCTGGTTGGGGAGACCCCCTCTGGCCCCAGGAGGTGATCCCTGGTTTTTCTTGGACCGAGAGGGCCTCATTTTGCCCCACCAGTTCAAATCACTACTTTATGGCCTTGCAAGTAACTGAAGTCAGATGAGGATAAAGTAAATATATGGTGAATGTTTAAGTCAATGACAAGCATGCAAGAGGCCACCTTGAGAGGAAGTTTGGGAATCAGCCTGCTTCTGTGCGCTTGGAATCCCCCGTGAACACCCTAATCTCTCCTTCAATCACTTTTAGTTTCTGGTCTCCCAATTATTCTCATTGCGCTTCTCAAAAATCTGGTCACATTTCTGTGGTTTTGTTTTTGAACCGTGTGGAGTACTAGGGATCCTTTAAATCCAGGATAATTTCAGTCCGTTGTAATTCCCTCCTCCTGTCCTGGAACCATAAAAAAAGAATGGCACACTGAAGATTTTCCCAAAAGTTGCTGAATTTTGCCTAAGCAGCACCGGGCCACTTTTTCTTTTCTTTTTTTATAAAAATACTTTTTATTACACAGTTTTACACTGCTAGAAGCCAGTGCAGACTGAAATCAGAAGAAAAAAGAATAGGAAAGAAGAAATACAAAGTGAAAAAAGAAAAAGAGAAAAAGAAAATGGAGAGAAAGGAAGAGAAATGGGGAAAAAAGAATAGAGAAGCGACCCCCAATCTTCCTTGAAACAAGTAGAGGCAGTTTAATGGTTCCTCATCCCCTATGAGATTACATGCATAGTTCTGATAATGTTCCCCCCCACATCCATTTACCAATCCAAAAATTGCCATTTCTGTCCAAATGTTGGCAAAAAGTCCATAAAGGCTTCTAGGATGTTAAAACTATTCCATATTTTAGCCACGACCAACAAAGCCAACTTTATATTTCTTTCTTTTGCTTCTAACAATGGAACGGAAGCAAGCAAGCTTTTGCTATTTTTTTAAGATGGTGGTTTGTGTGGTTTTCTGTGCTGGGGATGATTTTTACGTGACTGGGCAAGGCCACATCCTGTAAGTGGGTGAGGGCATAGATGGCTGTGTATTTCCAGGATGTGTTTTTTTTTTTTTTTTAATGAAGATCACTGAAAGGCCTTTAAAATTATTCCTAACCTTGGAAATGGCATGCTCCAGTCACTTCTTGGTGGTTGGCTACATAATTTCAGTCATGTGACTACAGGCCCCAAAAAGTCATTCACTTTTTACTGCTCATTCTTAGCAGAGAAGAGGCATATAAAATGTAATGAGTTAAGTACCTCTAAAATTTAGTTTCTCTCTGAAATCCATTATTTCTCTCTCTTTTTCCCTCTTTGTCTAGATACCGGCAACTATTAAATGAAATCCACCATTGTTACCTTAATCAGAGAGAACACTTATTGGGGCCTAGTATTACTAGCACTGTCACAGAATTAACTAATCGAAACAACAGAGATCATTGTGCTCTGGTAAAATCATATTTTTTGCTGTTTTATCTTTCTTTCTTTGTTTGCATTTTCATTTTTTAAAATGAACTGTTGGCTCCTTTTGAATTTAATAGAAAAATACTTTGCTCACATAGGTATGTTGTTTTTTTAGCTTTCAGTGAAATGTGTTTTTTTTTCCTCTCGGTTTTATTTATTTATTTATTTTATTTTATTTCTATACCGCCCTTCTCCTGCGGGACTCAGGGCGATGTACAGCCAGGATAAAACATAGCATATAAAATTTAAAAGCATTTTAAAAAACAATTAAATAATTTTGGCCCAAGTTTAAAACAACCCAATTAAAACCGAAATCAATTAAAAACTGAGAGGATGGGATCAAGCCAGCCCGGCTAGATGGAACAAGTGTGTCTTCAGGGCCCGACAAAAAGTCCGGAGGTCTGATATCATGCGTATCTCAGGGGGCAGGTCATTCCAGAGGGCAGGTGCTGCCACAGAGAAGGCTCTCCCCCTGGGGGTCGCCAGCCGGCACTGTCTGGCCGACGGCACCCTGAGGAGGCCCTTTCTGTGCGAGCGAACCGGTCGGTGGGAGGCTATTGGCGGCAGAAGGCGGTCTCGCAAATACCCTGGCCCTAAGCCATGGAGCGCTTTAAAGGTGGTCACCAACACCTTGAAGCGCACCCGGAAGACCACAGGAAGCCAGTGCAGCTCGCGCAGGAGAGGTGTTATATGTGAGCGCCCTGTCGCTCCCATAATCCCCCACGCGGCTGCATTCTTTACCAACTGCAGCCTCTGGGTGCACCCCAAGGGGAGCCCCATGTAGAGAGCAGTTTATCATGCAGCAAGCCTATTTTTTCTTAACAATTCCAAAAGAAATCAAAATTGCCTGGGGAACTTTGATTTTATTTGGCCAATTTGCTTATAGGCAGACGCCTTTTTAATTCACTGTGGTTTGAAAGATCCTAGAGAGAGATAGAATTATTTAATTAATGTGGGCTAAAACCTGAGTGGCGTGTGTTGAGTAACTGCATTTCCCAAGCTGAGATGTAGCTGTGATTTATATCTTGACTGAAACTGCAAGCAACGTTTCTTTTCATAGCATTGGGTGACAATCCAGTCCATAAATTTAAGGCTTGGAGAGTAGAAACGGAGAAGCCAGGGCTGAGCCAGCAATGTGACTATAGCGCTGCTCTGGTCCGATAGCTCAGGGATTTCTCACTGCCAAGTCAGGAATCCTTGATACCATTTCAGCATTAGGGGAACCGGTTCAGGGACTGTAACCAATATGTCTCAACCTAACCGCGCATCTATTTATGACTGACTTCAGGTACGGAGTGGCTGTGCCTTCATGGTTCATGTCTGCCAGGATGAACATCAGCTTTTTGACGAGTTCTTCACAAAACCAACACCCAAACTGGAGTAGGTGACCCATGTAGCATTTTCTTTTATTGTACGAAATCCTGCCAGTATGGTGGAGAGAAATGACCCATTTTATTCATCCACTTTCAGCTGGCTACATTAGGTTTCCTCTCTGGGTGGGTGGGAAGGGCTGGCTGTTTATTAACACTTCTGACCTTTTGGTGCGCGTGTTCTTCTCTTCTTCAGTGAGCTCCTGGAAAAGCTCTGCTTGTCTTTATACGACGTCTTCAGGCCACTGATCATCCACGTAATCCATTTGGAAACTCTCTCTGAACTCTGCGGGATCCTCAAAAATGAAATGTTAGAAGATCATGTGCAAAACAACAGTGAGTGTAAGAGAGAGGAACCAAACAATCAAAACGAGCAGATGTTTTAAACAGGACTGGACAGGGTGTCCACAGGCAGTCTTTGGCTTCTGGCTGATCACTTAGCAACTTTTCACAGTTACCATAGAAAACACACACACACACACACACACACACACACACACACACACACACAATTTTGAAACTGGGTTGTAAGTTTCAAAATTATACCCCTGCAGTTAGTCACCCTGACACAACTGACTGCAAGGACGTCGTATCACACACACACAGACACACGCACCACCAATCTTAACATTAGTAACTAACATTATTAGGTAAATGTATACAAATAAAATTGTCCTGCTTTTATTCTTGGAAGTCTCTCCATTCGATGCAGACAGAGGCAGTTTGTTGTTCCCCGGTTGGAAAATGAAACAGAATGGCAAGTAAAGAACATTTACAATAAGAGATTATTCCTAAATTCAGTTCAGGAACTTTTAGGGCAATATATCCGTTTTCATCCGCATAGAATCAGTGCAATGTTTCTCAGCCTTGGCAACTTTGAGGACTTCAACGCCCATAATTCCCCAGCCAGCATGAATTCCATGGCGGCTGGAGAATTCTGGGTCCTCGGGTTGCCAAGGCTGAGGAAGCACCAGTGTAGTGTGATTTGATGATAACTGGGAGAAAGTTGGAGAGAGTGAGAACTTTTAATTTTTTTCACAGTGAAACAGCTGGGTGCTTTCGCTGCTGGAGTGAAGCAGATGTTGGAGGACGTTCAAGAGCGGCTGGTTTACAGGACTCACATCTACATTCAGACGGACATTCTGGGCTATAAGCCTGCCCCCGGGGACCTGGCCTATCCTGCCAAGTTGGAGATGATGGAGGTGAGGGGGAGTGGGGTGTGGTTTGCAGAGGAAAACAAGGCACCATCTTGACAAAAGGATAATGAGCCTGGCGAACGCAGCTGGTACGTTCCTGCTTTCAAAGTGACGTTATAATGAGGCCTCAAACATTGCCATGCTGTCACTGGGCTTGGAGCATCGAACTAGATTGAGAAAATGGCACAAAGTTGTGTCCATGTGGACAACTAAACCTGTGTAAACACAGAGATAGCCCTCAACTTACAATTGACTCTGCAATTTCAGTCATAGGTCATTAAGCAAAATGCCCACTCGGGATTGGTGGCTTTCTTGTACACCAATATTGACGGATATTGAACAAAAATGGTATTCTCTAAATAAGATTCAGTATAATTTCAGTCAGTGGTTCTGCCACACCAGACGTTATTTTTGCAGAAAGATCTTTAACTCCAGAGAGTCATTCTGTATTGAGTGAGAACAACACGGAGAACAGAGAGAAAGAGCTGGGTTAAGATAATGATAAGAAGTAATAAAATAAGCAAACGTCTTTTATGGGCTCCTTCACAAAATGGGTTTTTCCTGGCAGCAAATTGCACAGAGCTTAAAAGAGGAAGAGAAGAAGTGGCCTGTTGAGGCTTCCTTGTCAGCTGCAAAGCAGGAAGAGCCAGACAGCTGCAGCGAGGTAAAACTTGGTATGTATGTGCAGTTGTGCAAAGTTGTGTCCTTGGAAAAAGTCTGCTGCTAATAATTGTATTAGGACACCCGATTCTCAGTGTCTAGAAAGCCCAGGAGGGAAACAAACACAAACCACTTCATTGGCTTGGCTGCATGGATCAGTCTCAAGTTTTCCTTTGAAAGATTAGACCAGTTGTTTTCTGGATGTTGTTTGGTTTAAAGCATAACGACCGATTCTTGCCTTGCCTTGAAAGAGCCTGGTGCTTCAGTCCAAAGGCATTGAAAATGCTCTTGAGATAAGAAGGAAAGGGCAAAAGCTTCCTTTTGCTCCTAGTACAGTAGATGATGTCCTAGGGTGCGATACGGAGATGATCCCTGACTATCGGAGGTTTCTTGAGCTTGGCACCTGGAGGTTGGCTGGCTGGCTGGCTGGGGGATTCCGGGAGTTGAAATCCACACATCTTCAAGTTGCTAAGCCTGTGAGAAGCACTGATCTAAACCATCCCACCACCTGCATTTGCAGATACGCTGGAACCTTGCAGTCCTAGAGCCCATAATGCGGTGTCCCCTGCGGATCTCCATGGGATGTGGTACCCTACTGTGAGGAGGACCCTGGTCTGTCTCTCCAAGCTTTACAGGTGCATTGATGTAAGCAGTTAACATTTCTTTTTCTTTTCTTTTCTATTACATGTGGAAGAACATAAGTCTTTTATGAACTTGCAATGTTGTTTCAGATTTATTGCCTGATAGGTTCGGGTAAATAAATTGCACTTAACCAGGTAATGTGAGGGTGCCAGCTGTATCGCCTGTGTCCGTTGTGAAAGGCTGCCTTTTTCCCCTTCTCCAGGGAACGGTCTTCCAAGGATTGTCGCAGGAGGCGCTATCAGCCTGCACACAGTCCTTGTTGGTGGCTGCAGATTCTATTGCTAAAAGCAAGGTCGGGTATAAGCACTGGTCAGAAGCGGGAGGAGAGGGGGAGCCATTGGCAGCTGGGTTCAAGTGGGGTGGGGGGGGGGGCAGAGGGGTTTGCTCTGATGAAACAGAGGCCGTGCAGGTGGCCTCCCGTGTCCTCAAAGCTGCTCCTGGCTTATTTTCATCAGTTACAGGCCAGTGCTCTGTGTCCACCTGCCTGGACATCTGATGTTGTTGTATTTTAGACTCAAATCGACGGACAGCTTTTTCTGATAAAGCACCTTTTGATCCTTCGTGAGCAAATTGCTCCCTTCCACACTGAATTCACAATTAAGGAAATCTCGCTGGACTTGAAGAAAACCAGAGGTATGGGATTGTGTGGAAGGCCCCCCAAATGCAGGAGGGGCGAGAAACCGTTCAGCCAGAGTTCTTCCTCCTCCTGATCAGTGTCAGCCCTCCTGGGGAACCAGGCAGGAAGCAGGACACAGAAGTTCCATTTGATTTGGATTCATAAAATAAATATTCATAAACATTCCTCTTTTCTCAGCTGCTGCCTTTAAAATCCTGAATCCCATGACCGTCCCCCAGTTCTTCAGGCTAAGTAGCAGCAATGCAATCATACAGTTCCTGCTGGAGGTGAAAGAATACTTACTACAAATGTCAGCATGCCTGGGAAAATCACTTTGGGGTGTGGCGAATTCTGAAGACCCCTCTGCCTTCCTCTTGTAGGGCACGCCAGAAATAAGAGAGCATTATATCGACTCTAAGAAGGACGTGGACCGACACCTGAAGCTGGCTTGCGAGCAGTTCATTCAGCAGCAGACTAAACAGCTGGTCGAACCCCTGCAGGAATTTCTGTCAAAAGTATTAAAGTACTAGAAATCCACTATTGTCAGCAGTTTGACCTATTTAGGCTTAAAATTTTGGTTTTTTATTTTGCTTTCTAAGAAAGAGAGTAGCTGTGAATGGGCAGATTCACTGCTGGAGCCCAGTTGAAGCGCTCCAGGGCTTAAGAAAGCTTTTGAGCCAACTGAAAGCCTCTCTCTGGGATATCGTATATCTATTTAACCCTCTTCTTCTCCTTCCTTCAGGTTTCAGCCTTGACCGCAGTGGCTTCTCAGAGGGGTCCTAAGTACAATCTCTCGCAGCAGCCTTGGGCCCAACCAGGTAGCTTTTTCCAACAGAGGAAAACTGCCATCTGCCCATGATTTTATTTTTAAGTAAGATCACTATTGCAGGTTTTATTCGGTAGCTACAACCTACAGGTTTGGGTTGCTCTCCAATCAGCTATAATCTGTTTTCGATTTATTTATGTAAAAATTATCATGAATAGAAGAAATGGATTTTGTATTTTAAAGTGGAACCCGTCTTTGAGATTGCCCAAAACTGTTGCAGAAGAAATTCTGTAGCCTGAGAGCCTTTGTGTTTGTTTTATTTACAGTGAAGATCAATGACTTGGTGTCGTCCACCTACAAGAGAATAAAAACAAAGCTGCCGCCAACCTTACAGAGTATGTCGCTTTATTTGTCCAATAAGGACACCGAATTCATCTTGTTCAAGCCCGTTAGGGTAGGTCTTTGGGAGCATCGGACGGGACTTGTAAATATGTACGTTACACATTTGCCTTTAGAGCTAACATGCGCGGAATTCCTGTTTTCCATTGTCATGCTCGCCATCCTTATTTTACTATAATTGTCACTGCCAGGGTTCTCAACCTTGGCAATTTTCAGACAGCCTGGCTGGGGAATTCTGGGAGTTGAAGTCCACGCGTCTGAAAATTGCCAAGGTTGGGAAACAGTGGTCCCTGCCATCTCTCTCCTGCTTCCTCCTTTTTCTCTCTATAGATCTCAAACAAATGGTCCAAATTGGCCCTTAAATCCCTGGGGCTGCCCGTGTGTATAAGAGAATGGAATAGTGCGACTTAAGTGCTTGTAAGATTTGTGTGGAGGACTGTTGCACAACTTTGGAGCTCAGTATTTGTGCACACATTGCTTTTAAGATAATGAAGTCACCAGTATTTTTTTTCTTTTCCATTAAGAACAATATCCAGCAAGTGTTTCAAAAGCTGCATGCCGTCTTAAAAGAGGAATTTAGCAATGAAGATCTCCAGATCATAGCTTGTCCATCAATGGAACAGGTTATCTTAACAGTTTATTTTCTTGTCTTTTTTAAAAAAAAAAAAACTTTAAAAAAACCCGATTTGTTCTTCATTTTGGGAGTAAATTTTTAGGTACAAAAATTTATGGGGAGACTGTAGAAAGGATGGACGGGGGACATAGGTAGTTTTAATTCCTGAAGAAGTGGCAAATGGACATCTGCCTTCTAAATCTTCAAGAAAGTTATTTGTGCTTCTAAAAAAAAAAACACCTTTGTCTTTCAGGTAAACCTCCTTTTGTCAGTAACAAAGTAATAACCTGGTAGCCAGACCGCACAACGCTGCTTCCTACCATCCATGATGGTCGGAGGCCACCAGTGTGGCTGCCCTTCGAATGGCTTTCTCATCGCTCGAAGGTGGTGAAGAGTTACTGTTGCTGTTCTGCAAATTCAGAAGCATTCCTGAAGATTGGTAAAAGCCGCCTCTTTCCCTGGGGGCAGCTACCATCATGAAAACAGCCCTCCTGCTTGATGGAATTCCTCTGCTTCATTTTGTATCCAGAGAAGAGCTACTTTTCCAAATTCCTTAAAATAATTTGGAACAACCCCCGTTTGGAGAATGGGTGCTTTTTATTCATAAACTGTACATCAGGACCACTTTGAAGTGTATCTACAAGCCTTCCCACAAAATTCTTAGTAATATTGCCAATAATGAGGACTATTGTTCATAGATGTCAACAAATCATCAGACTTCGTAGAGTGTCAGTGGTAATGGTGAATTTATGGAAGATGCCATGTAATCAGATGGTTGGATAGGTATAGCACTTAATGTAATCTACTTTGAGACATCAGTGGGGTTTTTTTCTCCATACTGACAAATGCTGTCATTGTTCTATTTTTATTCCTTGCAAATCGATTTCCTTGCCTTAAAATTATGTCTACAGGTTATGCGGAAAATATGGTGCAATGGTAATAAATTCCTGTTTAATAGGTTATGACTGAACTAAAATTAATATGTGGAAAATGTGATGTGGAAAGATTGGGAGAATGGAGTATGTAATTGAAGTGTAAAGCTGCAAGATCTAGTGCAAAAATAGAAGCAAACACTTATTTTTTTCCATAATTAAATCTTTACTTGAATTAGAGCAGTGTGTTTGTTACTGTGAAGTTACAAAAAGACATGCCTTTTCTATAAATTGATTGTTGTGCATTTCTGCCAGGCATGGAGAAGTTGTGAAGTTAGTATTTTACATCTAGTATATAGTGTATCATAAATAAGATAAAAAAAATTATATTGTTCAGGGAACCCAGATAATTTTTAAATGAGGTCTGTTTAAAATATTGGTATTTAGAAAATAAAATACTAAAAGTTTTGCAGAATCCAAATCCAGACTTTGTTCTGAATTGCTCTGTTTAATATTAGACTCAAACTGTTTTAAAAATCTTGTATTTCAATTCTTTATGGAGATAAATTAATTTTAAAGAACTGAAATCAATGTTTGTAAGCATTAGAAAATAAGTGGCATCAGATTTTATTCTAATCCACATATTGGTATCCTAGTTAAGTGAAAAACACATATGTAAAATAATCAGCTGTGAATTTTGAGTACAGAGATTTTCAATCGAATAGAATGTGAATAAGTATATTGTATTTTAAAGAAGTTGGAAGTGGGTAATTTAAATGCTTTACTTTCTAAAACAGAAGTATCTTCTATTACAAACATTATTTTATTATTCAGTGACTTTTCAAATCACAGAATAAATATAACCTGTACAGATAGTCAGCTAAATAAACAGTGTATATAATTTTTCTAATCTTTCCGTGTGATCTTGTTCTTATTTAATAAAAATAAAAGGTTTGCTTTGTTATTCTAGGAGGGTTTTGTTTTATCCAGTATTCTTCAGGAAACTCTACCTTGTTAAAGCCTCTAAGATCTTAATTGCAAATGCAGAAATATTCTCCAGAGGATAGATGTCTCCGTTAAAACTTCTCTTTAGGTCCTTTGGAAAGCACGTGCTGTAGGCTTAACTGGTCTAAAGAAAAAAAAAAACCTTCAAGTTTTATATTGAAAAAAAATTACATGGTAATTTTATGTGCATGTAGTTAAAGAGATTAAAAACAAGACACAGAAGAGATACAAAAGGTTGCCAGAACATCTCAGAAGTGTTGCCTTTTAAAGAGATTTAGGTGGTAAATATAGTTGAGCCCTTCAAGAAGAGGATAAATTCAAATAAATCTGCAGCCAAGATCTGTTTACTATGTATGTATGCATGCATGCATGCATGCATGTATGATGCCTTGTTGGCTCCTGGCAATTGCCTGGATTCATCCTCGCCCTGAAGTTTTCTTGGCAAAATGTGTGTGTGTGTGTCTACTTCACCAGTGTCTCACTGTTGAGAGACCAAGCTAACCTGCTCATCAGCTGCACACCCAAAAATGTGATGCTAGTAACCATCTCCACAGCTGACCTAAAATTCAACTCACATCATAAATTAATAAGTTTGAATAACACCCTGATCTAATCGGAGGCAGTTTATTTATTTTTAATAAAGTCTACAATCCTTCCTAAGGAAATAAAGGCAAAATCAGATAGCAAGAGGCCAAGATGTTTTCCCAGGTCTTGAGAATACTTGGGGTAGCAAGATCTCTTGTAAGCAATGAAGCAACATGTTAGCATCCTCAAACCACCTTCTTGAAAAAAACCCTCCCTAAAACCAGTTTGCAAACCACGTTGGGGCCCCACCTGAAATGGCTGGGATCAGAGGGCAGTTCCTAACCACCGGAAAGAAGCCGTCAAAGGTCAGCCTGGAAAAAGACGCCATCCGGCCATGGTGTCCAACGCTCCGGGTGGGATGTCTGCGGTTCAAAGCTCACCCTCTGCCAACAGCAGCCAATTTACTTAGCATTAGGGCTCTCGATTGCTATGGAAACCCTCTCGAGAGCTCCTGAAGTTGACCTGGATACGCGTGGAGGAAAGCAAAGGAAAGCTGCAGAACTCAATCTAAAAAAGGGGGAAAGACTCCAGAGCGGTGGAATCTCAACTGACCTTGCAAGACAAGCCCTTAAGAAAGCCTCCGAGCTGACCCCATTCTCTGAAAGCCACCCAGAGCTGCAGAAATATTTTAGCACAAACCAAAGCAGCATCTTTTCTTAAAACTGATGTAGAAACTCAAGGTAACTGTACACGTCCAGAAGCTTCAGCAACTACCCCAAATCTGACATACAGATAGTCCTCGTTTAGTGAACACAATGGGGACTAGCAGTACAAGTTGTTAAATGAAGCCGTCGCAAAGACTCCGGTCTTTCAGTCAACTGTAGGTGTATCCAACCAGAGGCAGAGGAAACAATACCTGTATGAAGCTGGAGACTGGACTGCACAATGAGGCCAGGTCTCTGGGATGAACCCACCTCCTGCCTAGGAAGGAGACTGGTTTGCAAGCCTACACTGGGCCAGAGGCCCCTTTCCGAGTCAGCCACAAAGCCCTGTGTCTCTCTTCACGAGAAGGTCCCGATTATGCCATCCTAAGCCATTCCTGATTAAACCCTCCCACCGTAGAGCTGAAATCTCCCAACACAATGAGCATAGGATAACGCAACAGCCCTGCTGAGACCTTCATACCGAAGGGCAATTAGGACTTTAGTATTTGTAATGGAGACCCGTTAGGGTGACTGAAATACAAGATATCAAGGATGTTGAAGGATACTGTTGGTTCCAAAGGTAGAGAAGGAATGGAGGAGGAGGAGGAAGAGGAGGAAGACAACCAGAAAAAGCTACAGGCAGTTCTGTTCATTAAAAACACCCATTCAGAAATCTAAAATGACCTTGGGAAGTTTGCAAGCAGGGTCTTTCTGGGGAAATTCCCAGTTGTCTTAGGGATAAACTTTGTCAGGGGATACAGGAAGACACAGGAGGATCCGTGGTCCTTGACTCTGTGCTTTTCACCTAGCCCAGGTGTCTCCAAGCGAGCAAAGTAATAGAAAAGGGTACAAGGGCCAGGTCACCAAGGATGCATGGAGACACCCAAGAACTGCAGATCTGGTGACAGAAAATAAAAACTCAGAATGAATTGAGGACGGGAAGCAAAGGATGCCAGGAACGTCACTCAGAGTGCCTGGACACGTTCAGAAGGAAGACAGTTAAGTCTACCAACCGCTCGATAGAGAAAGCAATCATGCAAAGGGCTCTCAAGGCAGAGACAGCGCTTCCACAGTTTTGCTCTGCTTCCATCTTCTCTGACAAGCCCCCATGTGTTCCCCCAGGTGACGGCAAAAAGCAGGACGAAGGGGCCAGAATGAAGGAGGAGGCCGAGAGAAAGATGCTTGGGGAAACTCTCTCCGAATTAAGTGAGTTGCATCCTAGGATGCCGAAGGATCCTGCTGCTGCTCTGATTCGGCCGACCTAATGCTTAGTCACTGAGAATCCTGCAGAACTGGCAAGTGCCAAGTGACAGAAGGTGAGCGGGGGAGGACATCTGTTTGCAAAAAGAAAAAAAGGAAAAGGAAGATCCCTCAAACTAACATACAAATCAGTTTTAAAAACTATAACTTGGAAGATTCTGGAGCAGATCATAAAGCAGTCAATCTGGAGCAATACGGTTCCTAGATGTTCCCAGCATGGATCAGTCAAGGACAAATCCACATCGAACAAATGCCACATCGATCTTTCATCATTTGGAGTGATTTCCTTGGTTGATCACAGAAACACGGTTGCCATCGGATACCTTAACCTCAGCAAAGGATTTGAGGAAAGCATCCCGTGTCCTGCTGATTAAAGAGCGGGCTGCTAGATGGCACACGACCATCCAGCCAAATCCTCCTCCTCCTCCTCTCTTTGTCCTTGTTTCTGGCTAAAAAAAAGGCAGGCCCCAAGTGCCCGAAGGACCCATCCTGGGTGGTTGAGGAGGCAGCAATTGGAGGGAGGGAGGGAGGGAGGGAAGGGGGCCCTTTCGGAAGAGGGGAGCCCGAGAGAGAGACTCAGTTGCACCAGGAAGAAGTTGATCTGGAGACGGTTTCCATGATTCTCTCACCTGCCCAGAACTTTCCAGAAATGCAGCTGGGTCTGTCTGGTCTTCTGAGTTTGCCAGCCTAGCTGGGTCCTGAAACGGGCTGCAAGAAAGCAACCAAGCTCAGCCAGCAGCAAGGACTCGGCTGGTTTTGCTCAGTTGTGTGTCCAATTCTCAAGACCCGCCAAGAGCATTTCCACTCCATTCCGGGCACAGATTCCAACCTGCATAAGCCTCGCCTTCATGTTCCAGGCCATTTTATGGGCACACCGGTCCTGGGCTTCAAGCAACCCTCCCTTCAGGCTACCTGCCTTTCCCCTGTAGTGGTGTTTGCAAGGGGGGGTGGGGGGGAGTGGAAATATTGGCAAAACCCCCAGGGCGGTTCATTTCTTAGGACAGTTGCAAGGCGTGGAGGTGCCCCGGTCTTTCTACGAAGTCCGGCTAGCAAAGCAGCGGCGCACTTGCACGACGGAAGGCTTGGATCTCCTCATCTTCCTTACCAATGAGACTCTCTTGCAACTATCACAGTAATAACAACAACAACGCCGTCTTGCCTTTTCAGGACTCCAAAGCACCACAAATAACCTTTTTTGCTCCTTCTGCACGAAGCAGCTCGTGATAATGGCGGGGGGAGGGGGGGGTTGCCCGAATAAAGGCAGAATTGCTGAACGGGGGTCAAGGTTCAGGCTGCAGCTGCGGGGTTCGGTGGCAGCAAAGCCTTCCATTTCCGGGAGGAGCGTTTCCCCGCGACTCCCCAGGAGGAAAGAGCTTCCCCGTCGCCCGTAACGCGCGTTCACACGACGCGCGCATTTTCTCCCAGGTTTCGTGACGTCATCGAGGCCACGGCGGCCGCCGCCGTTCCGACCCTCATTTGCATAGCCCCTCCCGGCGCCCAATCCCGCGAGGCGCCCTGCTTTGCATACGCGAGCCGGGCCAGTCAGCGAGCGAGGGGCCGGGCCACCACGTGCTGTTGCTAAGCTTCGGCTTCGGGGTTGTTGCTATAGCGGCCGGCCTATCAGCGCCCGCGACGCCCGGGCCGTCCACGCGCGTCCGCCTCCGAGGGCGGGCCCGGCGTCCCCGTCCCGGTCGCGATTGGCCGCGCGGCGGCTCCGCCTCGGGCGACTGGCGGGCGCGGCTGCCCGTCGAGCGAGCGACCTGCCAACCGGGGCGGGAGGCGGCGCGCCCGCGGCCCGAGCCCGAGCAGGCGGCGGCTGAGGCGATGGAGTGGAACTCGCTGCTGATGCTGCTCGAGGCCGCCGAGTACCTGGAGCGGCGGGAGCGGGGTGCGCCTCGGGGGGCACGGCGGGGAGAGCGGGCGGGCGAGCGGGCGGGCTCCGGGCCTCTCTGACGCGGCGCTTTCTCCCCGCAGAGGCCGAGCACGGCTACGCCTCCGCGCTGCCCTTCGAGCGCGCCTGTGCCCGGAGGAGGAGCGCCGCCAGGAAGGGCCCCGGCAGCCGGTGAGTGGCCCTGGGGGAGGGGGGGCGCCGCCGCCGCCATCTTCCCCTCCCGGCGCCGCCTCCGCCACGTCGCCCGGCCCAGGGCCTGCCCGGGAACTCCAGGGAGGGCGGCTGCTCCGGGGGCCTCGGGGGCGGAGGAAGCGGCGGGTGGGGGGGGGGGGCTCGAGGGCAGCGGACTTCAGCTCCCAGGATGCCCCGCGGGAGGAAGGGGCTCCTCTGGGCGAGTGGGTGGGTGGGGGGGCTGTGTGTGTGTCTCTCCTTCCGCCCTCGGCTTCTCCCTCCCGGCCCCAGATCGGTGCCTGAATGAGCGAAGGGGGTGCTGTCCCCCGTAGCCTCCCTGGCCTTCCCTCCGGCCGGCACGGAAGAAGAAGAAGAAGGGCAAGAAGGCTTTGCCTGGGCCCCACCCCCAGCCCCCCTCCGAGGTGGCCCAGCTGCCATCGCCTCCGCGCCCCCTCCTCTGGCTGCCCAGGGTTGGCTTTGGCCCCTGAAGCCCCCAGGCCCTCTCCTCCTGCTCGGCCAAAGGAAGGAGGCTTCCGGGGTGGGTGGGGAGGTTGTGACAGGAGCCTGTTAGGAGGCCGTCCAGGACTCCGGGGACTAAGCCCAGAGCCGGTGAGGTCTTGCGGGATCCAAGCAGATCCTTGCAGGAAAAAAAACAATGACCCTAAAAGGAGAAATGTTGCAAAACGAAGCTTTTGCTGCAGTGGCCACCCTCATTAATGGCCAACGGAACAACAAACCCGGGGAAAGTCTACTTTCGCAGGTCTGGGTTCCGAGGCGTAAAGAGGCAGGAAGCAGAGCCAGCCTCGAGGACCTTCGGTGGAAGGAGGAAAAACCACCTTCAAAACTGACCGGGAGAAGCCGATGCCTCTGTTGCAATGCTGGGCCAGCTCAGGACAAGGCACCACGGTGGGGACTACAGCCGGGGGGCTCTCTGTCTCGCTGTTGGGGACCCTCTTGTCATAGGATTGTGGCCCAATCCAGCTGGTCCAGGGCTGGCCTGCTCCACTCCTGTGTTCCTTGTTAGGACTGCCCTCGATTGAATGTAGGCATGCCCTAAAGTAGATCTGGAGATTTCAAGGATGAGGACGCAGTGATCCCTGACTCAGTTCTCCATCTCCGTTCTGAAAATAGTGATAGGTTGCTTAACTGCACTGAATAAAACGTGGTATGTTAAAACCAGGTATTGTATAGGGTGTGAAACCAGAGTTTTATCTACAGCTGCTGTGCGAGTTCTGTGGAGAATAGTTGCAGTTACCTCCCCCACGAGATGCATAGTGGGCAGAGTACAGTATTCCACAACGCATACGGGTACGGCAATCCCCTGGGCATACTAAATTGAGTCCACTGTTAGCCTTGCATATCAGGTACAATTGCAACCTAAGAAATGATAAGCTTTTTTTCCCTTTCTGGTCATGTGATTAAGCCACCAGCCTTTAGCGTACAGTGGCATTTTTGCCTTCGGCTCCATCTGTTATTTGGTGCTGGCCTATGAAATCATGGCTATTCCCTGCCGAGTGGTACCTTGACTGCACTCTACCAGGGTTGAACGTATGTGGTATTTTTGCAGTGCACATGCTGTAATACTGCTGGCCCAGTGGTAATTACACTTTTATTCCTGGGAATATTTTTTGTCACGTAGATTCCCAAAGGTAAGGATGAGGTAATATCAGTTTATTCTGAAGGGCACATGAGATGTCTTCCTTCCCCAGGATAGGGTAGGAGTGTCCTATAAGGTTTGCTGTTTGTTGAAGATGCTTCTACATTTAGCTTAAGTTCTTTAGCAGAAGGAAAAAGATAGCTATTATGGCAATTGTTTTCTGCCATGGTCCAAGTTCATTTAACATTCAGTTAGTCCTGTGACTGAGTTTTCGATTACGTTTCAACAACCAAATTTCAGTTTGAGATATTACAGAAATTTAATCTGATTCAGGGTTGATTTTAAAACTGTGTTAAACCTGAGGGAAGCAAAGAAATGGTGGTCTTTGTGTACTGAGAGGTGCCTAAATTCTTTAAAAATAGTCCCTATTAGGAACTTTTAAAACAAATGTTTCTATTTGAGTTAATACATAATATTCTTAAAATATCATATTTTCTATTTTTAATAGATCCTCACATAATGAATTAGAAAAACATAGGTAAGTAATAATTAACTGAATTGATAGAGGTATTAATATACAGAGATGGCAATTCAAATGTGGTATTGATGGATAATTACTCATTTGCATATTGATAGAATGAATGAAGCTTTTTTAATTATTGAAAATCAATGAGTTAAATTTATGCAAGTTTTACTCATTTGCATATTTATACATACTATTTTTATGGGGGTAATTTTATACGTACATATTTCATCAGTTTGCAGCAAATTAGGAAGCTTTTAGGAATTCGTTTTAAAACAGATATTAAAACTGAGTGATTTTTATTTTGAATCCAAAAAAAAATACGTTTAATAAATTCTGATTTCATTTTAAGGAATTGTAACTGCTTATGGACACGTGACTCTTCTAGAAATAGGCTTAAATGAATTTAAGCAATTTAAAAGAATTAAGCACACCATTAAGCTAGAAGAGAAAAATGAAAGCAACTTCCCATCCCTAGAAAGTCTGCTAAGTTTTAACAGTGGTACGACTCCTTGAAAGAATAGAATAGGGTCAGAGTTTTGGAAAACAGAGGTGGGCGTAAGAAATGCTTTCTATGAATGAATATGGCATTTATTTTGGGGGGCTTTTTCATGGCTGCTTTGCAAAACGCTTTTTGTTGCCTTTGCACCTGAATGTGTAGAGACAGCAGCCTTGTAAATCTGGAAGAAGATGGATGCCTTTTCTGCACAAAGCCTCCCTTGAAGAACCTGCACGCCCTAATCCACAACAAGGGTTAGGGTTCCACATGAGGGTCTTTTTAGGTTGCCGCTTATTCATGTCTTTCTTACCATCTTTTGCTGATTGCATCGGATGAATATAGTTTTCACATAGATAAAAGATCAATAAAAAGCTGAAATTTTGGCTAGCTGCTGCTAAAGACGGAGAATTCATTAAAAAAGAAAAACTTATTTTGGCAAAAATAATAAGCTGAATAAGATGTAGGTTCAGCTCTCGGGACATGCAACAAAAAGACGTTACTTTTAATGACGAATGTATGCTAAACTGTATTAAAATTCAGGACTGCTGATTTACCATCAGCTTATCAAGTACTTAGGAGGCAAGGGCCAACGGCACGACCAGCCATCAACACACCCCAGTCAACCTCTAAAAAGTCACACACACAACTAGGCGCCACATATAAATACCACACACAGAATAGCCCAAAGCCCACGCTCAGTTCCCTGAGGATGGACTCCAGCATGAGTCCAAAAGCTCGGAAGACTAAACCTCTGATGCCAGTGGCTGACCCAAATTGGGTCCTGTATTAAAGTTTATTACATATTTTTTATTTTGTCATTTTCCTTGTTTGGGAAGATTTGTAGTGCTTGTTAGCTGCCCAGCGTCATTTGGCAAGTGGGTGGCCATGTAAGTTTATGAAATAAAATGACTAAAGAAGATACTGCAGAATGTCAGTTTTCACAGGCCGAGAGCGTGGATTAAACTCTGTTTTCCAAACACCCCTTGCTTGGCTCCGTTTCCAAGTAGTGACTGCTTTTTGCCCACACAGTGAGACACTTTAAAGGCCTCTTTTTCTTCTTAGAAGATGCTTGAGGGAAAAGAATGAAGCAATCCTTGCCTTTAGGCAGATTAGCAGTTACAAATTTCATCACTTACTCTTAATTAGAAGGCATAATTAACTGAGGATGCTATTGAGAAATTTGAAAGTATTATTCTAATTTCGCTTCCGGTCCCACATTTAAAAATTTGTCTTTGGGGATCACCTGGTGAAGCAGACCACAGACCCCGTGTATTGGCTGCTCAGTGTAACTCTCCATGTTGTAAATGTTGAAAAGAAAGGGAAGAGAAAGCCCGTCCCCAACTCCCATTTCCTTGAGGCAGGACTGCATCCCTGGGAATTGCATTCCAAAGTGTGGTGCTCTGGAGCAGGCGAGGGGTGAATTGTAACATGGGCTTGAAACTTTCAATGCAGCAACTGCAACAGCAGTAGCATTTTCCAGGGATGCATGGTAGCCACCCAGTCCCAGGAAAATAGACAGCTGCATCCAGGAGCCTTTGGACGGGAACCAAGTCTGAAGCCCAGCACTGCATGGCTCCCGGCCCTTGGTCTTGAATTGGGAAGAAACACCAGAGGGAAGATAAAGGAGGCAGCCATCTTTTCCAGAGGTGCATACTTCTGGTTATCAAAATAATTGGGTTCCACCCTCACTTCATAGCCAGGGACAGACTCTTCTCTTAGTGACCGCTGGGCCTAGAAAGGCACCTGGCGTTCTCTGCATTATTATTAAACTAACCAGACCAGTCTCTGGCCATACACCCAAGGAGTTTGTCACATGGGAATTGTTATATCGGTTCACCACAAGACTGCAGGATATACTGGTGAACATAAAAGTCAAGTTTCAGAATCTTTCTACTGACTGTTTTTAAATCACACAAATATTTGTACGGGAGAAAAACAAGCTATACTCTAGTTAGTTGCTTCGTTTGGCTTTTCTGGTTTTTTCTAATAACTTGGTCTCAAGCTTTTAAAAGCTCTGATTAGCCACATTTGAATGTACCCAGATAGCAGCCAGGAAGGCTTTACTGTTGGCAAACAGAGCCAGTGGAAGATTTGAAGGACCCCAAGAAATACTTTTTAGGAGAGTGCTGGGAAGATTTTTTGTATCCAACCAATAGTTTTTTTTTTTAACCAATAACTCTTTATGCTCCAGTTTTCATGCTCCGTCTTTTGTTACAAGTGAGCAAATAAACACTAAGAATGCTGATGGATTCCTGCATTATTTTGTGTTGATCTAAATGGCAAAGTCTTTCTCCTTCCTCCAAATGGAATCCTTTGATTGGGCCTTGGTGAGTGAACATGGCAGAGACAGTTCAGTGTGCCAAAAAAAAAAAAAAAAAGCATAGCTCAGTGAAAATACCGATTCAGTCAGTGAGGAAAGAAAATTCCCATTAGGAAAAGCCTGAACAAATTAATGAATTAATAGAAAGTTTATGCTAGAATATTGTGCATATTTCAGTCCACTGTGGCACACCTCAGCTGTCCTTTGTAGATCTTGGAAAACTCTGGAACTGCAAAGCCAAAACTATCAAAAGGCCAAAGGTTTCCATGGGCAGATTTTGCCTGGGAGATGGAGGGAAGCAAGAAGGCTATTTAATGGGACGCATGGTTTGGAGGAAAGGTTGGAGATCACATATATTTTTAATTTTCTCTGCCTCAAAGAGAATATTGCTAAAAGTTAGAAAAAGGAGGATAAAGAAAAGGAGGAACTTTATGTATCAGTTATTAAAATAATTGAATGAGTTACTTGATATTGCTAGGCCATCATTTCGCTTTAAGAGCATGTTGGAAGAAAGAAACAGCAGATCACTTCCAAGGAAGCTTCAGGAATCCCATCGCCAGGAATCGTGCTTGGCCCAGGGCGTCTTCCATTGTTGACTTCGCCTTCAAACCATATCCTGATAGCATACTAGTAATGCAGTTTGCGTGGATTGATACACTGTGTTTTGTGGATCTTATTCTGCGCTTACGGTTTTAACGTATTTGGTAAATTGAACATGTAGGTTTGTTTACACATTACCTGAAATATCAGAGGGGATCTCTTGTAGGTGGTAGCTGTAAGGCATAAATGCTAGTGAAATATGTTTTATTTATTTGCAATTAATATTGTGTCAAAAGTAGGGCAGATTTTGAATGCTAATGAGACTAAAGCAGATCTCTCATTTTTGTTCATTTCAGGCGAGCGAAGCTGCGACTCTATTTAGAGGAGTTAAAGCAGCTGGTCCCTTTAGGAGCTGAGAGCACCAGGCACACCACCCTCAGCCTGCTGAAAAGAGCCAAGATGCATATTAAGGTAAACCAGAAAGAAGTTTACTTTCTTGTAGCCTTAGCCTAAATCATTGTGAAAATTCTGCTTGGTAGCCTCCGAGAGGGACTCGGTCACCTTAACAATCCACTACTCAGGGCCCCTAAATCATGATGTAATATGACTTTTATTTATTTAATAAATTTTATTTATTACCTCTTCATATCCTTTTTGTGTTCAGGATAAACGCTGAATGTGGCCTTACAGTAGTAGATACAAAGGTAAATTCCAACCTTGACTGCTGGTCTCCTTCATTTCTTCTGGTCATTTCAGACTTTGACTCAAATTATATTTTTTTCCAGCTTCAAAAAATGTTGCTGAAAAAACTCAGAAATCGCATGATCTCCTTTATAAATAATGTCCTGGAGTTATTTAACTTCCCAGTTCCCCAAAATTCTCTGGAGACTTTATGCGACAACTGTCCATACCCTTAAAAAACAAGCAGAGTGTTGCTCTGCGGTCACAGAAGCTGATGCTTTTACTGTTGGGCCCCAAACGAACCTCGCAAGAGAAGCTTTGTAGAGCATCCTGTGCTTTGCCACCTACGGGCTATCTATTGGTGTAGTGTGTGCCCACAACTTGGAATATATATAAAATGTGAAGAAGTCACATTTTAAAACGTTTTTGCTTTCCATAGGCACAAGCGCACATTTAAACAGCGAGACTTCTAGATAATGGCTTTGATATCTAAGAAACAAAAGCACACGCAGCTTTTTTTTCTTTTTCTTTTTTTTCCGCTTAACATAACATGTCAGCCAGACCATGGTGGCTTATTTCAAGTGGTTCTAAAAACCCTTGATTTACAGCTAGAGGTGAACTCAACCCGTGATTTACTTGTCCTTGTTTGAATTACATGAAACAAGACCGTGAGTGCAGAACAGCTACAGGTGGGCCTGAGATTCCCAGAGAGAAGAATTGGCAGGAAGAGTCGGAGGCTCCCTGGAGTCCAAAGTTATGTTTACCTTAGTAGGGATGGAGGCAGGGGTGAAATCTACTTACCTTTCAGCTGAACCGGTAGCATTTCACCCCTGGATGGAGGTGAGGCAAAGGTGGCCAAAAGAGAGAGGGGATTAAGGGCTCAATTTTCTCCCGGTTCTTCTCCAGCGCAAATGGATTTTTGTGGACTTGGCAGCAGAGGCTGTGGGAACCTTGGATGCCCTTTGCCATGATGAAACATCCATTTTAGCTAATAGAAAAAGGGCTGTTCTGATTTACAATCTCCACTGACACACAACAAGTTGTTTGTAACACCCACTTTGTACTCAACTAAACGCTTTTCCTTTCTTTGTGACTACCTCTTGGAGAATCATCAAATTTTTCAAGCTGCCATGCTTTTCCTTACCTGGTTCCATATCATCTGAGTCCTTCTGTTTGACAGATTTTTCTAGTGTCCTACAACTTCATGTGCGCATGAACCCAACCAAGTATCATTGTTGAGGAAAGGGAGCCTTTATGGGGGAACAAGGTTAATCATGATTATTTTCCCCATTGTTAGTAGTAGCAGGGATTGGGATCATTTCTGTAAAAAATGGAGCAAATACTCAGAATCTCCCCCTTCTTCCCGTTGTCCGTCCCACGCCCCCCCCCCCAATCCTGATTGGGGCTGCTGGGAAAAGTCTTCAGCTTCCTTGCCTACCATCCTTTGCAAGAAAGAATGTAGCTGCCATGTCACTAATGTGGGATGGTCGTAGTCTGGACATTGCAGTCCCTTTCAGGATCCCTTGTCTGCAGTCCAGGAACTAATCAGATGTGAGCAGAAGATTATTTTCTTGGTTTCATTCATGGGTAAAATCCAGTAGGTTCTGACAGGTTCTGGAGAACTGGTAGCGGAAATTTTGAGCAGTTCAGAGAACTGGCAAATACCACCTCTGGCTGGACCCAGAGTGGGGTGTGAATAGAGATTTTGCAGCATCCTTCCCCTGGAGTGGGGTGGGAATGGGGATTTTGCAGTATCCTTTCCCTGCCACGCCCACAGAACCGGTAGTAAAAAAATTTGGGTTTCACCACTGGTTTCATTATTTTGGCTCTGTAGAAATTGGAAGAACAGGACCGGAAAGCTCTGAACATCAAAGAACAATTGCAGCGAGAACATCGGTACCTGAAGCGCAGGTTGGAGCAGCTGTCCATGCAGGGCCTGGAACGAGTCCGCACAGACAGCCTTGGATCAACGATATCAACGGATTCGGAGCAAGGTAGGCGGTTCAAATTTTGCAGTCTCATCTCCAAAATCTCCCCACCCTTGCAATGCACAGATAGGGACAGAGCCATTAAAAGCTATCGAACTTCCTTTTGAAAAAGAAAATTTCAGTAACAATTTGTGATGGGCCAGAAAACAAATTTAATAAGCAGTTAGAGAGAAAAGTGGTTGGTGCAGAGAAGAATGAAGCATTAACGTCAGAGGTACAAAGCATCAAGATTCAGCATATATACATATATACATACATACATACATACATTTATTTGCAAAACAAATTACAGCTCAGGCTGTAAACAACATCTTAATAATCCTGCAACAATTAGAATGTTAATGTTGGACAATATCCCAGGACCTACTGAGGTGATTATTGCATTGTTACTATTATTGCTCAGAATGAATAATGGACTTTACCTTTTAAATGTATTTATTGCGAGTGGACACCTTTTTGTACAAACTTGTCAGAAATGGTGTAGGGTCTCCTGCTTGGGTGGCGGGTTGGACTAGATGACCTACAAGGTCCCTTCCAACTAATCTGTAATATATTCTGTAATTCCCAGAATTTCCCAGCCATTGCAGCCTGGGAAATTCTGGGGGTTGAAGTCTTAAAGTTGCCAGAGTAGGACACCTTGTCCTAATCTGTATATTGATAGAATAAACAAATTCTGCTACCACCAAAAAATGCCCTCACTATTGCAGGCTGCCCAGCAGATAGATTCAAGGACAAGATATACATGGTCCATAAATAAAAAATCCTCCAGATTCCCATCTTCCTCTGCGTTAATTTGAACGTTCGAAGCAAGTAATACATTTTTTTAAAAGAATGCAAAATATAGGAAGAACTGAAAGATAAACTAGAAATGGCCACATTTTCAGTCCCCTTGCTAAAACATGGGAATGTTCACAAACCACCGGGGTGGGGGTGGGTGGGGGTTCTGTGAGTCAGAGGGGCTCTTTCTCACCCAGTGATGACATTTTCCACTCGGTGGACTAGCCCAATCAAATCTAAGACCAACTCGTGCCTAAATGAATGGCTTTTGGGATTTTCTCCTAATGCAGTTGGATACTTGGATATTTCAATTACATTGGGATGTGGTGTGCCCCCAATCTCATTATTTTCTTATTAACCTATGTGAAATGGTATATGGGACCTCCATGCTCCCTTCCAGCTCTATTCTGATTGATTTGGGACTTTTTAACTGCAACTCCTCATTGGCTGCAGATTTTTAAGGTCACAAAGATGTTACTTGCAAGCTGGTCATGAATAATTACGAAGTCCCCTACAAGGACATCAGGTTGTACCAAGTGCAAATCCCTCGTAATGGCCAGTGTATTTCTCCTGGGCATTTTGTCGGGAGGGAAACCAAAAACCAGTAGATGCAGTAGCCTTGTTTCCCACTTGTGGTGTCTTTTTTCTCCTAGAAGTAATGGAAGGAGTTAACGCTAGCAGTGTCGAATCAAAGTGTAATGGAAACAAATCGGAAATAAATAGGAATCTTGATAAATAACTTTGAGATCCTTTATTTTAGTTTATGGTCACTGTTTATTAATAGGCTTTGGTGGCTTCAATATGCAAAATGGCTGGACAGAATAGACAATAAACAATAAAAATTCCAATAAATAATATTTACATCAGAACTAACACATTTTGAAAAACTCATTCATTCATTCCACATTTTTGAACTGCCCCCCTCTCCCTCAGCTAAAGCTAATGATGCATGATCGCATTGTTCCTTAATTCATTTAGTTCATTTGGTAACTCTGAACTCAGTGGAATATATCTAAGAGGTTGCTTGCAACTGTCAAAAACTTAGAATTGAAAGGGGCCAGGGGGATAATTTTGGAAGATGTTCAAGCTTGCACACCAATTGCATCTCCTTGTAGAGGTTTTGTAGAAAGTATTTGCTGGTACCTGCCAAACTTTGTCCTGCCGTAAGTTTCCACAATGTAATTATTTCTCCTTGGTACCCACACAGAGAGAAATAGGGATAGTGAAGTGTACAGGAATGGGGGGGAAGGGGGGGTGGCATTGGATAATGGTGAGAAGATTCGGCTCTGAGATGATGTCTTAAATACAGGCAGTCCTTGATTTACAACAGTTCACTTCGTGACCATTTAAACTTACAATGGCACTGAAAAAAGGGACTTTTTTCACACTTATGACCTTTCCCGCATCCCCATCATGATCATGTGATCAAAATTCAGAGCCCTGGCAAGTGGTTCGTATCTATGACCGTTGCCGTGTCCCAAGGTCACGTGATCCCCTTTTGCAACCTTCTGACAAAGTCAGTGGGGAAGCCAGATTCACTTAACAACCAGGTTACTAACTTATCAATTGCAATGATTCACTTAACAACTGAGGCAAGAAAGGTTGTAAAACGGAGCAAAATTCACATCCCAAATGCCTCCCTTGACAACGTAAGTCGAGACTACCTGTCCTGCTTGCTGTATATTTATCAAGCGTTCAGTTGATACACAGTCTGAAACTTCTCTTCCCCCGCAGAGGTGGACATTGAAGGGCTGGAATTCACCCCGGCCGAAATGGACAGCAGCGGAAGTGCCAGCGACCCAGAAGACAGCTTGCAAGGCAGCTCAAGCGACAGCGGCTACGCCCGGCCCCACAGACGCAGCAACGCCCGGCTCCTGTAGTCTCTGCCGCCCGGGTCTCCTCCCGGAAGCCTTCCCTCCGGGGCCGTCAACCTGCCATCCTTCAGAAAGCGACCCTAGGGAAGAGGCCTCTGCCCCCCGGGGCTCCCCAGGCTATGGATAATACCGCAGTAGAAATCATGGGTTTGGGATTTCCCCCTGCAGATTAGATAAAATGTTGGGTTTAAGTTTCTTCCTGTGCCCACTACACCAGCCGTTACTTATTGGGGGGCTTGGTTGATCTCTCCCAGAAGTTTAGAAGTTCCGCTTTTGAATAAATTACTTGGATCCATTTTGATAAATTGCTCTAGTTTAACAAATTGTTAAAATACAAAGGGACACAGCAGGGAACTAACAAATTCGTATAACGTTTAAAAATGTGGCTTGGCAAATGACTGGGCTCTTATCCATGCAGACCTCGGCGGGTGTAACTAATTCAAAACGGGCAAAAATCCCCTTTTGTGTGGGTATTGCCTCCCTCACAGCTTCTTTGGATTCTTTGAAAAGGAAAAGATGAAGCTTTTAAAGTAGATTCCCATTTTTAAAAAATAGTTTGCAAAGACTGCTGCGGTAGGCTCCTTTTGATTGTTTCGAGACAGGGAGAATATGATGTTGATTTACTAAAAAGTGTGCGTGGTGGTTCTTTAAAAGAAGAAGTAGGGAAGCTGGCCCCGTTAATCAGGTTACATGCAGTGACGCATCAGCTTTCCCTGCTTTGTAGCAGCTCATTCCAGCTATTCTAGCAGCGTCCTCTCAGTGGCTTCGGTAGGCCAGAAGGCCAGGCAGGCTGGGCTTCCGATACCCAGAAACCCCTGGGGCCTCCCCTCCACTTGGAGGCTCTTAGCAATAGGGCTGCACCAGAAAGTCTCCAGGATTTGTTCTAGCACCAGCCGCCCATTCTGCTTCTCCAGATTTTCAGGTACAGCTTCTTAGAACCGTTCACGACTCGGACTTTCTTCTACACTCAGGGAAATCCTGAGAAGTTTCAGTGCAAGAAAGGAGTCAGATAGGCCAAGTAGCTGCGCACCTTTGGCGGGCTCAGGTGTGACATCCATTGTTGCATTTGATCAAGGAACCCCTTCCTCCCCCACCCCACCCTGGGGTGTCCCAGTTTGTCTCCTCTTGCAGGCGTTAACTATGAAATAAACTTCTGGATCAAGAAAAGCTTAGCTGGAGCTCTTAGTTTCTTGGACTGGATTGCAGGTAGTCCTCGACTTACAACTGCCATGTGACCAATCTAATTTTACAACCCTTTTTGTGACGGCCGCCATGGTCACAAAAGAAGTAAAGTTCAACTTTTTGACAAAGCTGTCCTAAAAGAGAGGTCATGTGACCATGGGCTGCTGCAAACGCACAAATGCCATGGTGTTGCCCAGCACCCAAAATTCAGTCATGTGACTGCGGGGGGGGGCACCCTTGGAAAGTCTGGGCCTAAAGTAGCCTCAAGGTAGGTCCATCATCGTAACCGAAAGGTCGCTAAGCAACCGGTCGTAAAATTATACATTCAATATTTCAGTATTTTTATTGGCGGAATTTGAATCTCAGCCTGACCCCGGCTAGGATAATTGAAGCAGCCCTGTTTGCTCAGTCTTGTGTTGTTTCGTTGCCAATAAACTGAAAGGAAAGTTTAGCTTTAAATTTCAGTATTGACACTGATTTCTAGGCTATACTGGCAGTTTTCAGAATAACAAAATGCTCTTAAGATTGCCTCATTCATTTAGCATTCATCAAGCTTTTTAGAATGTAGTTACTCCACTTGTAGCAATATTGCAGAGTTGTAATTGAAAACAGTTTAAGCTTAGTGAAGTAAAATTAGTCTGGCTTGCTGATAATTAAAAATGGACCAATCTGCATTGAAAAAGGTCTTTTTTAAAAAAAAAAGTGATAAAAAGCTATATACTCTCTAGCCAACTGGTTTATTTCCTATAGGTATATTTCCTATAAAATAGTCTGTATTGTATTTTCTTAATTCTTCTGAACTACTTAAGTAGAGAAAGGAGATATTGAACCCAACTGGAGTCTCAGGGACTCTTCATGTTTATCATATTGTGCCTTGTGAACTATTTCCTTCCTTCCTTCCTTCCTTCCTTCCCTCCCTTCCTTCCTTCCTCAGAAGCCTAAGTCAGAATTCTTGATGGTGTCATTTTGCCCAGATGAAATACTGAGCTTATTTTACCTTTCCACAATTGGGAAAAGGACCCACCCACCCCCATTCTCATAATCCTCCCCCCCCCCCTCCTTAGTGAAATATGTAGTACTTGTGCCTCTTTGAGAAGTGGGCCGCGAGAAACTCCCCGTGCTCTGCTCCAGAAATTGGACCATGCGTGTTCAGCCCTAGCGGTTGAAATGACCGGGTCCCCTTCAGAGGCACCCAGGGGAGCCCCCAAGGGAGACGGGCCGTGGCAGGCCGAGACGCTGGACTCTGGCGCGGGCCTTGCTCTTTAACCGGGGCAGCAGGATCAAATCAGTGCCTTTGGCTACTCGAATCCAAAACTACAATTATGTGCTTTTCAGCATTGAAGATTTTTAATCTTTAACAAAAGTATAGCCTGCTAGGATGGATCAACTTCACATTTTGTTGGTTTCTTTATGTTCAGTTTATACTTGTTTTCCCTTTGGTGCTACAAATCAGAAAATTAGGAATTCAGTTCTGGCAGCTCATGACTCTTGCTTTGCTTCTGAGGACCTCGGATTTGTCCTCAAGAACATGGTGGATTAAATGACCTTTCGTAGCCATCCCTCCTTTATCCGTGAGGAGAGCCGTAAGGTTATTTCTGGCAGCTGCATTTCAGATTAATAAAATCTGTTACGTTACTTTGCTATTATTTAGCATTTTTAGTATGTTAAACACTTTGTATATTTCTGAAGTCCCGTGGGGAAGGGTATACAGCAATATAAGGATTGTGTGTGGCTGATACAGCAGCATTAATTACTAATTTCTTTTGATTATTTTGGTTCCAATTTCCAAATCAGTGCTTTTTCTTCTAGAGGCTTCAATAACCGTTAATGGGGGGAAATGGCTAGTAATGTTAGTTTCCTTTTAAAATATAATGAATTTACTCATGGCTTTTAGAACGTTTGTCTCATGAAAAGCAATTCTTGCACAGAACTTTCCTACCGGAAAAAAAAAATGGGAGAATGGAAAAGAGACTTTGAAAAACATCATTGACTTTCTGCTATTCTGATGTTTTTAAAAACATGTGTACAGTTTAATGAACTCTTCCATGCTGAGTATCAGTGGCTTTGTAGATCTTTTATATTTTCAATAAAGGTTATTCAATATTCTGAGCTGAAAAGTCCTGGCAGTTTCTTGTTTCCGCTTAGTCACTGCTGCCACGGCTGATGCTTGAAGGCTCTGACACTGCTGGCAAACCCCACACCGGTTTTAATGTTTATACATCACCCCACAGAGCAGACACTGGCTTAAAGTCTGCACGGAAAGGGGATTGTTAAGGAGAACATCTTACATTCAAGCTCGTTGCATGGATTAAGAATTGTCTGCTGGATCACTTACTTAAGGAAGATGCCGAGTGTTAAATCAATCTTACTTTAAAAAATGCAAACGAAATTTGATACCAAGGCAAAAGAGCCAAAAGCATCTGGCGGAGTATAAGATATAAAAAGCATTTGGCTGCCAGATCTTTGCTGGATCTGTATTTTGTTTCGGGCAGTTGAGAACTGGCAGTGGAAGACATTGGTTGATTGCCCTGATCAGATGATTCCCCTCCACTGAACACAGGAAGACGGGACTTGTTAGATCAAGCACACCCGGACGATTGAGGGATCCAATGAGGTTCCTGAGAGCTTGCAGTTTCCCTGAAGGATCCGGTGGATGGTTGGGGCCCGATTACTGCCTGCAGGGAGAGGTTGGCTGGGCCATGGCTGGCATTGCTCCTACGTGGCCTCTCCCTGTGTGCCGATCCTAAGCTGAGCCTTGGTTTAGTGAGGGGCTTCAGGAGACGGCAGTGCCAGAAGAGAGAGAGTTGGAGCCCTGTTGGAGTGAGTCTGACCGCTACCCACTTTAGCAATTACCTGGTGGCCTTAAGGGCAGCGAAACCTCTTTCTCCACCCTCCTTGTATCTGCTGACGGTGGCCCTGGTCAGAGCGAGCCGGTCTCTACGGGGTAGGGAGGGCACCCTGGAACCTGTTGGGTGGCCTGATGAATAAAGTCACTTTGATTAACAATGAACAATTTTGTTAAAGTTTGTTCAAATTTTATTTGAAGAATCAACCAGTGGAACAGAAGTTGCCTTCAGAAGTTGTGGCTGCTCCATCACGGGAGGCTTTTAAGAAGAGACTGGAGAGCCTTTCGTCCAGAATGGCTATAGGGTCTCCTGCTTGACCAGGGGGTTGGACTGGAAGGCCTCCGAGGTCCATGGCAGCTCTATCCTGATCGATTAATGGATTAGCTCCAGTCTAGAGTCCGACTGGGCAGGGTCAGTTGAGGTGTCCAGGACACGGTCTGGAGGCTGTTCCCAGGGAAATGAACAGGGTCAGGTGGGACAGCTTAGCCACCTGTTCATTGGGTCTAGGCCACGAACAAAGGCATGCAGAATGGCTTCTTAATTAATTTCTATTAAGGATTTTAATCAAAAGATAAACAAGAACTAAGGTAGAAAATTTAAAAAGGAGAGGAAAAAAAAGAAAAAGGCAGAGGAGGCGTGTCACATCTAAAATTACAAAAAATTCAGAGCAATGTGTAAATTCATACAGCACAGTAGGTGCCTTTTGAGAATAATTTGATCCCCGATGCCTAGAATAGCATTTTCTCACAAGTTGACATTGGGGATGTGGGAATAAAAACTTCACAGCCACACTTGTTAAAGCAATACCATGTGTAACGGTTCCTTAAATAAAGCTGAACAGAGTTGTAAATAATAGAGAATGAATACAGGGAATTAAAATTTGAGAAGCAAATAAAGTATATTTAAGATTAAGGGTAAACTATAACATTAGAAGACTTCTTATTGTTTACTTTCCCCTTTTATTGATATTATTATGATTATCATTACTCTGTTGCTTTGCAGGTCCACCGGACACAAATTCCTTGTGTGTCTAAGTACACACCTGGCCAAATAAAGTATTCAGTTCAAATTCAGTTCAATACGTTGAGTATGGCCTGTATCTCCTAGTGCTATTTAATCTCCTAATGCTAATACTAGTAGCCTCTAGAGAAGAGGTCCTATTTACTCGTAATAAATCCATGCTTAGTTTGTGCCCTTTCTACTTCAGCCTTACCATGAGGGAATGATAGATTATGACATGGGCTTATCATTGGTGAGAGGAGGAGGAGGAGGAGGAGGAGGAGGCAAAAAAGGTACAAAGGAAGGTACCGGTGAGTTGAGAAGGAGAAGACCGTGAAAGCTGTGTTTGGATGGAGTTGATGAGGCTCTCAGAAAGGGAGGGGAGACGTTTATGGGGCCAAAGGAAAGGTCTGGGATCCTGGATGGAGACGTGGAAGCAGAGCTTGAAAGAACAGAGAAAGTCTCAGTGACCGAGGGGTATAAGACTTCCTTTTTTCCCTCTAAGTCCTTTTGCTCACTAATTCTTGCCCTTTTTGGGGCACTTTTCAGAGCCTAGTTTCCCTGAACAGGAATAGCATATCAATCAGTCCTTTCTGGGGGGGGGGGGGGTAAGGAAAAAAATAGCGCAAGGAAAGGTGAGAGACGGCCGTTAGGTGCGACTCAGGTATTCTTGCATTGGGGTTCTCACATAAAGTGTGATCAGAAATGATGGTCTCTTATTTGTTATGAAATAGTCATGTTTTTGTCAATTCCAGCCTAGTGCTTCCCAAGGAAATGGCTCTTCATGAAATTGGTCTTTGTACTGAATTTATTTCCCTGAATAAATTATCTGGGATTCAGAGGCTGGTGATGACACCTCAGGCTAATCGAGAGGAATAAAATAGCAGCTGAAATTCAGTGAATGGGGGTGGGGGAAGAGCAAGTGGCTGGAAACTCTGCTGCAGGCAGGAAAGTGCAAGTTTAACCTGAATATCCACATAGATCTAGAGATTCAGAGATATAGACACATATACATTATTTATTAATTCTATACGCCACCCATCTCAACGTCTCTCTGTCTCTCCCTCACACACACAATTTATTTATGTGAGGGGAGGAGGACAGAAAATGCCTTGGCTGGAATGCAACGGGGACAAGCATCGGCACTGAAGGGTCTTAAATTTTAAGACTAGGTCTGATTCTTGTGATGTGAAGAGGTGGCTATTTCAACAAAATACTTTTGATTTGTTTACCAGACACCTCAGAGAAGATTTAAAAAGAGATGGCTACAAACTTTTTTATGCTAGAAGTATCCAACGATTGAAGGGACCTTTATACAAACCATTTAAGTTTCCTCCAACCTCGCCCTATTTTGGTTTTAATATCCATTGGGTGGTTTCATATGATTTTGGGAACATCCATACAACATTAAAATGTGAATAGAACGTTGAATTATGTACACAAATTTGGAATTATCCTGTATAAAATATGTACTATGGGTTTAGTGAGCGTAGAATGCTGTGAAAACATTTTTCAGTAGCAACGGAGAGACTGTGCCAGCCTAGATTGAACCTCTCGTGTCTCCTGATGAACTGGCTCTGTATCAGTAGAATGTGAACAGTTCTGTTTCAGCAACATGGGGGGGCCCCCAGAGACCTCCCGTCTGTTCTGTGATCCTGGCAGAATTTAGAGCTCTTTGATTCCAGGCTGCTTCTCTCCTTGATAAGTTTCCATCCGTTGCTGCTTGTCCTGTCCTCAGGTGCTTTGGAGACTAGGTCGACCTCCCCACTTCTTTGTGGCAGCCCTTCAAATATTGGGAAATGGCTCTCATGTCCCCCCTGGTCCTTCTCTTCGTTGGGCTAGAACGTCACCCAGCTCCCTCAACCATTGGCCTGAGGATTTAGCCTCCAGATCCTTTGTCATCTTGGCTGCTCCTCTCTGTACAAGAGTCTCTTCTGCTGCTGTCTTGTCTTGTTTTTTTCAGGCCACGATCCATGGTGTGACTGTTTGCCAGTTTCCGTGGGCTCCGGTTCATTTCACATTGTTTCTGACTTTTCAGGTCCCTGCCTGGCTGGGATTTTTACCTGGAAAGTGCAGCTGCTGACTGGTTGGCTGAGCTCCTCTGCCCATTTGGGTGAAACGCTTGTGCCCACTCCGTATCCAGCGAGGCACTCCCGTCTCCTCACCACCCTAAAGGTACCTCTTGCCAGTAAGCCGGATCAAGTTCCATACAGTACTGTATATTGATCTGAACAACAAAATGTGAGTCTTTAATCATCCTTGAAGAACGCTCTGGCCTGCCTTATTGGCTCGTCCCGATGCCTCACTGGATTGCTAAGCAACAGCTCTGCGGGATGTTTCATAAGTATTTATAATCTCCAGCATGTGATTTATTTATTTTTCCCTCCCTTGAGGAGAAGGAAGAGAGCCTAGGCTTCCACCAGTTCATTTCATGCCGCTTCCACCCAAGTAATTAACACGGAGATGTTTTTTCCACAGGCTGAATTGTGGTTATGTGAGAAATACGCAGATCTGTATTAACCCGGGAAGACAAGCAGCCAGGCCCCCTTAGAAGCTTCTTTACCCATATTTTCCACATCTGTGGGGGTGCAAACTCCCAACATCTGCTTTTATTCAATGACCAAGGGGACGATCCAGCCTTCCTGAATTATTGCATTTTATTATTATTTATTTATTAGTTTGATTATTGTATTTATTTGTTTTATTGATCAAATAAATTGGCCACCCACCTTACCACAGGGTAACTCTGGACACCTTGCAACATTAAAAGATAAAACTCTAGAAATAGAATACTACAAAGCTGTAAAAATTACATAATGCAATAGCTAAAAGATGGGGAGGAAGGGAGTCGGATGAGTGGGGGGGGAGGCAGGATATGATATTAATGTATCAACTACCCCAAATCTGAAGCGCCCCCCCCCCCCCGAGCCCAGTCTTTAGGCTGTTGCTGCCTTGCAGTTTTGTAAGGAAGGAAAGAAAAATGTCTGAATTGTTCCTGATCAGTTTCCCTTAAGTGTGTTTGCTAGAGGGTCATAAATGAAGAGAAGGAATACAGCGCTGACCATTCAACTTGAGGATTTTATTTAATTTATTTATATAGCTGCCCCACTCGTGGAAATGACAAGGAATCATCTCCGTCAACCCAGCTGGCAGAGGCTTACTGTACCGACAACTGAGCTGTGAAAGAGTTGTAGACCTCCTTCCTTGCTGCTCGCTTGATGCTTTCCTGGTTTAGCAAAACTCCACACCCAAGGAACTTCCTGGGAAAGCTATTGGACACGCTCCCCAATTGACCAGAGTTGGAAAGAGAGTGTTGTGTGTGTTTGTGTTGTCTAGGAAAAACTCTTAAAAGATTTGTTTGGATTTTTTCAAAAAATTTTGGATGGGGGGAAATGCCAATGTCAACCCACACGGGCCCTGAGCTCCTTGTACCCGTTACTGAAGAACGGATCTGGCCCCAGGCCTTGAAGGAACATCCACAGGAAAGCAGCTGGGGACAAAGGCTCCCTCTGTCTTGAGACTTTTCTTCCTTCCTTCCTGGCTTGAAGTTCTCAGTTCGTAGTCCATCATTCTTCAGAGTGAAGTAGCTCCATCAGCCACTCCCCCGCAGAAGAACAAGAGGCTTTGTTTGTGGCCTGCCATCCTGCCTGCCTCCCTTATACCCCTGTGTCAGGAAGACCCATCTCCCCTGTTCTGCTCACCCTGCTGCAAGACCCTCAGGTGCGGAGACCCTGAGGCTGGAGCCCAAGCCATCATCCCCACAACCCTGCCTTAACTGCTCCTGGTTGGGAAGGTCAGGAGGACAGGCATGATGGGGCAAACCTAGCTCTGGGTTCTTTCCATGCGCCTGGCTGCCTTCCATACTTTTTTTGACCATATCCTGGAAATTCTCTGTCTAAAGCAGGGCTCGGCTGCTGGGAGTTCGGGGGGGGGGTTGGGGTTGGGAGAACCTCTAGCTAAGATTCTGTGCAGTTTGGAGAACCCCAAATCCCACTCCTGGCTGGCCCCGCCCACCCCTCCCCACCTCTCCCAGGAGTCCCCACGCAGCCCGTTTTGGATGCAGATAAGTGCAGGGCATGCACGGAGGCTCAGGGAAGGTGAAAAACACGCCTACCGGAAGTTTGGGAAGAGGGTCCAGGCCTCCAGAGCCTGGGGAGGCTGTTTTCACCCTCCCGGAGGCTCGAGGAAAGCCTCCGGAGGGCAAAAATGCACACACACACACACACACACACACACACACACACACACACCACACACACACAGTGGTGCAGGAGGTCAATTAGGCCACACCCACCCAGCAACCAAGTAGAGAACTCCTTGCTAAAATTTTTGAAGCCCAGCCCTGGTTTAAAGGTTCAGCAGGCATGGGAGCCATTTTGAGGTTGATGTAAGTGTAGTTTCAGAATACAAAATACAGAATAACAGAGTTGGAAGGGACTGTGGAGACTAGTAGTTTTCAGTTTGCCTCAAGAAGTGATCTAGAGCCATCCAGTTTCTCTTCAGACAAGAAGATGCAGAGTTGGAAGGGACCTTGGAGGTCTTCTAGTCCAACCCACCGCCCAAACAGGAGACCCTGCACCATTCCGGACAAATGGCTGTCCAGTCTTTTCTTGAAGGCCTCCAGTGTTGGAGCACCCACAGCTTCTGAAGGCAACCCATCCCAATGTTAAATGTTCTCACCATCAGGAAATTTCTCCTTCATTCTAGGTTGAATCTCTCTTGAATGATCTCCCACCAGTGGCTTCTTGTACTTCTTGTGCTTGTAGTTCTCTCATAATCTGAAGGATAATGGGGCTACTTTCCCATAGCAAGGAAGTTATCTTAGCGTGACAACCATCCGCCCTATTTAGAAATGACTCAGGAAGGAAAGATCTGGGATTTGGAATGACCTTCACAGTCCCAGAACTTGAATATTATTCAAATAGGGATCTCTTGAATTTGTAAAGTATTATGCAGAGTCCTAAGAGTATTTTTGAGCTAGAATTATTCTGCAAAATAGAGTGGGGAAAAGCTCCAAAAACAATGACGAAACACCGTTAGCTAGCTACAAGAAGAACATTTGGAAGCTGTTATTTCCACCAAGCTATAAAAATACTGACTGGAAGGTTGTCCACATTTTTGCACCTGCCACATAATTATTTTCTTAATTGGAATCTGAAAATAATGCCATCTAAGTAGTAAGCAGGCGTTCCCATTTGCAGAAAAATCTAACTTTCTAGCACATGGTGGTTGAGTCAACGTCCACTTACTTATAAATTCGCTGAAACAAAACAAAAATGAACATGGCTGCTTAAATCTTCGCATGCACTGTAGATTTCCAGCATATACCATTGGCATAGAAATCTCCCCCACCCTATCACCGGGCTTTTTCAAAGTCTGGTCCCTGGACCCTCAATTGGAAGGATTAGCAAAGCCACCACTTGAAACCCCAGTTACCTTCACCTGCCATCCAGAGGCTCATAGACCCTGGGACATCTGCTTCCTTCTGACCATAGTTTGTTCGTAGTAAAATTAGCTGGCCGAGTAAACTCGTAGGAAGCCTTTGTGTAAAGATGAGGGCGAGGAGAGCTGTGACACACCTGTAGGTGTCTGGATGATTTGCAGTAGAGGTCTGTAGAGCTTCTCCGTCGTCCAGGTCCTGGTTGTCCTAAAGGTACTTTTTCAGGAGACAACTGGACTTTCTTGTTTGCGGTAGAAGGTTACAGATTTCGAACTCCCGAACGACCTTACAACAGAAGACAATTATGTTAATCTGCTCTAATAAGGAAAGTTTAGAATGCAGAATGAAGAATGCAAAACACAGAATGAAGAAGGAATTTTGCCCAGAAGGTTGCAAGTTCCTTTCAGTTTTAGTATTCAGAACAAACACAAGGATTCAGCATTCTTAGTTTGTTTGTTTTATTTATTTATAAAATTTGATACCCGCATTTCATTTCCATCATAGTAATCCAAAGACATAGGTTGTGTTTGTGTAACACACTCACCCATGGTTAACACAATCCCGTTTTCTGGATTCATGGGAAACACACGGAACCACCAGCTAACGAAACAGGTCGAGTTCCCCAAACAAACAAGGCTAAAATGAGATCGGCTAGTCTGCAGTTTAGGAAGTCACAGCCAGAGCATAGAGAGACTCCGGCTGGCACATCTGATGGAAAAACATAACTGATCCTGCAAATCTGGTCAGCGCACCCCCATTGTATCCTGAAATACAAAGACATCCCCACCTTAACATAAAACCATGAAGCCTGGGTGTTGCAGGCAGAGAAAATACACAGGAAAATGCACAAGAAGCTGGCAAAATACGTTGGGGCTGTAGAAGAAGAGCAGAAGGGAGCAGGCTGGGCAAAGAGGGTGGAGGAGATGGGTGCCCAGTTGGAGCTACAGGCCGTCTGACTAAACCTGGAGCCAAAGCAGTAGCTCAGAGGGCAAAAACATACTTCCCACAGATTAATCTGAATAAACCACAATTGAGTGTATGTGCATGTACTGTAAATACACACACGCAGACACACAATTTAACCCAATGGGTTGAATTTTGCAGGACATCAGATCCTGCCCTGTCCCGCTCAGACCTCTCTTCTCTCCGATGGCCAATGCTTGGGCCAGCCTTTCCTCTGATCTAGCTAGTACAGGTAGTCCTCAACTTACAACTACAATCAGGACCAGAACTTCCATCCCTAAGCAATTGAACCATTAAGTGAGTCAAGCCTAATTTTACGGCCTTTTCACCACAGTTGCTAAGTGAATTGCCATGCTTGTTATGAGAATCCAGCTTCTCCCATTGACTCAGCTTGTCAGAGGCCAGCTGGGAAGGTCACAATAGCCTTCACACATGAAGCCAGGAAGATGCAACTGTCAACAATACATATTGGTTGTCAAATGCCCAGATGGTGGCTGTGGGGATGCTGAGACCGTCATAAGTGCGAGAACCAGTCATAAGACACTTTTGCAGTGCCCTCATGACTTTGAATGGTTGCTAAAGAAACGATTTGTAAGTCAAGGATTACCTCTACTGAAACCGGAAGCTTAGTCAATGCTCTGCAAACGTGGCTGGGGGAACAGTTGCATGAATTCACAGGTGGCCACTTCAGGAACCATTTTCAGGTATCTAATCAATCATTTTTCATTGTGGTCTTTGAACCTGATGGGGCATCATACAAGCTGTGAAAACCCTTTTTCGAAAGGAAGGATCTTGAATGGATTAAAAACTAAGCCTAGAATTTCAATGAAAGTAGAATATTATGTCCTGGTTGTAGGATATACCGGTAATGTTGTTATCGACCACAAAAGAATATCCCTTTTAACAACATGTTTATTTTGAAAAGTCTTGACAGGAGTCTGGAGAGCGCTTCCTTGGAACCTAGAACATTAAGGCATTGGTTGATCATTCTAAAAAAAAAAAAGGGGGGGGTCAGTTTTGGGGGGAAAGAGTCCTACTAACCACCTACATCAAGGCCATAAAGCAGAATGTCTGGGGGAGACGGCAGACCCTGCAAAAAGGGAGGTGGGTGATTCTTTGGAAGAAGATAAAAGGTCCGATATGAAGATATTGTTATGGAAGCGAGCACGCTCTCAAACTTCAATACCAAAATAATTGTAACAAGGAAGAGAATCTGCAGTGAGGAAGTATTCTTAGGAGGAAAACTTTTGCACACATATTGTCAACACAAGGAATGAACTTCACATCAGTACCAGATTTAATATGGTGGGCGAAGATTAAGGAAAACTTTCACGACATGGTGAGAAGTGGAAAAACAGCCAACGGGATACCAGTTTGATGTTAAAAACGAGAAGGAGCCTCCTTGCGATTCAAGAAACTGAAGAGATCCTCCCAAGCTCTGAATGGGAAAAGAGACAGGAACAAGGCTTTTCTTGGAGACCAAGTCCCGATAATCTCCATGGGGCGATTAGTATCTCCTCATTATGGATGTGCAAGAGAGCAGAGAGCAGTTCGCTTTGGAGCCGTCATTTCCAAAAAGAAACGTGTGCTCAGTCTAGAATAGGTGCAGAGTGAAGTAGAGTTTGACTGTTTGGAGTTCAGACCAAGTGACCTTATTCTGGGAACAAACCTTTCTAGGGAAGGGGCGATAACACTGGAAGAAGCCATGGACATTGATTGAGAGGGCAGCTGAGAAGATTAAGAAGGAAAAGACTGGGAAGTTCGTGGCAGGAGGGTGATGGGAGATTCTGAGCGAGAGATGGAAAGAGGCTGGGGTCAAAGGTCACTAGCCCGACCCTGCACCCCCTTCAGATTAGTCTGAAATCCCTTCGGACGGCCTGGGTGAATTCAATGGGGGGAACCATGGAAATGGTGCAGCCAGGGAGTGTCATATTAAACATCATTATGGGTAAGGATTGTAAATCAGCCAAAGCAGGTGGGTTTTGCAGTAGAGAAGACACTGTCATTGTTTGTGAAGTTAAGGGTAGGTTTTCCAAACCAGAAACTACCAAGGCTTCTGCGGAAGACCCCCAACCACCAAAGTGAGGGTGGTCTATGAGAAGGTGAAAATTTTCCATGGCCCCTGTGCAATGAGCTATCCTGTTGAAATATGGCATAACAACTTTTTGATGAGAAGAGGTGAAAGGACAGATAATCTGAAGAGGAAGATCTGCATAACTGGAGACAAAAGTACTGGAGATTGCCTACAAAGGGCAGAAGTACGAAAAAGAGGGAGAGCTTTGGCCTTGAGAAGGACCAGACCACCAGCAGCCCCCTGAGTCACCTCAACACCATCAGAACATCTCAAATGCCAAGCCCGGATATAAACATCCGGCGTTGACGAGTCTTTGAGCGATTGGGGGGAGGTTGGGAAAGGGATGAAAACAACACAGACCTAAACAATCCCAAGATAGTGAGTCAGTTGACAGCTTATCTCCTGAACGGCTGTTTAGCCCAGTGAAGAGAACTCTGGGAACTCAGAGCGGTGGCATCAGGTCACACGTAGGCAAGCCGAAGGCCCCCTTCAGACCCAGAACCTTGTATTGGGATTGCCTGGCGGATGCATCCAGATATGGTGCTTTGCAACAGCCATCCTTCTGCTTTCTCTCGCTTTGCTCAAGGGCTGGGCCATCCTCAGAGAGACGTCACTCACTTCTCAGGCTGCAGGGTGGCCTCGGTGGGGCCACAGAAGTGCCCCGAGGATGAGTCAGTCAACGCTGGCGATGTGAGCAAAGGCTCACGTGTCTGTCATCTAGACAGATTAGATAGGAGGACTGTTCATTAGTCATTGGGGAAAGCTTACTTCCAGGCTCCAGAGGTTTTCAGAAAAGGCCCTTTAAGGTAATGTTATGTCTCTCTTCCTGAAGGTGGAGAACAGACAAAAGGGGAGAACCCAAAAACAAAGCACAGAACTGAGAAGGAAAAGAAGATTAACACAACTGACTAAGGCAATACAGATGAAAGCCACCGAGGGCCTGCAGTGACCACAGTGGGTTGGAGGATAAGAAGACCTCGATCCAGAAAGGGAAGAAACTAAGCGCAAGAACAGCTGTGGACTTCAACTCCCAGAACTCCCCAGCCAGTCCACGCATTTTAAAAGTTGTCACGTTTGAGATACAACATCTCTAAAACATCCCTAAGTATCAAAGCCGGATGTGTCACGCACGGAGGCTGTGACCCAGGCCCATTTCTGCCTCTTTGGGAATGAAAGCAGGGGGTTATTTTTAAGAAGAGACTTTCATCACTGAAAACTCTTTCTCGAAGGCAGAAGGAAACACGCTTCAGAGCTCTGACGTGCCTGTCATTAAGCGTCAGTGAGAAACAGCCTTGGTGGGATAGAAAATCTCTTATGAAATATATTAACTTCGTACAGATAAATAAATAAAGAAATAACAACAATGGTTGGAGTAGAATAAGATGGTACTATACTGGCTTAAATACAAGCATCATTTTAAAGCCTATGCCCAGAAAATTTTAGGGTTTTTTTGGACATATTCAAACAACATACAAATAGGCTGTTCAATCTGAGCCATTGCTTATTTTCTGTATATATCAGAGATAGAGAGATTATTCCATATATGATTACATAGCATCATCATGTATGTGCACACGACTGCATGCACCTACGGCATATATTATAACCTCTCCAAAGCTAGAGATTGGCTTGTCATCCGACGATAACTGGTGTATGTAAAAGCAGAGAGAAGGCCCCTGCGAAGTCATTAGCTGCTTCACTAATAAACGAGGCGTTTTTTTGTACTGACATCTATTGAGAGGCTTGGATTTGCAGTAAACTTTTAGAATTCAAATTCTAATGTCCAATTTGTTCTAAAGAAGCTTGACTGGCCGTAATATAATCTATATATTTTTTAAAAAGCTGGGCTGGTAAATAATTAAATATACCCGCCACCTAGCCGTAGGAGAATCCATAAGGCCCAGCCTTGTTTGGTGAAGTTCAGCCGAGTCGTAACCTTGAGAGAAACGTTATCTAACCGCCATCAGAGAAGATCAGGCACATCCTGTATCAAGGAAGCAAAGCTAAAACTTGGATGACAGATTTAGCAAAATCCTGAGCGATCCAGTTTGGAAGAAGCTCAGATATGTCACACATTTTGACAGCAAAAGTTCTGGGAGCTGAAAGCTAGAAACCTTTGTGCTTCTTCTAATGATCGTAGGAGAAGGGTCCTGCGGGGTCTAGATTTGGAAATTGAAGAGGACAAAAGGCATCAAGCTAAACACAGGCTGAAAAGCTGTCTCAAGTATTTGGAAAACATTGCGACTGCCCCCCGTCCTGCAGCAGATCAGAAGGAGAGGAGAGGCTCTTATTTAAGGTATTCCCACTTTGTGAGATTCAAGCCACGGGCCCCATTTTCCACCTTGGGAGCAAGTGGTAGATAAGCCACTAATTTAAAGAAAAGCAAGAGTTGCTGAGACGGTCAGAAGCCCTCAGGAGCTCCTGAACTGCCCACCTGGCGTGACTAATGGAGCTTTTAGCCCATTTTCAGAGCACTTTTTCCAGGAGTCATTTCTGTGGGTGAAAGCACTTTCAGGCTCTTGGCCTCTGGGTGACCCCTCTGGGCGAGTCACTTCCAAAGAGGAGCTTTGCAGCAGGCAAGTCACATTTCCAGACTTGCACAGGAACCCCAGAAGTGAATGCACACACGGGTGGAGACAGCCGGAAATGGCGTCCAAAGTTGTCGTGTGTGAGATACGGATGATTTGAAGACGGGCTTCATGAGGAGCCTCCCTTATGAAATACCTTTTCCAAAACATTTGCATGGTTTTTGTAAATTGGTGCATCTTATGAAGCCTATAAAAAGGACACAAACAAAATACTCCAAGAATACAACTGCTTGGTTCTATAGGCCAAAACAGAAACGTATCTCTCTGCAGGATGATTTTGGAATTATGCAGCTGAGGAGAGCCGTAAGCAGAAACTCAGTGGAGGCTGCATAAGAGCTTTGGCTTTCTAAATTACATTTCTATAATGCAATAAATTCCAGGAAGAAATCAATTAGGAGATTAAGTATTGATTAATTAAACAATTAAGTGTTTTGTGGATGTGATAAAGCAGAGAGGTCCATAGGAAAGGGGCCAAGGAAGCCAAGATAGGTGGTCTCAACCATGAGATCAAAGCTCGGCCCCTTTTCTCCATCTGCTGCAACACCCATGGTGGCTCTTTGATTGAAGGATCGTGGCTGCTTTGATTGACAGTCCCCCACCCTGCAGGCAGCCACCTCTGTGATAAAGGCTTCAGTGCCAGAACTCCTTGCCCCGTTGCTCCAAGCCAAAATTTTAAAAAACCCCAAACACCTTCCTTACTCATAGCAGAAATCCAAGTTTAAGAGAGATCATTTCACAAAACTGGCCACAATGAAATCATCCTCACAAATAGCAGCTTTGCTGTCATTTTGGTTAGGGGGATATTTCCAAGCAAAAGCTGGAGAAATGAGGCAGCAAAAAAGCCTGCAATACACAGAAATCTGGGGGGAAATCCAGATATTTGGCTCCAGGAGAAGGCTCAGAATCAGCCCCATTCAGTCAGACCTGGTTATACTGGCAGCTGCCTCTGCTCCCCATCGGCCCAGGAATTGGTGCCAGGCCTCACATCAAGTTCTTTTGAAAAGACCAGCCCAAGACACCTACAGCATTGGGGGTCTATAATTCCCCCCCCCCAAAAAAAAATATCTGCAGCATTTGCAGGAGAAACCTGCCTGTTATAAAGTCAGTCATAGGAAGGCAGACATCTATAATACATGAAAAATATTGCCCCTTGAAGACGTGGCGTTGCTGATGCCAGGAAGAGTCATAGATCAGTGTGCAGCTGGCTGGAAACAGGCCCACTGAACGTGGCGTAATTGATTTGTTTGTGAGGTAGGAGGCACAGAATCACACCACAAGTCTTTAAGCTGCTATTTAAGCTGCTATTGGTTGTGCTAGCTCTCTCAACTGGGAAAAAGGTTTGGTAAATCGGTATAGCTCTGTACAGGCATCACTGCTACATCCTTTTCAAAAACATAATACCTATTTTTTTTTTTAAATCAGGTTGAAGATGAAAGCATACGCAGATGGAGCTAGATAAGTCCCTGGAGGATTGCATTTCTCTGCACTTAGCATATTCTCTCAATAGCTGTAAAATGCTCTAAACTCCCATCTCCACCCCATCACAATCTGGGGCCTCTTCCTTCGGCTGATGAAGATTTGATGGAAACTTTGTTTCCTGCATCCTGCATCTCTTTTCCCCTCCAAGGTAAAACCACCTAATAGAATATGGTTCCCTCTAGATTTATACTGAAATGTGTGTTTCCCATTATTCCTAGATGGATGATACGACCACTCTTTGAACGTGACACAATCCCCTCCCGGCATCTTCTGCTTTCAGGTTATTACCACCCGTGTCCGTTAGAATCATGTTTTCTATGTAAAAACACCACCTCCTCATGTGTCCCATCCATCGTTCAAGCTCTCCTCTCCTCTTTAACAGACATTCATCAGGCTTCCGTCTTCCGTAAGGCCTTCACTGCAGAGATTTAGTGCTTCTTCCCTGATGGTCGAAAAGCAAGGTGAGACCTTACAGGAGAAGCCCAGAAAAAGAGGTCAAGGATGTTTTCTGTCAGCCCTTTGCTGAGGTACTGTAATTTAAAGGGAGTGGACAGACGATACAACGAGCTGGACAAGAGATCCCTTGCTCTTTGACTAACTGCATGAATGAATTAGGCAGAAGCTGGGTAAGCAACACTTCAAGACTCATGTATTTTCAGAAGCTTGCTCCCATATGCAATTGTAAAAAGGTTATCATACAATGACAGTTCAGTGAAGGTCTTGCAGAGTACACTTCCCTGTCTGGTGTTGGGTCACCCAGCTACGAAAGAGGAAATCTCCACCGGTACGAGCATTAAACCATCGCATTCTTAAAGTGCCTCAATAAAAATCCATCACAGTCCACAGAGGTCATGTATCACTTTCATCGTTCAGTTCATTAGGCTATATAGAACTATTAATTCTCCAGAAACCATTTAGTGCAAAGATAACAGAAGAACACAAAAGGAAAAAAAATCAAAAGGCACAAGCAGTTCCTCCCTTTTCCTTTTTTCCCTAACACTTTATAATATTCATCTGGGTTACGCAGTTTAATGTAATCACCAAAAACAGCTATAAAATATCGTACCAATTTCTGTACACTATACACCTCTATCCTACATCCCCCCACCCAACGGCACACATTTGAAGAGCTTCAAGAGAAATGTACAGCATAGAATTTTTCTTTTTTTAAAAAAAATACATTCTACATCAAGACACGCACACACACTCGGTTCCAATAAGTACATTCTGTTCATCAAGTCAGTCTTTAGTCCTGATCAGGGGTTTTATTGCTGGGACACAGTTTGGTCTGGCCATTTTGAGCTCATGGCACCGTCTGAGGCAGGAAGGCAGTCACCGTTGAAGCAGGAAACCGTGTTCTGTGACCCGTCTTTCTCCCTTTATTTGGTCATCAGCCTGAAGAGCCTCGTCGTCCAAGTTGCTGCACGCTTGAGACGGGGAGGGGGGGCGGGGGAAGCAACGAGGAAGCCCCTCTCCCATCACCGGTGCCCTTCCTGGGTAAGGATGGAGCTACGGCTGGTCTTCAGGAAGCTCAGCCACGGGGAAGGGGCTGCACTGCAGGCTCCTCACCACGGGCCCTGAAGTGAGGAAAATTCAGGGCGGCCTTTCCTATCTTTCCACCCATTCCTCATTTTGAGACCAGAGCAAGATACAAAGAGCCTCCCTGTCACCGAATAGAAACGCAGCTTCTCTCCTCCATTGACAGGCCAAAGGAGTGACTTGGCGAGGGTCTTTCTACTCTCATCTACTCCCCTCAGCTTCATCCATCTCTGGGACCTTCTCCCTCCCATCGGGTGGGGGGGCCCAATTTCTATCCCAATTTTTTCAACCGGAGGAAATGTTAAATGAGAGCTGCTTTTATCAAGCTCAGCCCTCCAGCTTCCTTCTCCCCGCAGAATAAAGGCAACCAGAAATCTTCTGAGCTTTTCTGAACCTATTGCCTTTTAAACCCCAAAGCTGCCTGGCTTCTATTCGGATGTCATTAATGCAGAAGCTGCCATTTCTTGAAATAGAGGTTGGTATTTCAAGGCTGAAGAAGCTGCAACCTCGGGTTTTTTCGTGCTGGGCTCCAACAGACAGCATGCCATATCTCGGGTGCGTTGCATTGCTTTTTGCACGGAGCTGTACAACTCACAAATGTGTCATCGTTAAAGCAGCAGTGACGTTGTACGTCAGCTCTTCTATATTTGTTATCCCACTAGCAAGTATTAACTGATTCAAGTCTTTGCTTTCCTGGCCTCCTTCAGCTGAAACCGGCAACTCCATCTCTCTCTCTCTCTCTCTCTCTCTCTTTTGCATATTGCTTTTTCTCAAGCGTTCAGATTTGGTGCACATTATTAGCGTACAGGTGTGTTGCCATAGAAACAGAAGTCTCCATTTTGCCTCTGGGAAACCAGTCCACAAAAGCAAAGAGTTTGGATCGTTTAAGCGAATGTAATAAACAAAACTCTTCAATAAAGGAAAATTAACACTCTGGATGGAGATATCTGGCAGGGGACCTCAAAGTCTATCTACATTCGCATATTTGATATTTCTGTAATTTACATATATTACATTGGGCTCAGGGCTCGTATTTGCTGGCTTAGGAAGAAAACGAGGATAAAGGACCAAGTCCTGGGTGTGAGATGCACCAATATTCTTGAGAATTTGGGCAGCAGGGAGGTACATCCAGAAAGTGCATTATTATTATTATTATTATTAGTGCCTACTTGATAGTGTGTTTGAATGCATGCAAATATTTCCTCTTCATGCATTATAGCAAGCAGGATTTTCACATTTTCTTTCAGCATGATTAACCGGTATTATATCACGAGAACGTGAATGCATACTACTAAAATACGGAGAAATGCATTCACATAAAACTTTTGCACTGAGCTGTATCATGAAGTATCGCTTTTTTTAATACTTGGGGGGAGGGGGGGAAAGGAGATTATTATTATTATTTATGACACACGTCAGACAAGCAGCCTTGTTATGCATTGACATTTCTGTGCTTATGTAGGTTAACCGGGGCAAGACTGGGAGAGTGAGCGTGTCCATCCTGACCTTGACCCAGGTCAGGCCAAGGGCAGGTCCACCAGACCTCCAGCATTAGCGCCGCCATCGCCCTACAAGCATTTCAGAGAAGGAGAAGGGCCCTTCACTTGTACAAGGACTGGTACAAAGCCAATGAAGAACGTGAAATGAAGAGATGGCAAAGAAACCATGACACAAACCCCCACAAAACGTTGGCCAGGAGGTTCTGGGGAGGGCCGCCATGAAGATGAGGCTCCCTCACTCTTCACGCAGCTGCAGGCAATAGCGGTGGTAGCGAAGCTGGAAGAACATTTGCTCTAGAATCGAATGGGTCATTCCAGGCAGAGAGTAGTGTTCCACCACCCCAACATGCTTGAAGCCTAAGGACTCATACAACTTGTGGGCTGCCACCTTCACCGCCGTGGTCCCCAGCACCACAGCAGAGTAGTTATTGACCACGGCAAACTCCAGCACTTTCCGACCCAGAGCTTTAGCGATCCCTTTACCACGGTATTTAGAGTCCACGGACATGCGGCGCAATTCCACCGTGTTGTCCTCCTCGTTGCCTCGGGCCGCCACGATGCCCACCACGTTGCCATTTAACACGGCCACCCAGAAGCAGGAACCTGTTGGCACAAAGCAGAGGGTGAATGGGATCCTTCTCCAGAGACATTTCGCCTCTTATGCTTTTAAACATCATCAACACACAGGAAGCACCCGATGCAAGGTCTCCTTAGAAACCGCAATTAGCCCAAAATGATCATGTCAGATGCCTTCCTATAACGTTTCTTGCACTACATCCAAAACATAATTTTCTGTTTCATTACATATTGTCTAAATATTGGAAGCGTTGAGTAATGAAAATGAATTATGTTTTGTGAGCTTTGCCATCTGTGAAAAAGGAGTTTGTGAACGTCTGTCTTAATTCGCCGAGTACTACACTCCTGGGAAGCAGCACCGAAGCTCCTGCGGAGGAAATGGGCCGGTTCTCCGTGGTTTGGTACCTGCCCTTTCAAAAAGCTCCAGTGGATCACCTGCCTCATGAAGTCTGGGTGAAGCAGCCCATGAAGAGGGCCTCTTAACGTCACCCAGAGATTTGCTGCTTGCCACAGGACGGCTTACAGCTTAGAACTTCAAAGGAGCCCTTGCTGCCCCCCTCAGCGCTCCGTCTCTTCCCAGCCTGATATCAGTTTGCATGATTATGGGCAAGTTCCAGTCTCCGCAAAATTTGTTGGCGACATTATTCTGTCCTTTATTTTTTTCCTGAAGGCTTTTAAACATCTGTGAGGACCCATTGAACTGCAACCAATCCCATTTTGGTTACAAAGACTTTGGGTCTTTGGGAACGAAGAGGGTTGCGTGATGGGAGCACCAGCCTTTTGGAGGTTGGCAGCCATGTGCTGGCATGCCCAGCACCACATTCCGAAATAGACACAGGCAGGACAAGTGGGAGGAGGCAGAGCAACGCGGACAAGGAAATCGTTAATAGTTTGGATTATGGATATGCATCATGTATTACTGAAGAGATGTGGTGGCTCAGTGGTTAGAACGCAGCACTGCAGGCTAATTCTGCTACCTGTCGGCTGCCAGCAGTTTGGTTCTGACCAGCTGAAGGGTGACTCAGCTTTCCGTCCTTCCAAGGTCGGTAAAATGAGGACCCAGATTGTTGGGGGCAATAGGCTGACTCTGTAAACCGCTTAGAGAGAGCTGTAAAGCCCTGTGAAGCGGTATATAAGTCAAAGGGCTATGGCTATTGCTATTTCTAGCAGTGCCAAGCAGATACTTCCTGCGTTTCAGAGGAAAGACAGGAAATTCTTAGCATCTTTTGGCCTGGGAGGATCTAAAGAAGTTTTTGTGATAAGGTGACATCACTGGAAGATCAAAGGCATTTTGTCATCCTTCCTTATGGTTAGCCAAGTCTGGGATCAGATTTTAGATGCAAAATAAGTCTGCTGCGTAGCAGAGCTTAAACTTTCCTGGTTGCTACCAAATTTTGGTGTTGTGATCCTGGAGGTATGTTGAATAGAAGTCTCTGATGCATACAGTCAGGGTATTTCACGTACCTACATACATATTCACATACATATGTATTACATATTTTACAGCAGTATTTAGGTAAAACACTTATTTCTGGGATTCCATTCTGATTTAATATCACCATCTGGCAAATATGTATTCTATGGAGAATCTCAATCATCCAGACCATGGTTGTCATGAAGATGCCTTTTGTTCCCAAGAGGCAACTGGACTTCCTTGGTTTTTTCCTTGAATATGTTTCATTTCTCACCCCAAGAAGCTTCTTCAGTTCTGAGAAGTGAAACGTCTTCAAAGAAAAACAAAGAAAGTCCAGTTGCCTCTTGGAAAAAGCACCTTTTTGGGACATCTGGCAAACACATTAAACTTCATTTCTCTTGATTCTTCCTGGGATACAAACCTTCCTTGCAATAATCTTGAGAGTTAATAAGTGAAAGAGAAGCTCTTCTGTCCTGGTAGGAAGAATGCAGAGGGAAAGAAATACCACCTGTGATTGGTTTCCTCAGCATTTTGTCCTAAACTTAACAGAACTGAGACCTCCCATCTCAACCCATCTTTGGTCAAGGGCACCATTATGCCTGGTTCAACAGGCATTTTAATGACTTAGTGAGGTATTTTCTTCATGGTTATAGAGCCTTGGTAGTACAGTAGTCTAAAGCACCCTGTTATTAAGACCAGCTGTCTGCAATTACTGCAGGTTCGAATCTCACCAGGCTCAAGGTTGACTCAGCCTTCCATCCTTTCTAAGGTAGGTAAATTGAGGACCCAGTTGTGGGTCTCTAAGCTGACTTTGTATAAATATACAAAAGGATGAAGGCTATTGCTTAGCACATTGTAAGCCGCCCTGAGTCTCCGGAGAAGGGCGGCATTATAAATCAAATTAAATAAATAAATAAATAAATAAATAAATAAATAAATAAATAAATAAATAAATAAAAAATAAATAAATAAAAAATGGTTCAGTCTTTGTACCTTATTCACATCTTTGTATAGTTTGATGGTTCCTCTACAGCTTCCAGGGATGGCAAAGTGTGTTTATGACTCATAGACTCACAATTGTGCTGAATGGAATGACATTGGGAAGAATAAGGAACTCTTAGCAATTCAAGTTAGACTTGGTGATATTTTCTAAAGTGGCCAATGCAATTTTTAATTCCCTCAAATGGCCTAGAAGTTAAATCAGAGCCAATTGGCTAGTTATTGCTCTTCTCCCATTTTAATTTGAACACACAATTTCAGTTTCAGCTCAGTCTCACACACACACACACACACACAAGTCATTTGGTAAAAGAGTACTTCAGAATTGGAAGGGAAATGGCGCCATATGCTTATCAACTAAGGTGTTTTTGCTCTCATGTGAATACATCCAGTCCCAAAATAGGCAACCAAATTCACTGTATTTTTGGAAGACCCAGTCCCCGTCTTTAGAACTGGGACCACACCTCAGCCCACTCAAACACCGTTTCCACAGCTCTATAAACACTCACCAGATCGGCCAGATTAACTACCTTTCAGAGTTTGCACACAACCATCCTAGAATTTCTCTTCTGTTAGCCCACATTCTTCTCTAACTAGGGAGATCAACATTGAACGAGAGGTTTTCCAGCTGCAGGGCCTCCATCTCTAGGCCAGTCCTCTAAGAATTCCCGGTGCTACAGATAATTACAGAGCTCCATGAAACAAATAGGCTTGTATTTCACAAACTGACGTTTCATCCTGGACTTCCATAGACAACAGTTCTCAATTGGAAACCAATTTGTTATTCCCATCCTTAGAGGTACTTGCAAAATGAATCTGTGTTACCGTGTTTTCCCCAAAATAAGACCCAACCAGGAAAATAAGCCCTACATGATTTTTCAGGATGCTTGTAATATAAGCCCTACACCAAAAATAAGTCCCAATTAAGATCCTCAACCAGATGGATGCATTTAGTACTGTATTTCCCTGAAAATAAGACCTAACTGAAAAATAAGCCCCAATGCGTCTTTTGGAGCAAAAATTAATATAAGACCCAGATTTATTTTCGGGGAAACACGGTATATTGGCCTCTTCCCATTTCTGTCTGGGTCGATGTCTCACTGCCTTCCTCTTCACCCTGATTCCGCAAATGCACCTTGCATTTTATTGTTTATCTCTCCTTGTTCCTGATCTGCCACCCAAAGTCTCCCGCTGCCCAAGTCTCACCACGTCTTTGCCAGAGAGCAGCATTCCTGCCTTGTTACTCCATCAGGAGTAGCCAGTGGCACACGTGTTGAATGGAAGGGTCGGCCTAGAGATGTTATCTATATGTCCACCTTTGATCCCAAGAAACTAGTTTGGCTCAATTAGCTGAAGAGGGATCCTATAATGGAGATCGTCACCAGATGAGTCTCAATTCCCAGAAGTTGGCTCTGTGATATTTTGAACCAAGATCCAAAGGACTAGACTCTCTGGAATGATGACTGGATCCTTTCAGAGCAGATTCAGATTGTTGTAATGCCATGTGATCATAGTTTGAATAAGAAAGAGAGGCTAAAGGGTTGTGAAGGCTCAAGGAACATGAAGTGGCCAAGGGCTCAATGATGTGGTGAGGTTGGAATGGGAAAACTTGCCAGAGCCAACTCACCATGGCCAACCTGTCACAGGATAATTCAACAATTCAGTTCAATTACTTAAAATAATTTTAATTTTTGTCATTCACATTTCATTCTGTCTCTCCTTTCTGTATCCTTTCTTTAATGATACTATTCCACCATTTCTTTGATATTAGAGTAACTCTTGTCCCATGGAGAATTGGCTGGGGCAAGTTGTCCTAGACCCCTGGCAAGTCCATCAATGAAACAGGACTTCTCCTGCGTGCAACTTCTCAGCTAAAGTTCTGCTTCTGAGGAATTCCTTCAAGAATGTTCTAAGGTGGGTCAGGAGAGCCTTGGTTCCTTCCCAAAGCACATGAGGGGTGCTCCATGATCCCTCCAGAACAGACCCACTCCAAGTAGGTCTTTCAGGCCTTGTTCTTCATCACAGCCTAGAATCCTTGCTCACGAGAAGGCAGAAGTAACCGACAGAGAAAACAGAGCTGCCTCATCCATGTGCCCAACCTTCCCAGCTACCTTGACATCGCCCGCTAAATCCACCATTCTTTGCAAGTACGCATCATTTGCCTGTAACTTTATGTTGAGAGTCTAGTTGGTTGGCTTAATCAAAATGTTGTGTGGATACTTTTAACATTTTAAAAACCTTTGGTGTTGTGCATTTGATGATTCAGTGTATTCAATGTACAATGTGTCAATGCATTACGAAATAAATATAGGAAATACTTTTAGTTTGAGATGGAGGTTAACCAATCGGCTAGCTTACAGATAATGGCAAAGAGCAAAATCATGGAAACATCCATAAGAATTTGGAACATGATTTTCCATCTCTTGCCAGTCAAGAGAGAAACAGCTAATTTGGTGTAAAGTCCAACCAACACCTCTGCCAAGAATGGAGAGTAAAGGGCCGTAGTCGAAGGTCCTTCTCCAAAGTGCTGTAAGAACTGGAAGGGTTTTTTTTTTAAATGGAGATGTCAAATAATTGTGAAGCTGAGGAGACAGGCTATTCCACTTTTCTCGAGGTCCAATTTAAATAGACTGTGAGGTCAATAAGAGGAACTTACCCTTGCAGGATCCTAAGCATCTGGTAGGGCATTGCATTTCGACCCCCAAAACAAGGCCTGTGTTAGGTTGCTGGGAATCCATGGTTTGGTTTAGCATGATGAGGCGTATTGGATTACGGCAACAATGGATGAAGGGCCAGGGGAGTAAATGGACCCTGGAGAAGTTCTACCTACGTGGTTGCTAAGGGTCAGTTCCAACTTGGTGGCACAGAGTCAACGGGAGGGATGGTCCTTTGCCCTCAGAGCGGTCAGCAGGGAAGCGTTTACAACCACCAGGCCAGGTTGCCCGGAAAGGTTCTGCTTGCCCAGCAATGATTTTAGACTGAAGCAGGGATGACATCAGAGTAAGATGTCTTGGTCTATGACGAGAAATCTGTCCAACCAAATCAAAGTTCTGAAACTTCTGAAAATCAGAAACACCACCAAGTGAAAACAAAAACACTTCAGAAATAATAATAAATAACGCTAGCTATAAAATAAGTCAAACCCGGTAGTGAAATTATGCAAAAAGAAAAAAAAAATCGCATCTGCCAAATTCCAGTCTTCAATCCCAGCATGCCACCCTTCTGGGCTTGATGGAATAACGGAGCCTTCAAGGCCCACCTGAAACCCAGAAGGAAACGAGAAGAGCAGATTTTAACCGGGGTGGGGGGCGGGGGGGAGATTGTGATAAAAAATGTCCATTCCCAAGGCCCCATCAGGCAGCTTTCTTGGGTAGATCATGGGACCTGGAGGGAACTGATCCTGAGGGGTCCTTGGTGCTCTCTGAACTTCAGTAACATCATCAGTGCTAGTGCATCATTGCTAGCACTGATGATGTTCCCTAGCTGGGTCATGAAACGTCTGCAAGAAAACAAGCAAGCTCAGAGAGCGCCAAGGACCCCACAATCCTCCCCCCTCCTCTTCCTCCCTGCAAGCCCCACTCCCTTCTAGCACCGATGAGGTTACCTTGCTTGGTAAGGAAACTTCTGCAAGAAAACAAGCAAGCTCAGAGAGCGCCAAGATCCTCCCTCTCCACCTTGAGCTAGAGATCTTCTCTTTTACTGGGATCGATCCCATCTGATCTGATCTGGCAGGCAGATTCATATGGGAGGAGGAGGTCGGACAGGTGACCAAGTGCACAGCCGTTATGACAACTAGCACCTTGAGTAGGAAGACCAGCCAGCAATGGCAAGGTCACCTGAGTAGGTCAAACTACATCATCACTGCCTGGGCTGCTACGTTTTGTACTGCCAGGACAGTCCATTAACCGGCATAACTACCAAGGCGGCCTTCAGATCCAGGAGGGGCTGCAGGAGCGCCTGAGAAGTCACCGAACAACCCTCCACCCTCACCCAGAGAAGGTGGCTTGAAATCCCCCCACACAGAACCAGTTTGGGGACCACCAGCCCCACCCCAGTGATTTGGCTGAGCAGCCCAGGGAGGAGACTCGTTCTGCAAGCAGGGCGAGCGATACCCCACCCAGCATCCCCAGCTGCCCCTTTGGGTCCCACCGGACACACCAGACCTTGCACCTGGCCATGGGGGGTGTAGCCCCACCTTGACACCAGCAGCCCCCCTCCCCCCACCCCACTCCCCCGCTCTGAGGTCGGGGCTGGAGTCAGACGTGAAATCAGGGAGGGGGCAGGAATTCCCCCCTTCATCCTCCCCTCCCCTTTTTCAGTAAAGCAAGTGAACTTTGCCCTCCCGTCTACAATAAAAATTGTGGATGAGATTTTGTTAAATTGTTGTTACAGGTAGTCCTTGAATTATAACAGTTCATTTAATGACCATTCAAAGTTATGACGGCCCTGAAAAGAGAGACTTATGACTGTTTTTCACACTGACGACCGTTGCAGCCTCCGCAGGGTCAGCTGATGCTTGGCAACGGACCCATATTTATGACGGTCAGAGCGTCCTGGGGTTTTTTTGAGACATTCTGACAAACGAAGCCACATTCCTTTAACACAACTGGGTAACTGATTGAACAACGGCAGTGTTTCACTTAACAATTGTGACAAGAAAGGTAGTAAAACGGGGCAAAACCCCCTTGACCAGTTTCGCTTAACAACAAAAATGTTGGGCTCAATTGTGATCCTAAGTGGAAGGCTCCCTGCGTCCCAGATAAACCTGGCATCCAGAATCCTTTCGTTTAAAACCGTTCTTAATGGTTGCTTGCAATTTAGCCACTTTACAGCCTGGGTCCCAGCATATTTATTCTTGCCCTTCTGTTGGAAGTGAAAAAAGCAGAAGAAAAGGTTACTCTTTTCATTTTCTCTCCTGTTTCCAGCTTCCCTGGCAGGTTTATTCCCATCACACGTCCGTTTTGTTTGAACCCAACTCTGCCACATGCAGGCTCTCCTCCCATCCCATCCCAGTTCAGCACGGATTTATTTCCTTTCGCCTGGAGGAAGTCAAAACTCTTGTGAGAGGCCGAAGTTTGAATTATGTGTCTTTATTTTTCTCTCCCCTTCCTTCTCAAGGCTTAAGTTCCAAATGGCTTTATGTGAAGGGAGGGTATTCTTTCTTTCAGTTCTGTTCTTCCGAGGCCAGGCTTCTCGGATAGGGAATCAGATTTCAGCTAATTACCAGGTGTGTATATGGGGTGTGTGTTGTGGGGGGGGGAGGAATTTTGGCTGAAGAAAGTTAATAATAATTCTCAGTATCTAATCCTTTTACATAAGGATCTATATAAGATCACAAGGGGAAAAGTGTTAAAGAAAGACTGATGGGCAAGTCCCCATTTATAACAGAGTCAGAAGGGACCTTGGAGGTCATCTAGTCCAACCCTCTGCTCACACAGGAGACCTGTACTAGGGATTCAAACTGCCGACCTTTCTGATCGACAATCTCAGTGTCTTAGCCGGTCAGTTTCCTGCAGAGGGGAGAATATCTGCTTTGCTGCCAGGTCACTGGTCATAAGTGGAGGACTAGCTCCCATTTTGAGGATGGGAACAGCATTTTGGGCTGGAGGAATGAAGGGAAGGAATGGCTGCTTTAAATGCTGTTCAGCCCCTAAATACACATCGGTGCCAATTCCCCCCATTTTGGGGAAGGGATGGGGCCGCCAGCGATGCGAAACCCTGGCCGAAGGTTGCAGCATCGCTGGACACATGACCTGCGGCTCTCTAGGGCCAAACTGTGTTTTGAGAGAGTTGTGACCCCCAAGACACAAAGAGGCTGCCCTTTGCAGAGGGAAGTTCTGAAACACAGGTAGTCCTCAACGTACGGATGTTCGTTAAGCGACCACTCCAACTTACAACAAGGTTGAAAAAAGGAACTTATGAGCTTCGAAGTGTCCCCACAGTTACGAGATCAAAATTCAAGCAAAATTTGACAATCGGTCCATGTTTACAACAGCTGTGTCATCCCGGGATCATGTGATCACCATTGGTGACCTTCCCAGGTGGCTCCTGACAACCAAGGTCAATGGGGGAAGCCAGATTCGCTTAGCGAATATGAGAATCACTTACCAACTGTGGTAATTTGTTTAACGGCTGTGGCAAAAGAGGTTGTAAAATCAGGCACAATTCACAACCTCCTTGTCCTTGTCCAATTGTGGTCATAAATTGAAGACTACCTTTGTGGCTTCATAAAGAGAAGAGCATAAGGTTCTTAAGACCCTTGGTCTCACCTGGGCACATCCACAAGGCAGGTCCATGAGAGACCAATGGCAACTTGGAGCGGAAGGTTCCTGATCTCACCTGGGCTTCTGAGCAAGGGGTGTGTGTGGAGGGCAGGTTAAGGCTTTTGCTGCAGGTGCTGACAGAAAATGGTGAAACTCCCCCTGGTTGGACAAGGCTACCTACACTACCGCTGGGGACCATAAACAGGGTGCAGGACAAAATACACACACCAGCTAGAACATTAGGAAACCCCCCCACAAACTTCATTTATTTTTGCAATACAAAAGGGAAGCCAATTAGAAGAACTTCAAAAATACTGACGTGGCTGCAATTGGGGGAAAACCGGACAGGTAGAGAATATGCGTGGGGCCGTGGGCATTGCCTTTGGGCTGCCAGGGATCGTTCTCTGAGGGGAACGAGTCCCGTCTTCTGATATTTCCTGTAAGCAGGCCTTCCTGGCCCACCACCGGAACGAAGGCTGTCACGGCGACTCTTGAGACTCCTGTGGAAATTAAGAAAGGAAAAGCCACAATGTTGTCGTCGCTGCCGTATCTTCTGAACATTTCTTTCACATTTTTGGTTCTTATTCCAACCTCTAAGCTCGTGTTGTAGAAAACGATTTGTGAAGTCCTTTTAGCTTTTATACAAAAACTGCACTATGTTGCTCTTAGCCCAATTTTCACTGAATTGATAGAATAACTTACTCAACCTAATTAAGTTTTTTTTTTCACGTGACTCTTTAAGGCAGTGTGTGCCAACCTTGGCAGCTTTAAGATGGGTGGACTTCAACTCCCAGAATTCCCCAGCTGGCAAGACTTGAAGTCTTGAAGTCCACTCATCTTGAAGTTCCCACGGTTGAGAAATATTGCTTTAAGGATTGTACTTTGCAAGTCTGGTTGCACTTACAAAATGAGAAAGGGAGATTACTGTCTCCCCATAAAGTAATAGTGTTTCTGTGATCCTGGAGGAACTTTTGGTATCTACTGCTGTAACATAGGCGAGACCATGAAAAGCTAAACTTCTTTCTCAAAATGGGGTAGTTTTCGTGTAAACTTGTGATCCAAAGACACTGGCTCCAGGATGGACACCAAAAATTTCTAGCTGGATTCTGCCCATCCTAGGATACCTAAAAAGGGTTGGGCCTCTGGATCAGGCAGTCCAGCGTAAATGCCCAGCCCTCTCAGTAAAGGAGGCCTCTTGCCCACAAAATGAAGGAAAGGAGGAAGCAAAACTACGGTCTTCTCCTGCTCTGGCTCCACGTTCTTCCCACCCAAAGGGACTCTGGACAAAACCCAAGGAATACCGTCCTAGAGCAGGTGGCCTAAGATGCCCTCTGCCAACACAAGAACATTCACCTACACGTGCCTACCTTGGTCCTCACCTCCAATACCTGAAGGCCTTGAGGTTCATGTTTTCTGAGCCTGAAAAAAGCAAGAAAATATTAATCTGTACCAATTTGAAAAAGCATGCCCCGAATTTCAATATCCACTGCCCCAGCGCCATGCCTCTGTCCCATCTCTCTCTCCCCTCCTCCTCCTAGACCCAACTCCAGCCTTACACCCACGTTTGCTTACAACTGCCCTGTCACTTCAGATTCATCCTCCTGCCAAGCCCCCCACTGTCCCTCCATTCACACAACGCCCAATAGCCCCATATACTTACCAAGGGAGAGCTGGCGGACGCTGGTTTGCAGGAGAAGCCTTCATACTTGCCCGTTATCCTGGATAACCCGGGGAGGCTTATGGCATAGCTAGGGAAAGGTCAATGGCCTGGGTGGGGGGAGCCACCACCAGCGCTGCTGCGGTTATTGTCTCTTCCACCAGTGCTACTGACCTCTGCAAATAAAGAAAGTCTCTCTACACAACCAATCTGATGCAATTAATGCACAATGTCCAGGAAACAACACGGACACAATTGAGGCCTGGGACACACAGAGCACCCTCCTTGCCCTACAGTGGAATGAGTCAGACCCTCCAAATGTGGGGAGGAGGGTCATTTACCCACAAAGAGTGAAAGAAAGTGGTTTCTTGCAAGGCTTCAAACTCAATAAGGGTTTGTGACACAGTGCGTAGGTGATTAAAATGCGCCAATATAACACTGATTAAAATAACGTCTTCCACGACCCAAATCAACTGGGGCTCTGCTTGCAAATAAACAGCGAACAATTAAAATGGATGGTCAGTCGAATTGAAGGGCCACAGAAGTATAACTAACTGGGTGGCCCTGTGGCACCAGACTGATTAAATTCCCTTTTTGGGATCAACACGATTACAGGATGACCTGCTGTAGGCAGAAAACCACACACTTCATATTCTGAGCACTTATCAATTGAAGAAGAAACTCAGTCCATGCTCAGTCAACAATCAGTATCATTTATTCTCTCTGCAATACCAGTTTCCTGTTTTGACTGATATTGTAAAATGCCTGCTTATCTTTAAAAAGACACGCCAGGAAATTCAAAGTGAAACGTCCTCTGGGATAATAAACGCATTTATAAAAATGGTACAGGGATATACAGCATTGCTTAAGAGAAACAAGAAACTATTCCAAAGATATACTTGGAAGAATTGAGAAAACTATAAACATCTGAGATAGAGCTACACTAATTGGGGGATTTATAAAGGTTGATAAAGTTATCTCATAGCCTAAGATATACAAATATGATTAAGAATAGTATTTATGCATTTACTTCATATAATTTATCCAAACCATAATTGGCTTCAGCCTTATTACAGACCTTAATATTATAGATCCTTGGCCTTTGATCTCATAGTCACCCTTGATTTAACGTCTCCTGTTCTAGCAAATGTCCAGAGAAAATTTTGTTACTGGGAAGATATTTCAATTTGAATCGAGTGCATTCCAATCTTTGTGAAGATTTAGAAACTGACCAACTTGATCATCTGATCAATTATTTGAAGGCAGTTTCACATGGAAAAAGTAAGCACCACTCACTCCTACCTAAAGACCTAAAATTGGAACTGGGTGTAGCAGATCAGGGGGGAATGAAATGAAATGGTAAAGAAGAAGAAAATGAAAAAAAAAAAAAGATTAAAACCATTGTTAGGCAGAGCTGGGAGGAACCTCTTTAATTGAAACCTCAGATATTTAGTGTAGTTTGCTTTTTATTGTTGAAGTGTGTGATATCACCAGGCCTAGACTGAAAGAGTTCTCTGGGGCCTTCAGAAAGAACAGAACAGAATAACAGAGTTGGAAGGGACCTTGGAGGTCATCTAGTCCAACCCCCCTCTGCCCAAGCAGAAGATCCTACACCATTTCTGACAGATGGCAGTCCAATCTCTTCTTGAAAGCTTTCAGTGGTGAAGCTCCCACAACTTCTGAAGGCAACTTCTGTTCCATCGGTTGATTGTTCTGTCAGAAAATTCCTCCTTATTTCTAGGTTGAATCTCTCCTTGATAAGTTTCCATCCATAAGAAAATGATAGATGTCGATGAATTTGGAAAAGGATTTTAAAAGATTACCAAACAATTGGACGTAAATCATTCCACAGTCCAAAAGATCATCTACAAGTGGAGATCTCAAACAACTTGCCAGCTCACTCAGGACAGGTTGTCCCAACGAGTCCAGCCCAAGAGCAGAAACACATTGACTTTGTTGGATGTCCTCTGGGAAGGTCAGAAAGGGGACTCAGGGCTCTGCAATCATCATAAATATATGCTGGTCGCCAGCATGATCTCATGACCATGAGGGAACTGCAGTGGCGCAATAGCGATGGCAGACTTATCTACCGCTTCACAGTGCTCCTCAGCCTTCTCTAGGCAGTTTACAGAGTCAGCATCTTGCCTCATTTTACCCACCTCGGAAGGATGGGAGGCTGAGTCAACCTTAAGCTGGTGAGATTCAAACTGCCAATTTTCAGGCAGCCGGCAGTCAGCAGAAGCCTGCTACTTTTTCACACGTAAGTGTGAAAAACGGTCACAAGTCACTTTTCCCAGCACCATCGTAACTTTGAAAGGTCATTAAACGAATGACCATTGTTGTTGAGGATTTTTCCTATCACTTCACCTGGTCTGAAGTGCTTCAGTTAATGCAGCCTAAAACCACAGGAAGATTTAAAAAAAAATAAAAAAAAAAATTAGCGGCCTCCCACTATAGGTTAACATTTAGCTTTACATCAAGGTTAGATTTCTCGCCCACACGGGGCTATATTTGTATCTTTGTCTTTTTAGAATCGATGTGGAAGTCTGTATTAAATTCTTTGTCGCCTCGGAGTGAGAGGCTGGTCCCTTTTCCCAGGCCCTGAAGGAGCTTCCAGAGGAGAAACTGTTTTTGCCAATCACGTCTGTTTCTCCTTGAACAGAACTGGCAGCTACGTCCCCTCTTTTGGCAGCAGTCAGAAAACAAGTTATCTAACGACCGAGCATGGGCTTTTCTTGTTCCTGTTCTTGGCTTTTCTTTTGTTTTAATCAAACCTCAAAAGCATTTCGTTTGCTTTTTGCATTGCAAATGGAAGTCGTCGTCTGGGGGAAATTCATGGCGAGGAGTAGCTCAATTATTTACTAAACAAGCCGAAGTATATAATATAAAGTTCACCAGAGAAAAACAACTTTTCATTTGGAGCAGCCAATGACCACCAAGCAGTCTTAATAAACGTAGAATGTTTCAACTTAAACGTCTGGATCAACACCGCAATCCTTTTGGGATCCATTTTGGCAGAAAATGGTGTTCATTGCAAAGTTCATTTCCGAACCTTTCCTGAATCTGGGACAAGCCCAGCTAAAGGCCGAGAAGATGATTCCGTGAACTTCTGGGACCCCCTTTGAATGCTCCTCCACGGAGGACGGCTGCTCTCTGCCTCCCTCCCATCGCCCCTACAAAAGGCCTTTGTGTCCGGTTCACAGAAGAGGCTCCGAGCAATGAAATTTCTAATAAGCTTCTGCCCTTCATTCGTGATCAGGCAGCATCTTGCCAAGAACAAAAGGCCCTGCAAAGTTTATCTGTCCTGCAAGGAACTCGGCTCCTAAAGAGAAGAGGAGCTTTGCCTTGGGGGCTCCAAGACGGCTGATTTGGAGAGGCCTCTGTTGCCTTATTTGCATCCCATCATAGTACAGGTAGTTCTCAACTTACAACAGCTCATTTAGTGACTGTTCAAAGTTACAATGGCATTGAAAAAGGTGTCCCTTGACCATTTTTCACACTTATGACCGTTGCAACCTCCCCATGGTCACGTGGTCAAAATTCAGCTGTTCAGCGATTGGCTCGTATTTATGACGGTTTGCAGTGTCCCTGGGATCACGTGATTCCCTTTTGTGATCTTCTGGCAAGTAAAGTCAATGGGGAAGCTAGAGTCACTTAATAATCGTGCGACTAACTTAACGACTGAGGTGATTCAGTTAACAACTGTGGCAAGGAAGGTCATAAAATGGAACAAAATTCACTTAACAGCTGTCTCACTTAGCAACGGAAATTTTGGGCTCAGTTGTGGTTGCAACTTGTGGACTACGCCTACCTTCAGCCTTTGGACATGAAAGAAGATGCAACTGGATAGAAAAATAGAACATTTCGGGGAGGCAACAAATGATGTGCAGGCACAGCCTTCCTTCACCATGTTTGTCCCCCCCTCCACATCCAGGCCCAGAGCCCATTGTTCTGCCGCAGCCACCTGCGGCCTTAAGGAAGAGGGGAAAGGGGGGGGGGAGGAAGGATTGTGCCCCCCCAGGAGAGAAGTGACAGAGATAACTTCTCCGTTGTCTCTCCGCACAAGAGACGGGAAGCGAAGGAGCGTCTTCTCTGAATGAGAAAGTTCTGAAATGGTGGGAGAAACCGAAAAGGAAGGGGTGGGGAGGGGTCAGGAGAAACCCCAATCTCCATGGAGATGGAGCTGAGGGGAGAAACCCACCCTCTTCTTCCTGGAGGAGGAGGAGGATGGTTTCTGATGTACTTAGAAGGACAGGCGGTAGAGACTGGAGAAGACCAGGTCTTCTCAGGCTGAAATGCCATTTTTAGCATTTCAGCTAAACCAAGAACTGTTTGGCTTCAAAGGACAAGAAGTCCTCTAAAATGTAGAAAGGTAGAAGGGAGCAGCAGCTTCAAACCGCTGTGAGCACAGCAGGGAACTGCACCTCATTTCCACAGAGGACAATCAGGTATTTGAAGTGGACACGGTCCAGTTCACAACAATTCTTGTCCAGCCACGCAATGTTGAGCATCTATCAGCAAGCAGAGCAGCCAACGTAGGGTTGGAGATGGACGCCTGAATCCTGGCCAAGAGTAGCTGCCTTTCCACGGGCGAGGTGCCATTGCCAAGGTCCTCTCCAAGGGCGCTGGGGTGTGTGTGTGTGGAATGTCTCTGACCAACCCTTCCGATCAAAACTGCGAGGTAGAAGGCGTCCCCAAACACCATTGACAGTTTATACGTAGCTCAGGGGCCTCCAACCCGCCAATGCCCAGAATTCCCCAGCCAGCGTGTCTTAATATTGCTAAGGTGGGAGATGACACAGCTGATCAGCAGCCAAGCAGCAGAAACAGAATTCAGACCACAAGAATTCTCCCAGGCCAGTCAAAAGAGGAAATTTTTTTTTAGAATTCAGAGCCTACCCTTAGTTACTTCTCTTTCACCGTTACCTATCACTCTATTCTATGTCTCATTTCCTCTTCTCCCTGATTTTCTTCTTTACTGCTTGGCTCCTGCACTTCTCCCATTTGTGTTTTCTTTCTTTCTCTTTCTCTCTCTCTCTCTCTCTCTCTTTCCTTCCTTCCTCCCTCCCTTCTTTTTCTTATTCCAATCTCCCTCCTTCTTCTCTCCTTCCCTCCCTCCTTCCTTTTTTTCCACTTCTCCCATCCTAACTACTTACTCTCCCTCGTTTGTGTTTCTGCTCCTTTCCTGGGCATTAATTTCTCGTTCCTGCTATCACCATCAGCCTCTCCTGCTGCCTCTGCTCACCCACTCCCTTATCTCATATTCTGTCATCACTCCCACTTCTCTGGCTTTGCATTGTGTTAAGTGGCACCACGAAGCTCCAGACCCTCCCAAAAGAGGTTTCTGTTGTGCAGACATCCCGCCTCGTTCTCGAGATTTGTAAGAGAGCCTCGCTTTCCATTTTTAACTCCCCCCCCACACCTACTGATTCTGTCTTTTCCCTCCCTTTGCAAAACTCTCAGGATTCACTTGAAGATAGTTATCAACTTCTCAACACTTCTTCTTGAGCACAAAAATGCATGTTAAGACCTAGTTGTCTAAGTTGCATTTTTAAAATAGTAATTGAAGTGTCTGATAATTTGTTGAAAACAACCTACACGCACTGATTGTGACAGTAAAGTCTGCAGCAGCCGAGTTCAGTGCGTTCAGGAAAGCAACACACGGCTCAATGCTCAATGCTAGGAGGAAAGGGTGTGTGTGTGTGTGTGTGTGTGTTTGTGTTTGTGTGTCTGTGAGACAGCTACACTTCCACCTAGGCATTTCTGCAGCCTTTGCTGGAAGCTCATTCATGCCTTTGCCTGTAAATTGTGCCTTGAATGACCATAGACCTATTTAAAGACCTGCTCCTTTGGGCCTGCATGACCCTCTGCACTCTGCAAAGTGCCCACAGGGCCCACAGCCAGAGACGCCAGGACTTGTCACTTGGCAACATTGTGTGTGTGTGTGTGTGTGTGTGTGTGTGTGTGTGTGTGTGCAGACTCCCCAAGCACACTTCTTTCCTTGAGTCCAGCAACCAACAAGTCCCACTTCGGGCTTAGCTTCAATTTGTCCCTCTTCCTAAATCAACTTAATGAACCAAATCATGACTCAGCACTCCCTTTGCCTCGCACAGCGGAGGGTCACCTTGCAAGATTAGGGCTCATCCCACCCAGATATCGCTCAATTATACGGATACATGGATGCCCACGTAAGAGATCTCACGGCATCTCCCTAGGTAGTCTCATAATTAAAATTTCACACCTGAGAGTTTTTCTCTCCCACCCATCCTCTCACTGAAATATGCAGCTTCGGGAATGACTAACTACAAAATCTTTCAGCTCAGCGTTCCAGGGCTACTAAAATCTCAGCTTCATAAAACTTGGCACATGCAGTGCTCACTGAGCACTAGAATGATGCCAAACGCTTTTGGTTTTCAGGGGAATTTCATAGTTATAGACCCCTGCCTTTTCCCCAAACTTTGGGAAAGCGCCATTTTCTTGAGGATGCTAGATTAGGGAGCAGGCAACGTTCACACAGGGACCTTCCACAGGCAATCCTCGACTTACGACCTAGATGCTTACTGACCATTCAAAGCTGCAACGTACCTACCTGAGGGGTTCTTAGGATCCGGATTTGAAGTTTCAAAAGCCACCACTCCCCCCCCCCCATCATGCTACCACAACCCGGCCCCATCTACGGCTGTTTGTGATCACGTGACCACAATTTACAACGGGTTCCCCCAAACCTGGGTCTTACGGAAGTGTTTTTGGCAAAACTGGGCCATGGTGAATCATTAATTCACTTAACGACCACCACACACACAAAAAAAACCAGGTGTAAAATCAGGTCAAGTCACATGAGCAACCTTCTTTTACAACCATTGAAAATCACAACTGCAATACCCAACCTCCCTTGCGGTCGTAGCTGGAGGGCTACTTGTGTTGCAGTGGATCCTCATCTTTTCCTCCTTCTTCCTTGATGGGTCTCTCTCTCTCCCTCCCTCTCCCCCCTCCAGGTTGGCAGCCCCTGCAGCCCCGTCCCTTCTGCGTCCCACACGCACATCAGGTGTGGAGCTTCACGTCTGGTGCTGCACCCCCCAGCTGGCAGCTTTTGGCCCTGTCCAGCCTGACAACTTCAGCTGCTTTCATGCTCCTTCCTCTTTTTCCCCCCTCACCCACTCTCCGTGGAAGAGGGCCAGAGCAATTCGGGGCATGTGTGTGTGTGTGTGTGTAGCCTTTGTGCTATGAAGGAGGACTTGTTCCTTCTCTTCTGCTGCTCCTGCTTCAATTGCAGTGCAGTGAAAGAACAGCCAACCTCAGTGGACTAGAAATTAACTTCGCAAAGAGTTCCAAGTTTGCAGCTGACAAAAGGGGAAAAACAACGACCACCACCCCACCTTTCTGCCTGCCCTGCAAATGCCTTTTGCTCTCTGGCCATTCAACCTGTTTTCCAAGGAAGGAAAAAACAAAGGAGGAAAACGCCATTTGCTTTGAAAGATTGGCCTGTTTTTTCTGTCCCCAACAAATCCTTCTGCAAAGCAGCTGAACCTCTTTCAAAGTAACGGTCGGCATTTTCACCGGATATTCAACCCCCCCCATCCCCCAACCACAGAATGGCAAAGCCTGGGGACTCTCCGAAACTACACCGATAGTCCTCGATTTATAGAATAGAATAGAATAGAATAGAATAGAATAGAATAGAATAGAATAGAATAGAATAGAATAGAATAGAGTAGGGTAGGGTAGGGTAGGGTAGGGTAGGGTAGGGTAGGGTAGGGTAGGGTAGGGTAGGGCAGAGCAGAGCAGAGTAGAGTAGAGTAGAGTAGAGTAGAATAGAATTCTTTATTGGCCAAGTGTGATTGGACACACAAGGAATTTGTCTTGGTGCATAGGCTCTCGGAGTACATAAAAGAAAATATACGTTCATTTATGGCCACAATTGAGCCCAGAATGTCTCTTGCTATGCAAATCCGTTGTTAAGTTAGTTTTGCCCCACTTCACAATATTAAGTGAGTCTGGCTTCCCCTTTGACTTTGTTCTTCAGAAGGTGATAAAAGGGCAGCCGTCATAAGTACGAGTCAGTTGCCAAGCCTCTGAATTTTGATCATGTGACTCTGGGGATGCTGCAACGGCCGTAAGTGTGAAAAATGGTCATAAGTCACTTTTTTCAGTGCCGCTGTAACTTTGTATGGTCACTAAATGAACTGTTGTTAAGTTGTAATACTGGAAGTTCTGATTACAAAAGCTTTATTGAAATAAGGTGCCGTTTATAGAAATTACTGAATTTGCCCCAAATATCTGAAATATGTTTCAAATACATTTTCACTGTTTCACAAGCAACTACTCCTAACTTGACTTGATTAAATTCTGATTGTTACTGCCAGCTAATATAAGATTTTGAGATCACACATGCATAATCTTAGTTTTGTAAACCTTCACAACCTGAACACAGGCATCCCGCTTTCAAATACATCCCTTTATGGGATCAATCAAAGCTTTCCGAGAGTTGGAATGTGGAAATATTTTTTTCTGAATCAGCAAAACAAATTACACAAGCAGAGTAATAGAGAGAATGGAAGAAGATCCTTAGAAGCCTACAATATGAATACCTGATCAGTTAAGCAACAAGTAAGAAATATTCAGTAATTGGCCTCAAAGATCTGGACCCCATAAAACAGTATAAGATCTACCGATTCTTCTCAACCATTGCGGTCGATCTAGGGGGCATGCAAACACACTTTAAATATGGAATCTCTGACCCAAGGATCTCAATATAAACAACCAGAGATTCAATATAAATTGGAAAGCCATGCTTTTATTTGTCTGAAGGCTCTATGGAACCATATTTTCTGGAGAAACTGACTTCATTGGCGGCAAAAGCTTGAACTTCACTTCTGATAGGATTTATTTCCTAATTAGCAATGAACATGATTTGTTTTCAGATTGCTTTGTGTGTTTATTTGAAGTTATTTCCTCCTACTTCACACACCACCACCACCACCACATTAAGTACAAATGGCTTACAGGATGATAAGAGGAATCTTATAAACATATGTTTTAAATAAAACCTTTCACAGTAATCCCAAAAATCAGTAGCAAATCAAACCTCATCGTAACCCCCCTTCGAGCAGGAGGGCTCCAGCTTGAGGGTCTGCTGTGGGATTTTTCTAAATCAAGGCATGCCCACACTCTGAAATCTTTAAAGGGGAACTTTGAAATCCCACCCCTCCCATTGAGATAACCTGCTCTGAGGTCAAAGCCCCCCAAATGGCAGCATAATCTTTTCTTCAAACTCATGGAGGAGACTAGAATAATGTTCTTCCTCATTGCCTGGAGACGTTCCACTAATTCAGGAGGGTTGTAGATTCTGTAAGTGTGCAACACCCTTTTTCCTTACTAACCCTTGCCCTGATGAGACAGGGAAGCCTCTTGAGCCACAACTGAGGTTTGGCAAGAGAGAAGCCCCCCTCTCTGTATCTTCTGCTGGGGAGAAGGAACTGCGTTTTAAGGATGGATGGATCCCTTCCTCACTGGCATCGATAAACATGGTCAGCAAACCGGTGCCAGTCTCAGGAATATATATGCCTTCCCTCCCTTCAGATATTCTTTCAGGCACCCGAATAGCAAGGATAAAACAGGGGTAGCTTTCTGCCAGACCAAAAGACCCCGTTCGTTCACCAGTCTCTACTCAAAATAGATTTAACTTATACCTTGGTTCACAAATCACTTGAACAATATTCCTAGGTTTCAAGCTGAAGGACAACACTAGGCCATTTTTTTTTTTTAAAAAAGAGAGAAATCCTATATAGACAAAGAATTGATTAGCAGAATACTTAGGGAGTACCCAAAACATTTCACAAATGGACTACAAGGGCAATATATAAACACACAGAACATATAGAAACATTTTACTGCATTTGTTTCTCTGAGACAGGGCAAAATACAGTATTTTGGTTAAGTTGCTGGCCGGGAACCCAGGAGATTGTGAGTTCTAGTCCCACCTTGGCCATGAAAGCCAGCTGGGTGACTTTGGGCCAGTCATTCTCTCTCAGCCCAACCACCCTCACAGGGTTGTTGTTCTGGGGAAAACATGAGGAGGAAGGAATATTGTTATGTATTGTATATAGTTGTCAGTTGAAGTTCTCAATCTGGTCCTCTGTTGGAGCGGGAAAATACTCTCTCCTGATTGGTTGTGGGCTGATGAGCTTCCCTATAAAAGGAGCTGTGTCAGCCAGCAAGCAACAATTGCCTCACAGGCAGCATGGAACAAAGAGCTGTTAGAAGTCACTCTGGCTTCACCCCCATTTTTCACCCAGAACATAACAAATGTGAGGCAGGTTTGCTGCCTTGACTTACTTATAAAGTAATAAAGGTGGGATAAAAATCAAATAAATACATAAATGTAACTATTTTGATAACGTTTTTAAAACACACACACACACACACACACACACACACACACACACCACACAAACACCCCCCTCTCCGTAAGTTACAATGACAGGTCTGTTGTACAAATTTATCCACGTTGTCACACAGGAATCCTTGAGCCTAGATGGTCTTGAGACTGCTGAGAAAGGGCAGGAGGTCAACTCCAAGTTCTAGGTTCATCTAGCATTGGGTAAAAGATCTCACAGGACGTGTGGCAGGGAGCCCCTCCTGCCAACGGCAAACCAGCCCTTGCCAAGGGGGCTGCTGCATGGTGCCCACTCATTAGCAGGGATGGAACTCGATTGGAGCAAGTCTTTCCTTCCAACCATACAAAGACATCTTCCACGTATCCTGGATTCATGTGCCTTTTAAAAATATGTACAGGTACCAAGTATCCCCAATAATACAATCTCTGAAGCGTTCCCCAGATTTCTTTTTCTTTCTTTTTTTTTTTTTTGCTACAATATTTAAGACATGCAAGATTTTTTTTACAGAAAAGCCAAGTAAAATCCTATCAACTGGATTGCCTGTAGCACCACAGGCTGAATCCAGGGAAAACAAAGGGATTTGCTGACATCCAACTCTCAACGCTTCCACCTAAACCCGAAGTAGCAGCATTTTAAAAAATGGCAGAATATTTTTCCATTGTTTTCATTTAAGGCGAAGGGCCCAGGAAGCCAATAAGCACTACCATTGTCTAGACCAGGGCTCTCCAACCTTGGCAACTTTAAACCTGGCGGACTTCAACTCCCAGAATTTCCAGGTTTAAAGTTGCCAAGGTTGGGGAGCCCTGGTCTAGACTAAATATGGACCCTTCACCCGCCAGGACACGAGGGCAGATGTTAAATTATTCCGCTTCACAAATTGTGAGGTGGTGGGTCAGTTCCTCCGTGGATTTCGTCACTCACCTGGGGATTTCATGTAATATTGCTCAATGTCAGACATGTCCGTGTTCAGGGCGCACTCGAGATAGTTGAGGATAACTTTCCTACTGAAGTAGTACCTCGTGCCCATCAGAAAGACAGGCAAGCAGCAGATCACCAGCAAGGACTTGGTCACAACAAAGCATATTACTATGGAGATAAGGAAGAGAAATAAATGACACCTGTCAGAAGAGAGAAGGCCGGGTTGATTTTGGAAACACAGACCCAAAAGTCACATCCATGACACGATTCCTACCTATTGCGTGAAGGTGGCTGACACAATACAGTCTATATATTCCTTTCTTCAGCTAATAAAAGGATTTTCTGTAATAAATAGGTACTGCTATACAAGCAGTCCTCGACTTACAACAGTTCATTTAGTGACTGTTCGATGTTACGACGGCACTGAAAAAAGTGACTTAGGCTCATTTTCCACACTTACGAACGTTGCATCATCCCCCCCCTCCCGGTCATGTGATCAAAATTCAGACACTTGGCAACAGGTTCGTATTTATGACTGTCATAGTGTCCTGGGGACATGTGATCCTCTTTTGCGCCCTTTTGACAAGCAAAGTCAAGCCAGATTCACTTAACAACTGTGGCAAGAAAAGTTGTAAAATGGAGCAAAACTCACTTAACGACTGTCTCACTTATCAACATAAATTTGGGGCTTGATTGTGTTTTTAAGTCGAGGACCAACTATATTCAGAACTGACCTCTCTTTTAAAGAACCCCCAATGTTTCCACGTTTGCAGCCAGCAGTGAAAAATGGCTATTCTTGATTTGATTTGTATTCCCTCCCTACATGCCCTTCACGGCTGTTAAAGGCCAGCTGTTAAATTAAAATGCTTATTAAGATTTCTACATGGTCAACTACTAAAGTCTCTTGGCACTGATGAGAGCACGTGCCATAAAGGGAGCTGAGGAAACTGACCTGCCTGTGTTACAAAATGAAGCTTAACGTCCTCCAAAATAGAACCAGGACAAAATTCAGATTAACCTGCAACATTGAATCCTGTTTCTTGGTATCCAAAGATTTTACTGGTCTGCATTACTTTATTAGGAGCATCAAAATCTTTAATAAACAAGCCCGCCTCATTTATCTATAAAGCAGCATCTCAACTTTGTTGATGACATAATGCGGCTGGGAATGCACTTAACGGAGAATTTTCTTCTATTTTTCATTTATCTTTCCAGTGCTGAAAAGGAAATTTTTTAGGCATTCAACCATTACGTGTGCATATCAAATTGATTCATTGCCAACAGAATTTTACTAAGTGTAATTATCCGAGGTTCCGTGTCCTAAGATTTATGAATCGCTTGTTACAGATGAGCTCCGATGATCTCGATTAGTCCAGATAATGATCCGTGGTCTCATCGTTTCCCACATTAACTGGTTTCAACCTGGGCTGTTTCTCAGAAATTTCTCTTGGACCCATCAGCTCTCTTCCTGCCCTCGGGTAACCACCCGATCCTGGTGGGACAAAATTACTTCTGAGATCCCTAGCAGGCATTCTAACCTTTTGTCTTCTACAGGTAATCCTTGACCTACGACCACAACTGAGCCCAACGTTTCTGTTGCTAAACGAGACATTTGTTGAGTTTTGCTCCACTTTATGACCTTTCTTGTCACCGTTCTTAAGTGAATCACTGCAGTTGTTAAGTTAGTAACACGGTCGTTAAATGAATCTGGCTTCCCCATGGACTTTGCTTGTCATAAGATCGCAAAAGGGAATCATGTAACTCTGAGACACTGCAACCGTCATAAATACGAGTCAGTTGCTAAGCACCTGAATTTTGACCAGATGACCCTGGGGATCCTGCAATGGTTGTAAGTCTGAAAAATGGTCCTAAATCACTTTTTCAGCACTCTTGTAATTTTGAACAGTTGTAAGTTGAGGGCCACCTGTACAGCATTTCTCCAGAATGCTCTCCTGTCTCCCTCCATTCTATAAAAATTCTTTCAACCTCAATTCTGAAAGGTTGTGTCTTCCATGAATTAATGCCTTTCTTTGAATCTGAAGGCACAAGTTTTCCATGTTATACTTCAAGATTTGTTGTTGGTAACCCAGAATATGCTTAACTAATGTGCATTAAAGTACAACTCCTACTTCTTGTAACTAAGAAATTGCTTCATAAATTACAGGAGCTTTTTTTTCACAGCCACATCATATTTCTCAGCTGATTTATATGCAGTGTGTGACTGAATGTGATATAGATGTAACACAAAAACTAGCCAACATCCAGAATCCTTTGTTTTGTGTGTGTGTGTGTGTGATATTGGTGCTAAATCAGTCTTTTTGTCCAAGTGCAAAAGTTGCTTTGAATTTCCCTTTGTTAGACTGAGCCAACAGTCCATTGCATCCCATTACTTGTGGTGCTTATTTAGCAACTACCTTACTTAATGACAGTTTGCAGGAACAATGAAGACGAAAAAGTCATTTTGCAACCAAACCTCCCACTTACAACCTTGGTAGGTCTGTAAAGCAAGGAGAGCTGAAATATTTCATTCAGCAACCACTTTGCTGAATCACTGAGGGACTAGTTCCTGTGACAGTTGCTAAACAAGAATTATTGTGCTGGATTTTGAATTATACTTCTGAACATTTGGTTATTTTTCCTAAAGAATAGTAGTTTTACCTGCAAAACTAGGAGAGGCTGCTAATTCCTGAGAACACATCTGAATATTATGACTGCACTTATGCCATGTATTTTTTTAAAAAAGAAATCTTGATTTGTAAACATAGGTATCATGTGGAAATACATATTTTCTAACAACAAAAACCCCACTACAGATCACCAAACCCCCCAAAGAACAACTCACCTCAAAGACAAGACTATAGAGTAGCCAGTTCAAAAACCCGTAATCACAGCCAATTACAGAACTTCAGTTATAATCAACTTTAGCCCAAATATCAGCATTTGTTTCACTAAGAAGAAGCCACTGTTCCTCAAAACCAACCAATTTCAAGACTGTTCCTGGGAAATAAGAAGAGTGCAAAATTTGAAGCGCCCAAGACAGCAACACAGGGGGGAAAAGATACTGTAATCACATCTAACATAAAGATATTTAAGGTAATTTCTGTAAAACAGAATAAGTAGAACTGATCAGCCAAGCAAAAGTCCATTGAGATGAGAAATTAATGGCTGTCAAAAGAACAAGGAAAAACCCCGTGTAAATCTTTGGGAAACTCCAAAAAAATTGGATAACTGACAATGCCCCTTTTCATTTGGGGGAACCTTTCTGGAAGGGAAGGATTCTCCCAAAGACCTCAGTCGATGGGCAGGATTATTTGGGAGAGAAGGAGATGGTCCTACAGCATTCAGGGGAGTCCTGATGGTAGACAATACTTTGAATTACACTTAGAGAGGGACAAGCGGTCGGACTACTTAATGTCACAGGGTGTTAGATGTTTCCACAAAACGGGTCCCAGTCACGTCCACTCGCTCCATTTGTGACAACTGCAATTTCTGAGGGGAGCTCAGTGAACCACAAAATGCCAGAATCGGAGCTCAGAAGACGCCATCAAGCACCACTGGGTGTTCCGTGAGGGTTCCACTTGAGCATGTCTGACAGATGACCCTGCAGCCTCGGTCTGAAGGACTCTATTAAGACGGGGAACTGACACGGAACAGCCTGTTCTGCTAGACGGTAGTTCACACAGTTGGGAAGCCCCTCCTGATCTTCAGCCTCAACCTCCGCGGTTATAGTTTTAATTCATAAATTCTGTTCTCCCTCTTCTGCGTGACATTTGTTTGAAGATGGTTATTACATCTGCCCACGGTCCCCTCATCTGTAGATGAATAATATCAGATCTTCTGATCATTTCTCATTAAGCTGAGCTTCAGAATAGAACTGGAAGTCTTCTAGTCCAGCCCCCTGTTCAAGCAGGAGACCCTATAGGAATTCAGACAGGTGGCCGTCCAATCTTTCCTTAAAAACCTCCAGTGATGAAGCACCTGCAACTTCTGAAGGCAATTTCTGTTCCACTGGTTGATTGTCCTCACTGTCAGGAAGTTTCTCCTTAATTCCAGGTTGCTTCTCTCCTTGATCAGTTGCCATCCTTTGCCCTCTGGTGCTTTGGAAAATAAGTTGAGCCCCTCCTCTTTGTGGCAGCCCCTCAAATACTGGGATGCTTCCAGAGTCTGTAGCATCCTGATAATCTTCCTCTACCTTCAACCATGTCTGTCCCTTTCCTTTCTGAATAGACTCCAGTTGGAGCCCGACCAGAGAAGACTAGATAATTTCTCCTGTGATTAAGACAGTAGGCTCCTGTATAAATACCCAAGGTGGGATTTGACATTTTATCTTTATATTTCATTTGGTCAACAAAGCCATCCTGACCTCTTTGAAATGCCTCCCACATCCTACACTTGAGCCTGGCATTTTTCCACATTTCTTTTTTCTTCGATCTCATCCCATTTATTTCAGCCCCTTGTTCCATCCTGCCCAGATATTTTTCAAACTTCTTCCTGTAAAGTCTTAGCTTATCTTTCAACATTGTGTCACCTGCAAACTTTTTAAAGCATCCCCTTGATTTCTTCCTGCAAGTCATTAATGAAAATGTTGAAACGAGGCTAAGGACAGAATCCGGTGGTGCTCCATGTAATATTTTCCCCCAACCATTTCTTGGCAATAGATCCATGCTGGTTCCTGTTATTCCTAGCATGCTTACCCAAGCATCCACAAGCCTGCTGCTTGGTAATCTGTTCAAAGTTCTTGCCCAAGATCAACACGAAGGAGATGCCAAGATCCCTCCACTTTCTTCTTTTGAAGATGGGATGACATTTGCTCTCTGCCATTCTGTGAGGGCCTCTCCAGTCTTCCAGACGTTTTTGAAGATTTCTGAAAGTATTCCATGAATCGCCTCCATTTCTTCAGAACTTGAGGATATAATCCATCTGGGCCAGGAGACTTGAATTCATTTAAACCAGCTAAAACCTTCTTGCCTTCTTCTTGTCTGTCCTAAGCTGTAGTTCCTTCCTTTCCACAATGGCTTTACCAGCCAAAGCTCCATTTTCCTTCTGAGAAAAGATCCGAGTTAGAATTTTATCACCATCACCCTTAACCTTCACTATTCTCTCTTTGGCTTTCTTTTTTATTACCAAAGAACAATTTTTTTTAATATTTTTGCATCTCTAGCAAATCTCAGCTCATTCTGAGCTTTACCCTTTCTGACAGAATTCCTGCAGCTTCTGGAGCCTATCCTGAATTATTTATTTGGTTTTGTTGCTTTCCATCCATTTCCTTTATGTGTCCTTTTTCTCTTTTTTCATTTTAGTGAACTTGGCATGGATCCAGGCTGCCTTCTTTAATTTTCTCCCATTTTTTCCCTTCTTGCAGAGACTGTCTGTGATTGTGCCATCAGTATCTCATTTCATAGAATTTCCCATCTTTTTACACAATCTGTGTTACCGTTTCTAAACCTTAATGTCAACATGGTACAATTGACCCTACGGTATATTTGATCCTACCAAGAAATGGCCACAAAACTATTAGCCACAAAATTAATCTAGAAGTTCCTTTGATCATTGTAGTTGTTAGCCAAAAATCTAGTAAAAAGGCAGAAATAGAAAACTAAGCAAAACATTTCCAAGACAAAATAAATTCAGCCAGAACAAACTATAATCTGGTTGATTATGAACCTTTATATACAGTGCCTTATCTTTCTGTGAATTTACAACTTTCTTTCTCTCCTGGAACCATTTCATTTCAAACTGAAGTTCACACTCACATACCAACAGGCCAACATTCTGACCCTTTGATTAAGTATTTCCAGTTTAGGATAAACTCTGGATTGGATCAGCAATGCAAGGTTGGTGCTCTCCCTTTCTCTATCCTTTTCTCTGACAGTCCCGCTGTGACCTCTTCTACTGGTCCACAGTCTTTCAGTGTTTTTCATCCCTCCCCTCAGCTGTTGCTTACGTCTTTCCATCTTATCATATCATACGGTCCTTCCTTCCTTCCTTCCTTCCTTCCTTCCTTCCTTCCTTCCTTCCTTCCTTCCTTCCTCCCTCCCTCCCTCCCTCCCTCCCTCCCTCCCTCCCTTTCTCCTATCCATTCATCCACCAATGTTTCCATAGAGCACTGTCTATCCCAAACTTTCTGGACCCTCCTTCCCACATTTCCGTGGCCACATCAATATATTATCAAAATTAATTATGAAAAATTAGTTCAGTACGTCCAGGAATACTTCAGTCATGAATTATTTCAAGTCTGCAGAAACATTTAGGCCAAATAGAATTGACTATATTAAAAAAAAATGATCGGCCAGACCATCCTGGCAGTGGCTCATTGTCCCTCATTCCAGCTGAGTTTTAGTTACTAACTGGAGGTCACTAGCATCTCCAGCTACCAACCATGGAGTATGGGCCAGTCTTGAAATGGAGGGTTACACCTGAATCACAAAGCTAACCCAGCCTGCTCAAACAGGTATTGTAGCTCCCCAGGCTGCATAAATAGGTTCCAGTCAGGGATTCTGAGGGTGACTGGACATTGCTGGAAGTGCTGGCATCCTTAAGTCAGCTGAGTCTCGAGAGCAACAACTACAAAACGGAACAGAGGAAACTGGGCATCTAAGGAGAAGATCTTAACTGGTACTGAAAGAGAGAAGATAAGAGCAAGAAAGCCGTTTTTCTTCACAAAAGAGACCCAAATAAAAAAGGAGAACCAGATACAACATGGTCAGCAGAAAGAATTCAGAAGCATCACTCAGTTTGGAGTTTAAAATAGCAGAAGCAGAACCGCTGAATAAAGGGATTAGTTACAGAGTAAAGACGAAGATCAGGACAAGGTTCACAACTCTACATCAGCTGAGAAACACACAATTAGAACTCAAAGCTGCTATGGACACTGCTTTGCACTGCAGGCTCCTTTAATGGAGGATGTTTGCCCCTAAAGCTCTCAGGCCTCCATCTTATGCCAGCCCAACCAACCTTCAGCCATGGTGAGAGCAGGCTTTAGAAGTTCAGAAAAGAACTGCATAAGCTTTCATTCCTAGCCAAAGCACCAAAACATCAGTGAAGCTGGGTCCTTCCATGCTTGAGTTGTGGCGTTGCAGGCAAAGTACGCAAGGGGCAGGGAAACACAGCCAGGCCTGGTCTCCAGCCCCATCTCCACCTCCGAAGTCTGGGCTAGAAGGTCCAAAAAAAAGGGAAACAGATCATGGGACCAGAGCAGCCCCACAACGAGCTAATTCTTCAGCACACGGAACATTTCAACTAAGCATGAACAAGGGAAGGCGTGAGGGACAGGCGTGTTCAAAAGGCACAGAGCAATGATAGCACCGAAGGGGGGGATGGGAGTCATTTTCTTTCCCTCAGGCTCTGCTAAATTCAAAGTCATCCATTCAAAGTGAACCTGGCAAAATTCCGGACTGATGAAAAGATGAATTTCTTTACAGAAAATGTTAAGTGTCGTTAAGTGACATTTAACGAAAATGTCGTTAAGTGCCATCAGATGCCACAAACTAGAGGCCAACCGACTACAGGCAGTCCTCGACTTATCACCACAACTAAGCCCAAAATTTAAGTTGCGAAGTGAGACAATTGTCAGTCACACGGTTGTTAAGTGAATCTGGCTCGCCCACGGACTTTGCTCGTCGGAAGGTCGCAAAAGGGGATGACGTGACCCTGGGACACTGCAAGCGTCATAAATACGAGTCAGTTAGGGGTTCGAGATGGAAGAATCTACAATTATCATTAATGGGAAGAATAGCAACAATTAAGATGAGTATATTACCAGATTGTTGTTTTTATTTCAAACAATACCGATAAAAATAGAAAAAAAATATTTTGAAAATCTTAACAAAATAATAATGAAATTTATACGGCAAGGGAAAAAAGCGAGAATTAATATAAAAATGCTGCAAGATGCAAGGCTCAGAGGAGGGTTTGGACTACCAAATTGGGAATTATATTATCAGGCAGCAAAATTATCATGGATGAAAGGATGGACTGAAATAAGAAAGAGAAGGGCATTGGCGTTGGAGGGTCATGATCTGCAACTGGCTTGGCAGGCTTTTTTATGGTATGGGAAGAATAAGACACATAGTCATTTTCAAAGACATTATGAAGAAATGCTTTATTATCAGGGTAGGAGAAAGTCAGAGAAAAACATTATTTGTAAGTACCAATATGGCTTTCAACAATGGAAGCATTAGTACATCCAAATATTATTAACATGGGAAATATTATTAGATATAAAGATGTTTTATCAGAAAAGAGGGAATTGAAAACGAAACAAGGATTAGAAGAACAAGGGATTGATATGGAGTGGTATACACAATTGCAAATACAATCGAGATATGAAAAAGATGCAAAGTTATACGGTTTTTACTTGGAGATGATAGAATTGGATGAGATACTCACAGGAAAAGATGAGAGAATGATTAAAAAATTGTATAGTTACTTACTTTCTATTAAATTAGAAGAAGAACAAGTAAAAGAAACAATGATAGCATGGGCAAAAAACTTTGGATACACAATAGAGTTAAATAAATGGCAACAACTATGGGAAAGAAACTATAAGTTAACAATGGCAACAGCATACAAAGAGAATTTGTATAAAATGTTTTACAGATGGCATATGTCACCGGAAAGATTGGCAAAAATGTTTAAAGATAAATCAGTTAAGTGTTGGAAATGTCACCAGACACCGAGATCGTACTACCATATGTGGTGGACATGTGCAGAAACGAGAAACTATTGGGCAAAAATTCGGATTTGATTAGAGAAAATGACTCAGCAACATATTGACTTAAAACCGGAGCTGTTTCTGTTGGGTATTTTACTTGAGAAAATTAGTAAAGAAAATGTATATTTGATTATTCATGTAATAACTGCAGCGAGAATTGTATTTGCACAAAATTGGAAAGTGGAAAAAAATCTCTACAGAGGGAGAGGTAATTAAGAAAATAGTAGAATGTGCAGAAATGAATAGATTAACATTAGCCATTAAAGGGAAGGAAGAATCGGAGTATTACAACATATGGGGGCAATTTTATTATTGGATAGAAAATGAATATGGACAAAAAGCGGTGTAAAATTAAATAAATCTGGAAGAAAAATGTTCTAAGAGGAGATATATTAAATTGAAATGTAAAAGCAAAGAAATATAAATATTATGACACAAAAATTTGTACCCAGATGACACACTGAATGATCAATGATGTAATGTTTGTTTTAAAAAAATAAAAAACTTTGTATAAAAATAAATACGAGTCAGTTGCTAAGCATATGCATTTTGATCAGGTGGCCCGTGGGGGGTAGGGGGGTGGCTGCTGCAACGGTCATAAGTGTGAAAAACCATCCTAAGTCACATTTTCAGTGCCGTTGTAATGTCAAACGGTCACTAAATGAACTGTTGTAAGTTGAGGGCTACCTGTAACTGGTTAAATTTCTGGAACTTTCAGATTTCGGTGCCTGAATCGCCACCAGGACACTGTGAAAGAGACAGTCAGGCATACTGGTTAAAGAGCCAGATTGAAACCGGCTCACCAATGGATGATTTCGGATAAATCACAAGATCTCAGCCTCAACTACTTCACAGAACTGGTATGTAATTTTTTTTTTCCAAAAAATAGAATTTACCATCTTGTGCTCCTGCAGGACAATCTAAACCAATAAACAAACTTGTCCCACCTAAATGTATCTGACTGGCCATTGGTAAGACAAAGCGTTGGATAATATGGGCTTCATTCATGATCCTCCTTTCTTATTCAGTACAGGACAGTACTGTTACAGTACAGTAACCTAAGCGACCAAGGCATTTTTTTTCCATTTTAAATTCTGCCTAAAAGCAAAATATTCCTTAAACCAAAACAATCTGTCCCATTAAAGCAGAGTTTCTCAGTAACTTTAATGAACTTCAACTCCCAGAATTCCTCAGCCAGCTGCATTAAAGTATTTTATTTCAAAATTTAATCAAATACATTTTATTTACAGCCCAAAGTCATTAAAGTATTTGAAACTGGTACGTCATCACCTTCTTAACACTATAGTAGCAAAACTGAAACTTCCCTCTCTAAATCGATCGGTCCCGTTGTCTTCTGTTTCACTCAAAACTCCTGATTTTTCCTGGTAATGCAGAAAACTTTGTTTTCCTGTAATCTTCATTCTATTCTTCAGCTTTCCCCCCCCCCCACTGCATCATCCTTGTCAGCACTTTTCACTGCTTCTGCATATGTCTGTGTAATACATGGCCGCCCTTTCAAAAATGTCAATGCTCATTTTGAGTTCATTTTCTAAAAAGCCTCGATCATTCCTTGAGTATCAAAGTAGGCATATATATGCAGAGAGTGGAGAAGGTTGGCACCAACAGCATTTTTGGTATTAGGAAACTGGTCAGAATAAACTTCTGAAACTGCCAATCATGCAGCCCATTGCTAACATCCATCAGAAGGAACCCTGATTATTTACCTTGCGATGCACTCTGCAAAACTGGCCTTTGGGTGCAAACATTCTTTTTAACAACCTAGCCCAGACAGGCACCATGTGCGAAGAGCTCATTCTGCTGTATCACTGCCACACAGTAGCGGGTTAAATAAGCTGCAAGTCACATTTGGACACATTCATTGTACAACTTGCTCCGTTTGCCAAGAGAAAAATTCGGTGAATTTCCAAAGGAAGTGGTTCATTCCACTTTATAATGTTAAATTTATCCTTGATTAGTTTTTAAGCCTGTCTCTTAGTGGCTGTAAAGTCCCTTCTATCTCTCTCGATCAGGTTAAATTTTGTAAAGAAAAGAGCGTTGTGAAAAGCAGAAGCGTTGTGCTTGTGAGGAACACAGCAAGGTGGACTAATTCAGGGGGAAATTATTTATATAAAGTCATTTATTACAAGGGGCTTGTTTGCTACCTACTTCCATATACTCCAGGTGGTTTACGATAGTTAAAATGGCAGTAGCAGAATCCCGAAATTCGAGCAGCCACAACAGGACAATGTTCCATTCAAATCAAAAAACAAAATGTTCTCCTATTCCGCCTGAAGTCTCAAGTACAATATTTAGAAGTTCTGAGACGAAGGAGGTAAAAGCATTAATGAAATGCCTTCCTTGCAAACTGATTAGTGAAAGTCCAGCTCCGAATTAGAGCAGTCATGCAGCAACCGTAGCCGGAACTTAATTAGACCTTCTTAGCCAAACAGCCTTTGGGGTGCCTCATAGTTGCTTGGCTTGCCAATTCCTTTGAAGAGGAGGAAGGAGAGCAGAACAGACCCTCAAAACAGAGAAAATCCAAGAACACCTTCTCAAGAAACCCCGAGATGAAAACGAGCCAGAAAACTGTCCCTCTTGCAACAAAAACGTTCCCAAACAACATTTCCCACACGAACAGAGCGACATGATGCTGAATCCCAAAACACTGATTTGAAACAGAGAACATTCTTTTCTTTATCCTGCTCATCCATGAATTCTGCCTCCGATCAACCCTTTTGTCCAAGTCCCTTTAAAACCGTTTAATTTAGTGACCCTCACAGCTAGGGCATCTACATTAGCGATGAAAAAGAAATCTTGGCTTCTGGCCAATAAGCAGATCTGTTGCTTAGTGATTTTTATCCTTGGCCCCAAGGTAGACTTCACTTCATATGGCTATGCTACAACCTTTGATAACCAACCCAGGCGTCTTCTGGACACGTAGAGTGTCTACGCTCAGATCTTTCGTCGGATTAGCACGGGGGAAGTGACTTCCCCAGAAGACCTCAGGAGGGCTTCAAAGCAGTTGCACGGAAGCTTCATATAACTCTGGCTGCTGCCTTCCTTCCCTGGTGGAACCCATCTGAAACCATTTGCACAAGATTCATAACTTTCTGAAAACTTTAATAGGTTATATCACCAAGTACTTTAAACAGTTCAGTCACTTGTGCTAAAGTTACAAAAAGAGTTCAGGGCAATATTGGAGAGTTCTGGCCGCCTCTTTCAAATATCATTTATTTCAGAACAAACTCCCTGGAATACTACATGCCCTTTTCAAGGGATTCCTTCCCTTGTTGGTTTGCAAGCTTTGTTGCTTAAGAAAACAAAACAAAAGTTCATTTTTAATTTCTTTGCCTTTTCTTGAAAGGTAAGACCTGTGCCAAAACTTTACTGTAGATCCCTATGTAATTTATTTGATACCCGTTAGCAGAACACACTGAAAACTGTCCTGAATGGTAAGATTAAGGTAATAAAATAGTAAATAAGGTAATAAAACCAAAGTAAGTAACCTTCTGGGCTTTCTGAAGTTCAAAGACTTTAGCTAAATGTTCATGTGACCCTGAAGTAGCACACAGGGGATGCCCTTAATCCACAAAGCCTCCCACCCACTGGTAACCATTAACAACCTTTCCCTGCCCATTAAGTAGAGGCCTCGGGCAGCATTCAGGACTGGTGCAGGGGTTGAACGGAGGTCCCGACAGACGGTCAGCTTTCCCGTAAACTCCGCTGGGCTCCAGAGCATCGGGCAACTTCCCCTCCCGTCTGCGGAGGTTGAGAACTGATGCTGTCCGGGGCTCTACGGCATCCGCGGGAGGCTCCGGCTCGGGGAAACGGCCTCGTGGCCAGATCAGCCTCCGGCCTGGAGACCGTCACGCAACATGGACTTCAAGCCCCAGGATTCCCCGGTGGGCGGTTGAAGCCCCCCCTCCGCCGCCGGTCGGCCAGCTTCAGAGCCGCTGTCCAGGGTGCTGAGCGCAGCGGCTCCTGCCCAGCCTCTCCCCGGGGAAGCAAGTGCTCCAGGCGCCGCAGCTGCCCGAAGGCCCCGCTCGCCCCCCGGCTTCCTGCCTCAGCCTCGCCCCCGGGCCCAGCCGCCTCCTCGGACAGCACGTGGCGGCCCGCCGACCGGCTCCGCCTCCCCCCTATCGCCCGGCCCGGCCCGCCCGGCCCCCGCGCCTGCTGCAATGCGAAGGGCGCTCCGCCTCCCCTCCCGCCGCTGCCGGCCGGCGGCTTCCCAGCCGGGCGAGGCTCGGCGGGGCTTCCCGGGCGGAGGCGCCCCCGGAGGGCCCCGCGGCAACCCAGCGCGCCGGGCGCTTTCCCCGCGGGGTCGGCCCACTCACCGGCCAGGGCGGCGTAGAGCAGCTGGGCCAGCGGCTGGTCCTTGAGGCCGCGGAAGGCGGTGTTGGGGATGCGCTCCAGGATGCCCTCGTAGAAGATGCGCCGCACCGCCTCGCTCTCGGCCGGGTGGAAGGGCCGGATGGAGACCCCCGCCGCTCCCGCCGCCCGCTCCCCCGCTCCGGCCCCGGGCGGCGAGGCGGCGGCGCCGGGCGGCCACATCTGGGCGGCGAGGGCGGCGGGGGCGGGCAGGCGGCCCTCCTTGGCGGCGGCCCCGAGCGACGGCCGCTCCTCGGCCACGATCTTGGTCTCGCAAACCATCTCGGGCGGCGAGCAATTCATGCAAACGGGCCGCGGGCGGAGGAGGCGGGCGAGGCGGCGGCGGCGGCGGCGGCGGCAGGAAAGAGCTCCGCCGCAATCGGGGGCCATTTATAAGGCAGCCGCGGCGCTGCAGTTGGGCCCGCGCTCCCCCCGGGTCCTAGCGCCCCGCTCATTGGCCGAGAGGGCCCCGCGCGCCCTGCTTCGCCGCACGGACGGACGGTGGGGGAGGGGCTGGCGGCGGGCCCGGGACACGCCCCCCCCGCCGAATCCCCCGCCTGCCTTGCCGCTCTCCGCTGGCCCGGGAGGGAGGGAGGGAGGGCGGGAGGCTGGAGGGCTCCGGGGCGGCTGCCAAGAGACCCTCCGGACTGCAATTCCCGACCGGGGCGGGGGGACCCAAAGTCTCCGCCGCCGCAGAGCCCGAGGGCTGCCCGGCGGCCCTCTGTGCAAAGCCCCGGGCTCTTCGGCAGGAGCTGCGTGGCTGGGCGGCCGCTTTGCCGAGGGGGAGGCTCCGGGCGCCCGTCTTGCGGGCCCAGCCGGCTCTCCCGGGCAGCCCAGGCCGCTGCTTCGCCTTCGCCGCCCTCGGCGCCCGGCTGAGACGGGAGGCCCGTTGGCAGCCTTCGGATGACACGGCAGAAAGTCGCACTTGGCCTGCCTGGACGCCGCAATCCTGCGCAGGCTGCCCCGGGCCAGCGGCTCTGCTCGCCCCCGGCCCTGCCCTCCAGACGGCGGGGAGGGCTTCCCCGCAAGTCGCCCCATTGCGGAATCTCCGCGCTGCCCCCTCCCTGCCCGCCCCACGGAGCGCGGGAGGATGGCTCGGGCTCTTCGGGGCGCCTTTCCCAGCGAGGGACGGCCACGGCCCCCTCTTGCCATCGCCTGCGGCGGGCGAGGGGCGGAAGAGTTGGGGCCGCCTGGCAGGCAAGCCACGGAGGGGGGCGGGAGGAGCGGCCGCTTCCCCACTGGGGGCTCCTGTTGGAGGGCTGCCCGGCTGGCGGGCCCCCCGGGGCCCCAGAGCCGCTCCCCCCGCCCCCGTCAACGCAGCGGGGCCTGCCCCTCGGGCAACCGCCGCGCAGCAGCCCCGCCCTTCGCGGGGGGGGGGCGGTGGCCCTGGCCGACGCTGGCCAATCACGGGGCGAAGCTATGCCCCCCCCGACCCGGCAGGAAGGGAGGGGGCCGCGTCAGGAGCCTCCAAAGCTGCGGCGAAGCAGGGGAGGAGCCCCCCGGGTGGGGGAGGGGCGGGCGTCGGCCAGCGGAGCTCCCCGGGGGGAGCCGCGAGAGAGAGACGGTGCCGGGCGGCGGGTCCAGCGGAGATGCGCGGGCGCTGCGCAGCCCTCCGAGCCGCGCTGCAAAGACCCGAAGGCCGCCTCGCAGGAGGCTCGGTCTGCTAAGCCGCCCCCCCCCCGGGGAGTGCGGAAGGGCCGCCTTTGGGAGTTGAGTTGCTGGCTTAACCGCCCGGGGCCCTCAGGGGGTGAATGGCCTCCCCCTCCCTGCCACCCCTGAGTCTCCCCCCCCCGGGGGGAGGGCCAGGAGTTTAGAAAGAGCGATAGCCGTTTGTGTTGCCAGACTCTCGGGGCCCCCGGAGACAAAACTGGACCTCCGCGAGAGTTTCGCAGAGCAACTCCTCACTATCAAAAGCCGCAGAAGAAACAAGGATGTCAGTTCATGTAGATTATGCATTTTATGCGTGAGTCACAATCGGAGGGCAAACGGGGAGGCTGGGAGTTCTAGTTTTGCCTTCGGGAGAAGGAAGCCGAGGCGTTAAAAGGCTGCCGAGAAAACCCGGGGGATTGGGCGGATTTTGAAAGCGCGAAATAGGATACAGATTGGAAAGCCGAGGCCGGTCCCGGGCCAGTTCCGCATCCCTGTGATTCCCATGGCTCATCCAGGATAAATGGCCGCTGCTTCATTGTTGGGGACTTTGGGTCTATTGCAGGTGGTTTTATAGCAAATTCTGTCAACGATTGAATAATGGCTGGGATGAGATATAAACTGTAATTAATCTGGAGTCTCAAGTTATTTCTTTTTCTATCCTGTATTTTTTTTTTTTTTGCAAATAATTCAAGACAGAGAACATAGCCACCACACATCTTCCTCCTCCTATTTTCCCCACAAGAACCCTGTGAGGTGGGCTGGACTGAGAGAGAGAGTGGGGGGGGGCTGGCCTATAGTCACCCAGCTGGCTTTCCTGCCTAAGGCGGGACTAGAACTCTCCTTCTCCTGGTTTCTAGCCTGGTGCCTTACCCATTGGACCAAACTGGCCCCAAGAGATTTGGAGAACACTCCTGTGTCACCTGGTTTAAATAAAATATCCTTTATTTCACAAACATTTAGCCAGTTGCTCCGTTGAAAAAGTTTCTAAAGTGTCTTACAAAGATGAAAAGCCTTGTCAGTTCTACAGTGTAAAAACCACAGAATGAAACAGAGGGGAAGGAAAAAAGAAAAATAAAGTAGTAATTTGCCTGTGCCACATTAGACAGATTGTCAAGTTTTCTGTGTTGCATTCACCCACTCAGCGTCAGACATATCTGTTATTCAAAATGTGAATTGCCTAGCAAAACCTATTAGGAACTTGAATTTTGCAAAGTTAATCAAGTGATGGGGATTTCCCTTATCCAAAATTCTGGAAACAAAGTAAGTTTTTATAGAATGGAGTGTCCCTAGGGTGATGGCAGTGGTGGGATTCAAATAATTTAACAACCGATTCTCTGCCCTAATGACCAGCTCTGTGGTCATGCGACTGTGGGCGTGGCCAACTCTGTCACTAAGGTCAATGGGCGCTTGCCTTAGCTGTTACAATGTAATAAGGGTTAACCAGAGAGGCAGTTTCTGTAAGCAGGGCAATAAAGATTAGGCTAGAAACAACACCAGAATGTTTCCTTCCTGCCTTCCTTACAGGATTAGCCCTGTAAAGTGGAAAAAAACAAGAGATTTCTTCCAACTACCGGTTCTCTGAACTGCTTAGAAAGTTAACAAACAGTTCTCCCGAATAGGTGCGAACTGGCTGAATCCCACCACTAGGTGATGGGATTAAAGGAATTGAAATTGAGGAATGGCTATTTTAGGTAACTTCTAAGTCATTCCTAATAATAAGGCTGAGATGTGGTTTCTTCCAGATTTTGATCAGGCTAACCTTTTTAAAAAAGAAGGAATCAACACTGTGAAGAAAATTTGTTTTGTACTTGATTTCACATTGGTGCACAGCGCTGGCAGTCGGCCCACTGAGCGGGCACTCTGGCCAAGGCCAGCCTCTGCCAACCTCACTCTCTTCTGGCAGGCAGGTGTGCCAGATGTCCCCTTGAGCAGGGCTGAAATCACACTTTCTGCTGTCTTTATAAAGTGCAATAAAGCTACCTGATTGGTTTGGGTTTGTCATGTGAACTGGGCCAGTTACATCTTATTCATAAAGCATAGTTAAGCCATCGCGTGTTAACTTGGACTGACCTCACTGTCTATGTGAGGGGGGGGGAATGCCCTGCAGAAGATACTTCTAAATGGGTGAATTTTGAGTGCATACACATCAAATCAGGAGAGCCACACACAGATGCAAACCCTTAATATCACAACACACATTTTATAATTTGTTCCTCGCCTCCAGGCACCTATGCCTTCTAATTTACACTGAGTTGAGCTCCATTCCAAGTTATTCTAAGCAAAAAGGAAGATGCACTGGCAATGTGAATATAAAAACAGAATTAACAGCCAGGTCTTCATTATGCTAGATAAATTTTCAGTTGAAGCTTCACATCCAGAGCCAAATAACACCTCTGACAACATCCAATTTGAATGATCATCTTTGGGAAATCGGTGCCATCTAGAAGAAGCTGTCGCCTTCATAATTCCTTTTCTTTGGATTAAATTCCAATTTCCCCTGATTTATCAAATTTACAGACTGCCATCCTACTCTCAGAGTGGCATTATTCAACCCGATGGGGATTGATATACATCACTATAAGGTTTGTGTGTTTGAGGCTTTTCATGATGTGTGAACCTGGCCGTTGTAATTTACAAGCCATTGCTTATTGCTTGACATAAGCCTGTATTAAGTGTGACTACAAAAATTGCAAACTGGCTGTCATGGCGCCTTTATAACCAAGAGCAAATGTTTCTGGAGAACTAGAGTAAAAATGCAGATGATAAAGTGGAATCTTGCCAGGGATTATGATCAGCTCCTGAAGGAGAAGCAGAAGCTGCCCAGCATTGTTGTCTGAAATCGGCTTGCCAGAGAGGTTGTCAGAAATTTTCATGAAAATGTGGTCTTGGCCGCCCCCTCAATGCACATGGCCCCCTCAGAACAGATAACAATAGCCCTTAGATTTATATACTGCTTTACCGTATGAAGTGCAGTATAAAGTGGTATACTGGTCATATCCCGCCATGTCTTGACTGAAGGAGGCAAAGCCAGAAGAAAGCAGCGATAGACAGATGGAGGGGCAGAACAGGGTCACAGCCTAAAATCCCTACGTAGCCACAAGCGAGCGAAGCCCAGCTCCCTTTCAATTCTGCTGAGCCTTGTCTAACTCCAAGCAGGTGCCAACGGTTAGTTGAGAAGATTCCTTTGCACAGGCCCTTTAGCAATAAACCCGTTTAATTGGACATCATCTTTTGCGTCTGACAATACACAACAGCAAGTAACCAGCTGCATGCCAGGCCAACTCACAGTACCTACGACACGAATAGTGGGAACCTCCTCTGAGGCAGAGAGCGTGTCCTGTGTTGGGCTACATGTAAAAGTCGCTGCTGTTTTGGATCGACGCATTTAAATATTGCTTAACGCATTGTAAGCCGCCCTGTCTCCGGAGAAGGGCGGCATATAAATCAAATTTAAAAAAAAACAAAAAACAGAAATCGCTTCAAACTCTTCCTTTGCACAGACAGCCCTGGTCTTCTGAAATCTGGCTACGGGGGTTTCCTATGGAATATACGGCATGTTTTTATTTCTGCTTTCCCCAAAGCAGAATGGTTGGCAACTGACTCACACTTATGACGGTCGCAGCAGTGTCCCAGGGTCACGTGTTTCCCTTTTGCGACCTTCTGACAAGCAAAGTCAACAGAGAAGCCAGATTCACTTAACAATGGGGTTATTAACTTATCGACTGCAGTGGTTCATTTAACAACTATGGCAAGAAAGCTCATAAAATAGGGCAAAATTCACTTCACAAATATTTTGCTTAGCAACAGAAATCTTGGGCTCTATTGTGGTCATAGGTTGAGGACTACCTATATTTTTTTTATAAAAAGCCAAAACTCAGAATAAACGGAGGTTAAAAAAGGCTAGAAAAGCCCCAAACTGGATTGTTTTTTTTTTAGAACTTCCAAATAAAGAATTGGTTTAATGAAGATGGCAAAATGCCAGCATGGAACAAAAAGGCAGAATGACTCACCTTATGGCGTTTTGTTCATTCTTCTTTTAAAAGAAAATCTCTTGTGGAGAGCAAGAGAAAGTGGCTGGATCGATGCTCACGATCAATAGAAACGCGATCGAGGGCTATTGTGCCATTTTATTTTATATTTTGTTTTATTGCTCTTCTAAGATCAGCTTGGACAGTGAGAGAAGTTCAGGGGGGTTTGGCAGAATATCTCTGTATTATATCTGTGAAATCCTGAAGAGCTGGGGAGGAACTGGACGCCAGGGGAGAAGCCCACCTTGTCCTGATGGACTTCCAAAATGACCGGTGCTCGTTCAGAGATGGACAGGTTTGAAAACGACGACCAGAAGCCAGCCTGGGCTGTTCCGTGGTCCCATTGTTTTTAAAAATTAGGCATGTTTAGTAGATGGGAAAATCTGTGGGTATAATATACTGTATAGCCATTTCAGCCAACATCCAGCATAATACTCTGTAACTTCTTGATTAGCTGGCTAGTTAAGCTTGGCTGGGACGACGGTTTCCCCTTTCCCTTGATGGAGGTGAAGGCTTGATTCACACTCCTCCTGCTATGCGGATGTAATTTTAAAACTTTCCACCCACTCACCCTCACACACGAACATTGCACTCAGTCCAGTTAAGTGAAGAAATCTGAACCCATCTAAGAGATGAGCCAACGGAGCAATCCTGACTTTTCTGGCAATGTTTTAAATAAATGCATTTAAGATTCCTTAAACAAGGTTGTGGTTCCTGCTCTTTTAATAGCTGCGGCGTTGTTATAGGAAAAAAAACAGCGCTATTCAACTCCTTAGCAGTTGGATTATTGGGGGTGGGGTGGGGGTAAGGAGCCCGCCCTCCTATTTTTAATCCTGCCACCATCTCCTGCAATTTCTCCGAAGAGTAGCTAAAAGGTTTGATCCAGACTTTTTCCTCACGCTGATAATTTCAGCATCCTAGCTGTTTTTTCCCCCTTCTTGCATAGAAGCAGCAATTATCCAAATATTTAATCTCCGCTTTCTATTTCTAAAAACAGAATTGCCATTGTATGCAGCCCCACCGCCCCTTTCTCGTGAAAATGGGAATGTTATATTGCAGGTACAAGCAAAGGCAGATTATTACTACAGAGGATTAAAAATAAAAAGGCTAGGCAAGCTATATCCAGATTGGTGGCCAAAAGAAAATCGTATTTGGATCCCTGGATCTTTTCAGGCCTGATGTGGTAGCCCTCAGGTACCCGAAATCCAACTCCTGAGATGCAACTTTCATTTCTTGCAGGCTTTCAAGCTTTTTTTTCTGCAATCAATTTAGCCGCATGTGATTTTTTTAACCTTCAAAAGTGAAAGTGGACATTCACCTGAGCTGGGTCTTTTAACTAAAAAGATAGTTAAAGCCAGAATCAGGCCAATAAACATTACCATAGAAATATTAAGAATTCATAAAATATCTATGCTTCTCAGAAAAAAGAAGTATGAATTGGAACATCGCAACCCAAAGTCAGGATCTCAGATCTTTATTTTAAAAAGTGTATTTCCCCAGTACATTTACACACACACACACACAGAGTCACAGAAACCCATTTCTTCGAAAAGAAATGATACACAGATAATGTCTAGGATGCACTGATAATGGAAGAACACCGTTCAGCTAAAATGGTTGGGAGATGAATTACAAATTGCTCAGGGCACCAAGTGCAGAAGAACGAAGGATTGGCTAGAGATGCATTTCCACGGATCTGTAAGGAAAAGGTGAAAAATGAAAACCTTCCCAGGCCTTGTTCACGAGCGTCTAGAACAGGGGTGTCCAACTCACGTTGTCACGGCGTCATCACATGACGTATCAGGACTCCCCCCCCCTTCGCTAAACCGGGTGTGGGCGTGGCCAGCGTGTGACGCATCTGGCCTGTGGGCCAGGAGTTTGACAGCCCTGATCTAGAAGTTTCACCTAAGTGAAATCTTGTTCCCTCAAGTCAAGGAGAAGTCCAATTGCAGGGCTGATCATTTTTGAAACACTGTTAACTGTTCAGTTAATTAATATTCTTCAATAATTAAACTGCTTAATGACTCAGCCTCCAATTTGATTCTGTTGCATTTTACATCTTTTGACACTATCAGAATCATATTTTGCATATGATCAAAGCCTGCTTTGTATACATTATTTGGTACAAATGTCTAATTCCTTCTAAAAACACTCATGAGATGAGGAGTCCCAGCAAAAGATCTCTAGAATCCCTGCTGGGGTCTTCACTAATTAATTTTAATTTTAAGTTTCTTTGGTTGTGTGTTGGGGGGAATATAGTATTGAAAAAGAAAGCTTCTGAAAACAAAACTTTTAATGCTTTGCAAAAGTCCATCATTGTCCCTCCCATTTTTTCTCCTTTTCTCTGGGAATTATCTTGCAACTCCTGATGACACAAGGTGAGGTCGGGTGGACATAAGACAAAAACATTCTGAATTCAGGCAGGACAATCTCATACCAACATTCTCCCCTTAGTTTCAGAAGCAGTCGGATTTACATGCTTGCACTATTTCCTTTCCTGACAGCAGTTTGATAAGCGCTGTGGAAGATCCTCCCAGGTGTGTGTGTGGTGGGGGGCTCTGCAGGACTCAGTTCAGGGCATTGGCGGCTAAACAGTCACATAAGGTTCTCTTCTCCACTTTGAAAAGCAACGTCTCTGTCTGGGGGGAGGAAGTGGGGGAGGGGAAGAGAGCAGGGGACAAAGTGTTAGTCAATTTCTCATTACTGGTTACAAATGAAAACAAACCAAATGCAAAAATTTTTTTAAAAAAGGCATGTAACATGATTTTTAAATTGATTAATGCTTAGTTGAAGACAAATCTTGCCATTCTACACAAAAACGTGGCTGTCCTTATTTTAACTATGGTTATCTAACAATGCAGCAGAACTACCGACTAATTGCTACTTTCCTGTTGGGGTGGGAAGATGACTAAAAAGCTATTAAGCTTCCCCAAGCCTTCAGTCTCCTGCTCCTTCCAAGGGATGAATAGCAGTATAAAAGCACAGCTTCTAGCCGAAGAACCCCTGGACCGTTCGGCTTTCCAGTTTTATCTGAAAATATCCAGAAAGGCCTCTAGAGAGTGCCGCTTTTCTAAATAGTCCCAGCCGAACAGCGGGATCCATGGGCACCCCTCTCGACGCTGAGTTGGCAGGAAACAACGGTCAAGCCCCAGCAGCAGAGCTTTCCAATGTCCCCATGACTCTAATCTGTGGGACGCTTTAAGGGCCAGTTCCTTGGTCTGAGTCCCACAGCATCCCCAGCCAGCAAGAAGAACCGGGATCCGAGGGAGGGGTTGTGATGCCCAGGATGGGGAGGGGGAGAGGGGAGCCGAATCAGTTTTCCAGTTACCCAGCGGATGGTCATGAAGCAGAGGAGACCCATTGGGAGACCTCCCTCCATTTCATCGCTGACCCCTCCTCAGTCCCCCTAATCTCTCAGCCAGGTTATATTCAGAGACAAGCCTGCATTTCTGCAGCTGAGGGTGAGCTCTGCCTTCAGAAACCGCTCGTGTGACAGTTCACGCAGAGTGAACTCTACAGGGGTTGCAAGAACCTCTGGAGGGCTCCCTTCTGCCTAAGCCCACCTCCTCCCAACTTGCCTGGGCCAGCAACTTCCCAAATTAACCCCCGTTGCAAGGGGATGGCAATGGGTGAGGCTGTGGTTAGTCACAGCCAGCAGCACTCAGGAGCGTCCAGTGGAAAATACAAATTGGGATGGGAGAAGACAAAATGGCGGTAGAGCCATTCACTGTGCAAAGCAACCCAGGACTTATAAGGCCCTCAGAATCTGGCTCTCTTCCCTGGTTGCAACGGAGGTCCTGGGCAGCACAGAATCTTGGCCCCTTCAGAGAGCAGCCGTCCTTCGCCCCCTTTCTTCAAATGCAGGCCTAGCTCTCTTTCCAAAGGCCGCCGAATACTCTGTGGCACCCGTGGGATGTCGGAGCAGCGTTTTGCAACACACAGATGTTGCGTATGAGAGCAGGTGCCTCTTCCAGGGTCAGGTCCTCCTGCTAGCCCAGGCCAAAAGGTGCAAGGAGGGCACCGTCAGTGTTCTGACCCAGCTCCCCAAACACAACAAACCCTCTGTAGTTGAAACGACGATTCCTTTATTAGAAGAGCCAGCAGCCCCAGCAAAAAGCTTCTCTTTCATCTCAGGCTAACAAGTCTGTCTGGCAGGGGAGATGAATAGTTGTCTGCCACATCTACTCATCTCCGCCCCTGCCTTTTATCCCCAGAGCTAGGGTGGGGCTTCGCTAGCAGCGGTGGCGCTTCCGTCCCAAGGACCGGCCCATAGATTTTCATTGCTCTCCTCTCCTCTGCCTTCTGAGCATCCGTGCATCAGGCACTGGACCCAGCTGTTCCTCCTCTTCCTCATCAGCCACCTCCAGACTTGGGGGCTGTTGACTCTCCATCGGAGGGCTGACGACCCAGGCTCTGTCTCTGTCTCTCTGACAACTCCATTCCCTCTTCCCCCTCGGAGCTCTCAGGTGGCCTTGATGCTGACCCTGACTCCCACGCCTCCTCCTCCTCCTCCTCTTGATTTAGCTGCTGGAGGGGCTGGTAGCTGACAGGCCACAACAGCCAGCCACCGGAGGGGAGGCAGCATGCTTGTAACAGCCTAGAGTGGCCAATGGGAGCCGGGCAGGTGCATCTTATCACATCATCACCAATGAGGGTCAGCAAACTTTGTCGGGAGAAGAAAACTACTTTAAATCTGACCCAGCCAAAGACAAATAAACGGTCCAGGGCTGCCTCTGGAGATCAGACCAAGGGGAAATTATGATTACTTCTTTAAGAACAGCCAGCAAAACATCCTGAGGTCTGGGAAGATGAGCCTTGATGAACTCTTCAGAACTTGACTGCACAACCCTGAGCTGCAAAAAGAGGGGTGTGTGTGTGTGTGTGTGTGTGTGTGTGTTTCACAAAGGCTCAATCGATCACCTGCCCTTGCAAAACAACTCTTGCATTCACACTCCCCCCCCTCCATCCCCCTATGCTCTTTTTCCTGTAGCCTCCCTGGTGGAGAAGAGGAAGGGAAGGTTCTGTCGTCTCCTACCAGCCCTGATACTCATCACATTTCCTGCAGCCCTTATCGAGGGAAGCCGGCTATCTCTTTCCAGTCCTTGTGTATCTGTGCGTTAACAGCAACAAAAGTTGCTTTGAAACAAGATGGGTGGCCAATGAATTAAATAATAAATAAATGTCATACTCGTGAATCTAGATTGTACGCCGTCTTCTTTAAATCCTGCAAAGCCCTCTGCATGAATTCAAAGGCATGGCAGTCAACGCAGGGACGACCTAGAAGTGGATTTTAAAGGAAAAATTTAAAGAACATGAAATATTGCGGAATGTGTGCAAGGATCCACAGTGAACACAGGAAGTCAGCCTATCAGCTTTCCATGGGATGGCATTTCCCGTAATCTCTGAATCAGAAGGCGGCTGAATGAGGTTCCAGCCATTGCTGTGACAAGAAGACGACCAGTTTCCTTAGGAAGGGAGGGAGGGAGGGAGGGACTTTTCCAATCCTTTTTCTGCACCCAGGGAAGTTGGAGAGCAGAAGAATTGAGGATTCGAAGAAAGGCTTTGGGAAGAGCAGACGGAGTGAATTGATTCCTGGACCAGAAATTCCCCATCTTTATGTTATGGTTCCAAATTCATTTTCGTTCTCCAAACAGTTAAAACACCCCTCAAAAAGGACAGAGGCTCAGAATAGACCCCTTGGTTGGGACTTCCACATAGCAGCTATGGCAACATTGCCAGAAAGAGCACCAATGCGATGCACTTTAACTTTCCTGTCTATTCAGTGGTGGAAAGCTCTTTCTCCCAAACACTCTGGAAACAGCCTTTGGCTTCATATGTGAGAAGTATTATAATACCTTTGGCAGAACTTTAGTTTTAGAAGTTCCTATAAAATATCACAATCAAAGCTACACAATAAAAAAATGTAAACACATTTCTGCAAACTTAAATATTACAGACATTTGGAGACAGATACTACAGAAAACCTACACAATGCCTAGACAAGACCAGAATAAACATGGATTTTTATCAAACAGAGCATCTTAAAAAAGTTAGCTTTGGCGGATTAACATGGCTGGGAAAAAGAATGGGAAGATGGAGACTGAGATAAACGAAAGACTTGATCACTGATGGGAAAGGGTTGAATGCATTTCAGTGAACAGCTGCTCACAAGTTCCAACCTTATTATTTTATCAAGCAAGAAATTAAACAGGAATGAAAGAATGTTTTGCTACAATCTCGAATATCTTATGCAACATTTTTTCTTCTACAACACTGGCTTTCCTGAGAATCTTTCGGTGAGGATTTGGATTCTGAATTTGTGACTCTGCTTTTTATGCCATAAAACTGCCTGTCAATCCACCTGAGCATGTCGTCAGGAAGTAATTACAGAAATAATTCACAGATGGTACAATATTTCTTTGATGGTGCATTATACTAATCAAAATATTTTTAGATTGGGCTGGAAGTGGTTTGCAATCTAATTACTGCCTCTGGTGGCAATCCATAACCATTGCACTCATTTAAAAAAAAAAATAATAAAGCAGAAAAATCATGCCCAAAAGCTTGATCATTCTTCTTTGGCTTCCCCAAGACATTTAAAAAGTTGCAATGAAAAAAATTCAATGAATATATTTAATTAGCAATTTTACAATGTGCAGATTTCAATTCCTGGAACTCCCTCGCCAACATGGCTGGGGAACTCCGGGAATTGAGTCCACACTCCTTCAAACTGTAAAGGTTTAGAAACACGACTCTGGAGTACAAGTAAGTTTTCAAAGCTTTTCTTTGCCGTATGCGAACTCCAATTCAAGAAAGAAATACAGGTAGTCCTCGACTTACAACACTTCCTTTAGTGACCATTCAAAGTTACACTACCACTGAGAAAAGGGACTTATGACCGTTTTTCACATTTAAGACCGTTGCAGCATCCCCAAGGTCACCTGCTTGGCGACTGGCATGTACTTATGCAGTGTCCCAGGGTCATGGGATGGCCTTTTGTGACCTCTGGACAAACAAAGTCACGGGGGAAGCCCAATCCTCTTCACAACCGTGTTACTAACTTAACAACTGTGGCAAGAAAGGTTGTAAAATAGGGCAAATTCTCGTAACAACTGTTTCACTTAGCAGCATAAATTTTGGGCTCAATTGTGGTTTTAAGTTGAGGACTAACTGTAGGAATTTGTTGGGCTGTAGGTGAACATGCTCAGTTCACCTTTCCCAAAACGTGTCTATGCAGCATACATACTATGTTGTCTATTATGATACTAAACTAGAGGCAAAAACACAGTTTTACAACGCAACTAAAAATATTGTAGGTGTGTTGATGAGCACATCCGAGAGGGACACATGTGATTTTGGGTTGAAAAATGCAGATTTCATCTTTTGCAGCAAAACAAATGTATATTGGGTGCAAGGTAACTGCAGTCTGTGATCCAGCTTGAGATCAAAGATTTCAGGTGCACCTGGGAGGTTTGCGTGTGCGCAAACAACAACAACACGGGGGCTGCAACTGCCTGTTCAAAGCCCTTGAGGCCCATCGCAGTGTAATAGGTGGGGTGCAGTGGTTGGCTTGTTGAGAAGGACCCTCTCTTCGCAAACCGAGGTTTCCCGCAGAACCGCACATGGGGGTCCCTGCTGCTGTGTTGACTTGAGAGGAGAGATGAAGCTCAGCACTTACTTTCAGCAGGAATCGCTGTTCCCGATTCTTCCTCAGCCGCAGCGGCCTTCGTAGAAATCAGCCCCGTCATCAGAAGCAAAGGGGCCAAAAGTACCATCTTCATCGTGCAATCAGTGAACATCTTCCTAGGAGAAAAGAGGAAAGGTGACGGATAACTGAGATCTTTAGAAGATCTTTGTAATTTGGCTGAATGAGATTTTTTTTTCAGCAATCCACGTGAGTCAAAACTACAAAATCAATACCATCTTCTTATTATCTGACACAACTAATTAAATTGTCATCTTTAGCTACACCTTTTCTCATGAAATCTGTGCAACTGGTAGAAATAAAAGACAGAATTAATAGTAGAATGTTATTAAATAAAAGTAAGCAGTAATAAGAGAAGCAAGAAGTAATAACACCAAGAGGTTTCTTAAAAGAAAAGCGGTGAAGTATTTTCCTTAGGACTGTAATATTTCCATTATACTCTCTTTACATGTATATATGAGTATCACTGTCAAGGGAAGGGATAATTTCAAATTGTAACGCTTCAGGTCCTAAGAGCAGCAGTGTCCCAGGAACATCCACAGTGGTATGGTAAAAAAAAGTCAAGATGGCCACTGTGCCTGCACACACCTAAACCACATCTCAACCCCAAAGCTGGTTCCTGGCCCAAAAGAGATGGGGCAGAAGGCAGAACCTCTGCTGCAAAGTATTTCCAGTTAACATCGGCATTTATGTCCACCCGTCATTTGGTTCTACAACTTTAGAATAGATTGCAACAGTGAGCAGAGTAAAAATGCCAGGGGAGTAATGATATATATATATGTATATGTATATGTATATGTATATGTATATGTATACATCAAGCCATCTAACCCCAGAATTTCAGCAGAATGCTGCGACTTCTTATGATGTTCTCAAGGTAATGTGACATCAATTGCCTAATCGCAAGCTTTTAGGTATGATTCAGCAACTGCTCTTGATCCTTGTAAGGGAGGGAGATTATGTAGCTGTGGGGTTTCATAGTCATAAGAAGAGTCATAAGAGCCTTGGTAGCACAGCACACTAAAGCACTGTTAAGTAACACCAGCTGCCTGCAATTACTGCAAGTTCAAATCTCACCAGGCTCAAGGTTGACTCAGCCTTCCATCCTTTCGAGGTAGGTAAAATGAAGACCCGGATTGTGGGGGCAATAAACTGACTTTGTATAAAAAAAAAAAAAGAACACTGCTTGGGGGGGGCGCACGAATGCCCTACTAAGCAGGTATATACAAAAGTATGAAGTCGATTGCTTAACGCATTGTAAGCCGCCCTGCGTCTCCGGGGAAGGGCGGCATATAAATCGAACCAATAAATATATAAATAAATAAACCATGGAGCATTGCTATGGAGAGTCAGGATATTTGTGTGCAATTAACTAAAGAAATTACATAAGAATTCAGCCTAAATATGCACAGAGCGAGCGAGCGAACACTATTTTATCTCTCAAAAGTCAGTCAAAATTATGACACCTGAACAAAACACCTTTTGCCCACCATCCCACAGCAGATGCGTTTACCAAAGCACCAATAAAAGCAAAACTATTTTCTGCTTAAAAATAAAAATAAAATTATTAACGCCCATCTTTCCATTTCCTTCCTATTATCCAGACGTGAACACTGTATTCCGATGTGGTGATCAGAATGGCTGTTTAAATCCATTTAAAATGCCTGGATCAGAAACGTGCAGAGACACTACATTTCTGCACTTGTAGCAACTACGGAAGCAAAAAGTGCCCCCTCTGCCAGAAGGAGCTTTTTCCCTCTTGCTTAAGTGACCCCAGCTCTCCTCTTCCCACAGAGCAAAGCCTTGCCTAATCCCCAGCCCAGGTGGGTTCTCAGAACAGCCTCTCGCCCAGAAAAGGGCTTGAGAAATCACCGGTTCTCCACCCAGGCTCTGGCGACTGCTGTGTGGGGTCCAAACTGTGCACCCCAGGCGAGCGGACGACACATGGTCGTAACGGAGGACACAGCCCCTTTGCAGCTAGATCTAGATCGTACCTCACGGAATTCCAATAAAGCCAAGATAGAAATACCTGCTCTCTCTTTCTCTCTCCCTTGTCTTTGTGATGGCTGCTCTGAATGGCTGCCGTGGCTGGCTAGCGCAAGAGGTGCACTGCTGCCTCCGAGCAGGCGCACAGCTGCTCTTTATCCTTTCCCAAAGGATCTGCCATGGCAACCAAGCAGAACCCCCGACTCACAAAACAATGGCCTTGCTCTCCCTGTTGGGTTACAAAAGGCACTGCTTTTAGCACGTCCCTTAGTCTTTTAGTGTACAGCCTAAAAAAAATATATTGTGGCAAGGGAAACATGAACGTGTGCATGATGCATAGGCTTCTGTGAGTGATCGCTTTTTCAGATGCAAAGGAAATCGAGTGTTATTACTGATGGAATAATCGGAAAGGGAGACACGAGGAGTTATCTATAGCAAATATTTGAGATTAGATTAGTTCAGTGACAGACATTCTTGGCCTGATTAAAATGTAATATGATTTGATAAATAGCCTTACATTTTTTTACTCCATTAAAACTCCAACTAAATTCCAGTTCACCTTTTTTTTCAATGAAATTTTCATATCCTTTCAAAACAATAGCCACTCGATTATAGAATAACTGGATGAGCCCAAACGTTCCCACTGTGGGTTTTGGATTCACAAATTCTGATTCTTTTACTCTTTTGAAAGTGATTTTCCCAACATGAAGAGGCAGATGAGGACAAGCAAGCAGGCATGCATACTTCACTCTTGTAGGTGTATTGACATAATAAGATACAGGACCAGAATTAGCGTCGGGACTTGCTGCATCTGGAAGTTTGAATTGGTCCAGAATCCAGCATGCGGGCAGCAATGGGCATGTCTTGGTACACCCACCTAATGCCTCTGCTCTACAAGCTGTGCTGGCCGTTTCCTTCCTGGTGCAAATCAAGGTGTGGGTCATTACCAATAAAGCCCTACTTGGCATAGGGCCTGGTTAGTTAAGAACTGCCTATTTCCCATATTAGCTGCCCAATTATTTTGATCCGGCAACCTCGGCATTCTCTCGGTTTCTTCGACTGAGTGTCATCCCTCAAGAAGACCCCAGAAGCATCCCTTCCCTCTAGCCGCATCTGCCCTCTGGAGCCAGGCTCCCCAAAAGTGGCTCTCTCTCTCTCGGCTATATTTTGGACAGGTCTGAAAATCTGGCTCTTCACCCAGGCCTCGGGCGATTGAGGGCCCCTTCTGGGTACTGTGGGATAGCAATAGCAATAGCACTTAAGACTTATGGTATATACTGTTTTACAAAGCAGTTTACAAAGTCAGCCTATTGCCCCCAACAATCTGGGTCCTTATTTTACCGGCCTCGGAAGAATGGAAGTCTGAGTCAACCTTGAGCCGGTCCGGATCAAACTTCTGGCAGTGAGTTAGCCCTGCAATGCTGCATTGTAACCACTGCGCCACCAGGGCTCTGTGGGTGAGCTTTGCTGGTTGTCTGCTTTGTGCCATCTTTTCTTCTTTGTTTTAATCACTATATTATTTCTGTGGATTTTTCTCTGCGAAATCACCCGGTGGCTGAAAGTCAGGAAGTGGGACAGATTCAAACTGGACCACCACATGATAGCTTTTGTAAAGAATTTACACCTTTCTCCGTACAGGTAGTCCTCGATGGAGCCCAAAATTTCTGTTGTTAAGTGATACATTTGTTGCCACAGTTGTTAAAGAAATCACTGCAGTCGGTAAATTAGTAACATGGTTGTTAAGTGAATCCAGCTTCCCCATTGACTATGCTTGTCAGGAGGTCCCAAAAGGGGAGCTGCGACCGTCATGACTCAGTTGCCAAGTGTCCCAATTTTGACCACGTGACCACGGGGCTGCTGCAACGGCCGGGTGGAAAAGGGTCATCAGTCACTTCTTTCAGGGTGGTTGCACCTTTGAACGGCCACTATAAATGAACGGTTGTAAGTCGAGGACCGCCTGTATAAACTTATGGCTGTGTATGGGGGGAATCCTGGGAGTCCCCAAGTCTTAAAAGTCCAGAGTCTCCCCTGGTCTCCTTCAGGATCCCCAGGGACGTCCACCTCTCCTTCCCCACATGAGAAGGAGAAGGAGGAGGATGGCGGTGCTTCATCCCAGAGGAGGCGGCCTTGGGGGGGGTGGGGGGGGGCTCTTTCCCGCCATTTCCTTCCTGGGGAGGGCTGGAGACGCACGGGGGTGGGGTGGGGCGGCTGTTTTGGCGGATAAACGGGCCTCCCGCGTTCTCCGCCGAGGCCTCACATCCCCCGGCTCAGCCCTTCGGCGAACCCGGCTCGTCCGTCTCCCCCGCAGGAGCCGTTTTGGCCGAGCGAGGAGAAAACGGACGAAGAAGGGCCCGCCATCTTGCCCCACCCCCTGCCCCCGCGCGCGCGCGCCACGCCTCCTCCTCCTCCTAACTCGGCCATTTCCCGGCCCTCCCTCCCTCCTCCCTGGCGCGCGCCGCCATCTTGCGTTACGGACGGCGTCCTCCCCTGGAGGGCCGGGGCCTCGCTCGCCGTCCCCCTCCCCCCTCCCTCTTTTAGGTGTCCTCATAAAATGCCCGCCGCGCGCCTCGGCTGGGCCCCAAGATGGCGTCGATGCGGGAGAGCGACACCGGCCTGTGGCTGCACAACAAGCTGGGCTCGGCCGACGAGCTGTGGGCGCCTCCGAGCATCGCCTCGCTGCTCACCGCCTCGGTCATCGACAACATCCGCGTCTGCTTCCACGGCCTCTCCTCGCCCGTCAAGCTCAAGCTGCTCCTGGGCGTCCTCCACCTGCCCCGCAGAGCCGTCGACGAGGTGAGGCCGCCCGGCGGGAGAGAGCGGAGGCGCTCCGGGGGCCCCGCCGCGGCCGTTGGGAGCCCCTCCTCAGGCGAACCCTTCGGGTGGGGGTGGGGGGTGGGGAGGGCTGGGGGGGGTTGGGGGTCGCCCTCTGCGGGGGAGCCTCAGCCCAGCCTGACCCTCCTGCTCCTCATGAGGCCCTGTGGGGATTCAGGCCAAGATCCCACTGGCAGCCCTCGCATTACAACCGCCCGTTTACTGGCTGCTCAAAGTCGCAACGGCGCTGACAGAAGGGACTTACGGCCGATTTTCACACTTAACGACCGTTGCAGCACCCTCCCCGGGGTCACGTCATCAAAATTGGGACACTTCGCGCCTGACTCACATTTATGACGGTCACAGCGGCCCTGGGTCACACCATCTCTTTTGGCCACCACCTGACAAGCGAAGTCAGTGGAGAAAGCCGGATTTGCTTAACAATCCTGTGACTAACTGAATCAACTGCACTGATTCACTTAACAACCGTGGCGAGAAAGGTCGTAAAATGGGGCAACGTTAACTTAATAGCAGTCTTGCTTAGAAACGTAAACATTTTGGGGTCAATTGTGGTCGTAAGTCAAGGACTACCTGCGTAAAAGTGGATGCCCCCCAAGCGTTGATGGGGCCATCCAAAGGCCGTCGTAGTGGTTGTTATTTGTAGTCCAGCCTGTTCCTCAGCCCCTCCAGAGTCTTTTTAAGGGCCAGGGGCTTCATGAAGGGTGTGACCGGTGGATGGTGAGGATCAACGTCTTCTGTGCTGTGCCTCGTTTTGTGGGATGATTTGCTTTGTGGAGGAAACTTGGAGCAGGAACCATCCAAGGAACAGCAGCGCCTGGCTGTTTCCCTTGATTTTGGTGTTCCTCCTGAAGGTCCGTGGAGGGGAGACCACCAGGAAACGCCCCAGGTTAGACTGCGATGCCGAGAAATCACTCCAGGAGAAGAAGGCGCCCATAAAGAAAGATGTACGGGCTCAGAAAAGGTGCTGGCAAAACTTGTATTTTGGTGCAGCTCCGGTAACATCTTCCGAACTGGAATAAGTGTTTCCCTGTCACTTGGACCGCTGTAAAAAGAAATCCCTGTGCCAGGCAGCTACAGGCAATGCCGGCCCAAGGACTTTTTGGAGATCGAGGGTGGAAGTGGAAGTGGAAGGAAATCAACTCCCCACAGAATTGCAAGGACTCGGGTGGTGAGAGGCCAGATCCTGGCAGGATGCCCATTTCCAAAATGGGGCAGCAGCTTCAAACACCAAAACAAAGGAGACCTACTTTATTCCTCGGGAAGCGAAGACATCTGTGCCCCTAACCTATGGCTGGGCTACTTGAGTAGCCTCCAGAGATTACTCTCTGTTGGAAACAATGCTCTGATGTTGGCCTTCTATTCCTGCATTGTTTGCCTCCTGCTCTCCTCGTTGGCGCTCAGTTTTGCAACCCAGAGCAGCATGTGGAACTCTTTGCCAGTTGACTACTGGAGTCTCACTTGCCCGCTTGCCTCTCTGCCTCGCCCTATTTTGAACTGATGCTGCATTGGCCTTCCAGCACTCCTACCTGCCTCCCTTAGCTGCAACTCTGGACTGGATTTCTGGTTAGCTGCATCTGGGAAGCAGGCGTGATGTTGCTTCTTTGTGTATTTCCAAGCATGTGTGAGTCTGCTCAAACAGCTTTCTACCTGTCTTTGGGTTTGCCTGACACAAGTACACCGGCTGCAACTCCTCAGTGTTCACTCAGCCTGGAACAAGACAAAGTATATTTCCTGCTAGAGGGCCAGATAAATACCGCACACCTCTGCTTGCAAACAACTTTGGTATTGTTGGCACAGAAGTGATGTGGATATGTCTGGGTAGTCATACGGCCCTTTACCTTGCATTTCAGAAAAATCATTTGTTAGCAATCCAGCTTGTCTATTTCTTTCTCCTGTTTCAGCATCCATCCCTGCCTTGGACCTTAGGCAGGTTAATTAAAACCGCCCCCTTAAAAATGTTCCTCTTTGGATTTGTTGGCATCACAGTTCCTATTTTTCCAGTCTTCATGATAAATGATATGCTGATTTGGGAAAATGAGGGTAGTTACCTACAGTATTGCTCTTGATAGAGATGCATAGATTAGGGGAGGCTAGTCTAGATGTCCTGGAGACACTTGGCAAAGGGAGCATTTGCCTGGGAATTCTGTTTGTAGCCTCCAGTGTTTATCATCCTGAATTCCATAGAGGAAATGTAGACTAAAAATATTTAGTGAGTCATTTTACCCTACTAAGAAGCAGGTAGAATAAATATCAAACTGTGTTAAAAGGCCTGGATGAATAAATAGTTCTTGCCTAGTGCTCAGATTTCTAAAGTGACTCTTGGAAAAAAAAATATTGAGAATTACTTGTTTCTTTCCTACGTAATGAATTGTAGATCAGCAGATGCACTTTGTGTCCAACTTCTTTGGCAGAAACCTGGCCTGGAAATAAGGAACCAAATTTTCCGAGCTCAGACTAGTAACTTTTATTAGTGGAAAGATGAAAGAGTTCTAATGAGTACTTTCCTTTCCAAATGGGAAACTTGCAGGTAGGCGAATTAAGGCAGCTCAGTCCTGATCTCCCAATGCGCTGGGGAGGCAACTCAGCCTCCACCTGCAGGTTGCTTGGAAACAGCCAGTGTCCTCTTACAAGTGTTGAGACTCCTTCGCTCCCTGTTTGATTCAGGAATGCACTGAAAGTGCATATTTTGCTTTAAAAAGGCTTGTATGAGGAGGGGGCAGCTATTTGGATCCAAAGCAGGGGGAAAAAAGGGCTTTGAAGAGGCTGAGAGAGCACTCAGTGCACACATCTTTTTTTTAAAAAAACTATTTTTCTGGGCTCTCATGATAGCCATGCAGTCCCAGGAAAATGTGAGTGAAGGATTTGCGGGAAGCAAAGTCCTGGTGCCCTGCCCACTGTCTCCTTAATTCGTATTTTGGTCTCTCTGTCCAGCTACAATGTAGACCCAGGGTTAAAGGCATAAATACAGCAAATGCTTCCCACTTCTAGAAAAGCACTTCTTCCGTTTAGACCTAAGTGCACTGAGTTGGCTTCCATGCTTAAGGAAGACCATAACTCTGCCACCCCAAATTTGCTCCTGCTGTTGTGTTGTGTTATTATTAGTTATTAGCCCTTAAAAGAACCTGGATGAATCTCAGCCACTAGTCCTGAACAGGAGACCAGGCAACTAGCAGGAAGGGAAACGAGGGCAGAAATAGAAGCACAGAGGTTTTTTGAAGGAGCCGTGGAGCTGATCGCCTGACTTTGGGGGGAGGCTGTTAGGCTTGAATGAGCAGGAGTGTGTGACTTTTCCTGAGGGAAGATGTTGGCTGAGGTGTGAGTAGCAGGAGGGGCGTACAGAGGTAGCTGATTAATTGGTCATCCAGTGCACAAGCCAGGTCAAAGGGCATTCTTTGGAAAGAGGCCAGGCAGGTGGGAGCTCATGGTCAGAAGCAGGAAAGAGAAGAGCCAAGAGGAGTGGGGTGAAGGTTTAGCAGGAGGAGGACCAGACCATCCTCATGCCCTGCTAAGGGTAGGAACCCTAAGGTAGACATGTACAGGATTGGGTACCGTATATGTTCCCCCTTGAAGTATACTTTTTACATACTTTACGCTTGAAATCTTGCCTCCCTTGGCTGAAGAATCGGGAAAGACTGCAAGCCAGTTTTCAAGAGTACAGAGGAACGCTCATTAAAAAAGGGGAAGAGAGGTCTCCTAGGAAGGCAGGGTATATCGGCTGTTGTCCAGGAGTGTAAGATGACCACAAGAAGGATGAAGGTGTTTCCATAAGAGTAGCAAATGCTTAGAGGAACTTGGCAAGAATTCTAGGAGTTGACGTTTGAGCTGCTTAAAAGTGCCAAGGTTGAGAAATGTCTAGAAACTATGGCACTCCCACAAATGTCACCCAACAGTATGCATCCGTCATGTAGGCGACTCCATCATCATCATCATCATCATCATCATCATAAAAAAAGGAATAAATAGAGGCGACACATGAAACGACAACATCTTCAAAGGATAACATTCACAAGGAAAGAAGAAAACAACAACACACCACCTTTCCTGAATATCTTCATCACCAGAAGAAGCAACAGCAAATTAGAAATGTAGGCCTATTTAAAAACTCCCAGTAACCAAGTGCTCCATTGCCAAAGAAACACCCCAGCTTCCCTCAACAGGTGTTGAGAAAGAACATTATTCAGACGAGTTCAAAGGCGGCGCAGCAACCCAGAACACCAGAAAAAGGAAAAGGACGCCTATACAGCAGCTTCCAACAAAATGGATATGCAACTAAAAATAAAAATAAAAAAAACTCAGAAACGACCAAAAGACTCTATTAGAATCACACATACACAAACCAACTACTAAAGTTCTCGAAAACATCTTGAGTAAACCAAAAGAGCCACTGACCCAAGGAGAAACATAAAAGCCACAACGTAAGTGCAAAGACTATAACAGCATTATGTAGGACAGGCAGGCAGAAGATTAGCAGAGTGCATCCATGTACACTAAGCAGCAGTCAGAAGATAGGATAAAAACGTCTTAATTGCACAGCAAATTTCACCAAAGTTTCAACTGGGAGATGGTGAGCATTCTAGACCAAATGAAGTCCAAAAACACCAGAGAATTTCTGGAAGCCTGCCACTCAAACAAATCACCATCAACAGGCACATATAAATATAAATTACATTTATATACTCTTCAAATTAGCCAATTAAAAACAAAATAAGGAACATAAAAACCAGAATACATCCTCACCAGCAGTCAGATAAGCAGGGATTAACACCAGACAAGCAACCAAGCAAAAAACAATATCCTAATCAAGGAACTAACAAGGAGAAAACCACACTCCCACCGATACTGGCAAAGCAAGCTACAAGGAGCAAAACCCACACTCTGTCTCCCTGATGCTGTTACCCAGCTGGGTAGTGAAATGTATTCTAATAGTATTTAATATATATCATTCCCATTTTATCAGAATATAAACTGAACTCCTTCAGGAGGTCTTCTCACTGTAGTCCACTCCAAAGCCACGTGTGGTGCCTGCCGGATATCTTGGAATAGAAGGTCCAGAATTTCCACCCAGCCTGCTTAAGCCTTGCCTGCAGGGCATTCTAATAACCTAATTCCATCTGTGATTAGGTCAGCTCTGGATCTGCCGGTCTTTGGTGAGGCCCTAAAAACTTTGGGTTTCTGCCAGGCCACGGAAGCGTGATGCAGCCCCCCGGGGCCTCTTGGCTTTGTGGATGGTCATTTCAGGATGCTCAGCTGCTAGGAGTTTTGTATTATTTGGGTGACTTGGGTTTTTTTATGTCTTCTGTGGAAAGCTTCCCAGAGTCATGGATAGTACGGGGTGCGCTATGTATCAGATAAATAAAATTGCATATTCATCACATAGTCAAATTGTGTGAATGGCTTCTTAATAGAGTAACTAAAATCCAGAGGTCCCAAAGGTGACCTTGAAAGGCTTTCTTGTTTTTTTTCCCCCTTTGAAAACAACTTGCTTCTTATCTGAAAAGCTTCTTCAGTTCTCAGTGAAGAGGACTGAAGAACTGAGGAAGGTTCCTGGATGAGTAGTGAAATGTTTTCAAAGGGGAAAAAAAAACAGAAGAAAGCCCAGCTGTCTTTTGGAAAAGCACCTTTGGGACAACCAGGACCTGGACGGTTGAGAACCTCCAGAGACATTCAAAATTCAGGAGCAACGTATTTTTTTTCTGCAAATTTTGGGAAATGGGAGAGAAATAATTGAATAATCTTAACTGCAACTGCAAATTGGAAAATAATTATCCATTACATTACAATTATATAAACTTACTGATTATGCCATGCTGTACAGTAAATAAGAACACCTTCCTTTTCAAATTATTCATTGTGAAAGACAGTTGGACTGCTCTAAGAGCAGAAATTGAAATATTGTATTGTGGGATTGCCGAATATGTAAAATATTTTAGAATTCATGAACTCTCTATTCTCAACTGGACCTTGTTTACGTTTTCCTTTTTTGTGTTGTGACATTATTGTCATCTGCATTTGTAACCAAAGTGGAGAAAACATGTAAACTGTTTCACCTTCGGTTGTTTTGGGAAAAACAGCTTTTTAATTTGTGTCTCAACAGTTGTTCATCCTCAGTTTTTTTTAAAAAAAAGATAGTTTTGATTACCATGGTAGATCACCTGTGGCGCTCTCCAAACAATAACTTCCAAGGGACAAAAGAAGAAGAGGAAGACAGCTAAAGACTTAAAACTTGTTTGAAAGGATAGATGCTGAATATGTATTTATCCATATGAATTGGGGAAAAATCAACACCAGAACGAAATAAGGGAATAAAAATGACATTTGGCAAGTAGCTAAACCTAATAATGATACCATAATAAGCATTTATATAGGAATGGGCATCTCCTAAGAATTTGGATCACTTTCTTTCTGCGCCAACTCAGGAAGCTCAAACTGCCCAAGGAGCTGCTGATCCAGTTCTACAGAGGAATTATGGAGTCTGTCATCTGCACCTCCATAACTGTCTGGTTTGGTTCTGCAACCCAACAAGACAGACACAGACTTCAGAGGATCATTTGAACTGCAGAAAAAACCATGGCTACCAACCTGCCTTCCATTGAGGACCTGTATGTTGCACGAGTCAAAAAGAGGGCTGAGAAAATATCTACAGACCCCTCACATCCTGGACATAAATTGTTTCAACCTCTACCCTCAAAACGACGCTATAGAGCACTGCACACCAGAACAACTAGACACAAGGACAGGTTTTCCCCCATGCCATCACTGCTAAACAAATAATTCCCTCAACACTGTCAAACTATTCACTAAGTCTGCACTATTATGAATCTTCTCATCCTTCCCATCACCCATCTCCTCCCACTTATGACTGTATGACTGTAACTTTGTTGCTGGTATCCTTACGATTTATATTGGTATTGTTTCCTGATTGCTTATTTGTACCCTATGACTATCCTTAAGTGTGGTACCTTATGATTCTTGACGAATGTATCTTTTCTTTTTATGTAAACTGAGAGCGTATGCACCAAGACAAATTCCTTGTGTGTCCAATCACACTTGGCCAATAAAAAAAATTATTCTATTCTTTCATCTCCTTGATTTGCCTGAGTTAAGAGTTTGATGAAGTCCCGTTGATACTTCTCTCTGAGATGAATTTTCTTGGTTACCTGCCAAAACATGCCAGCTGTAAAAAGCTAAATTTTATTTTCATGAATTGTTATGATGAAGCTAATGATGGACTGCAGTGTGGTAGTTTTCACATGTTTCATATCTAATCTGATACTTTTCTGTTGATGGGGAAACTTGCAGATGGCAGTTTCTACCAGCTGCAAAATCTAATGCCTGTTCTTTAAGCAAATATATGCCTTCTCACAGCCTTTGCATCATGTTTGACAGTAGATAGATAAAGAGCATAATTTACTGAAAAATCCCCCAGATTCAGTTTTTAGGTTCTCAAAATGGAGTTTCCAACAATGTTAAAAGCTTATCTAGTTAGGATTCTGGAGTCCTGCAGCTGGACAATGAGAACTCAAAATAGTTTCATAGATTTTATGCAGTGTTGTATGTTTGTTACTTTGAAAATAGATTGCAGCTCCGTTATAAAGCTGTTGTTTCAGTATTTCAGCCATATATTGAAAACGTTGGTGATTTTGTCAGATAGGTAGGAGCTTTATTGAGGTGCTGGTGCTTCTGCAGAGGAGTGTCCGTGTCTTTCTCTCCCCCCCCCCCGAGTGTTCATGGCATGGAGGCTGAGAAGGGAGTGGAGCTGGTGTTGGAATGAAAAGCCCGGCTCTGCTCCTGGGTCTCTGCACGGCCTTCCTCCTCCTTCATGGAGGGTCTGAGGGCTGAGTCTGTTCTGTAGAGCTACAGAAAGAAAGTGCCAACTGATTCTGATTGTTCTACTCTTCATTTTTTTTTCTTTCTCCTTAGATGAAAGGTGCCCTGACTGAAATTATCCAGCTGGCTACTTTGGATCCAGACCCCTGGGTCTTAATGGTGGCTGATATTTTAAAATCCTTTCCGGATATTGGCTCCCTTAACCTTGATCTGGAAGAGCAGAACCCCAATGTTCAGGATATCTTAGGAGAACTGCGAGAAAAAGGTAACTGTCTCCCTCTTTCCCTTGCTTTGCGCCGGAGCCGTCTTAACCCAAACCATCGCTTTGACATTTCACGGAAAGAGAATTTCTAGGTATTATTAACCAAAGGTAAAACGCCTAGTTTATCACTTGCAAATAGCTTCGGAACAGATCGGGCTTGTTCAACAGAGCCCCCTTGTGCAGTGAGAAAAACCGCAGAAGCAGACAGCCTCTGATCTCTGGCTGATTCCCTCCGCTGCCTGAATGGCCCCCTGTGGAGGAAGCTGCCTCCCTGCAGCGCTGCGATCAAGCGGGCAGCTTCAGGGGGCCTTTCCCAGCCTGGCTCTCCCCGGCAGACCTTTGGTGGATGACTAGAGAGTGTCTCAAGCGGAGGCAAACAGGTTCCCCCAGCTCAGCTGACGGATTGATGGGATGCCAGAGAGCCTGTTTGGGACCAGGAAGTGAGTAAGCAGGAGGCTGGCCGGATGCCCAGGGCACGTGCCAGGAATGTATTGTGCAGAACTGGCACAAGAATTGCTTGAGTGGAAGGGAAAGCGTTTTTTCCTCTTGGCGATCCTGTTTAGTGACACAAAAGCTGACACAAAAGGGTGCGCAAAGGGGAGCATGCCTGTTGTGGCCAGGTGCCACGTACCGTCTAGTGGTAAAGATTTGCCAGTATCTGTGCAAAGTGAACCGTGAATATTTGGCAGCCTCTCCAGAGGGAAAGTGGGGCTTCTCTGAACTCTTCAGTTTAGCAAGCAGGGGTGAGGAACAGGGCATTTTTCAAAGTTTAAAAATTCTTCCCTGTATCAGTCTACGGGGTGTGTGTGTGTGTAATATACAAATAGCTGGAGCTTTTCTTGTGTCTGAAAGAACAGCCGGGGATGACAGTTCTTGGTTTTTGGGTGCAAGGAGGCACGATTGGTGCAAACTAAAAAGAATGAAAATACTCAGACTGCTTTAGCTTCGTGGGATCTGTTGCATTCTGGGTGTAGCACTGCATGGCTTTAGAAATGTCTAATGAAATGGGGCACACGTGATGCTCAGTATTTGTATATAATACACAGCTGGGCTGATTTTAATACCCAGCCAACTCGGTGTAGTGGCTGAGAAAACAGACTGGGTGCCTTTAGTCCCGCCTGCTGCGTAAAGTCAGCTGAGTGATCTTGGGCCAGTCCCTTTGTCTCAGCCCTGGGAAGGAGGCAATGGCAAACAGTTCCAAAAAAACCTTGCCAAGAAAACTGCAGGGATTTGTCCAGGCAGTTCCCAGGTGTCAACACTTAAGTTGAAGGTGAAGTGAAATACTAATTGGAAGGGCGTCCAAATGCCTGTATCTGATGTAGGAATTGTTTTCTTTCCTTGAATTGGTCAATACCTATAAACAATAACTGTGTATTCACCTTTGCAGCAAGGTGTTGCACTGATCTTTCTATCACGTGGTCGTCCTGAGTTACTATCAGCTCAATGTAGCTTCACCTCCTCCTCTTGCCCCCTCCCCCAAAGGCCCAAAGTGGTGGAACGCCACTGATGACCCCTCTGCTTCCTTCCGAGCAGAGGCTGTGGGTGTCTGGCCCGGCCCATCTGGACAGAGCCGCTGGTCAGGAGTCCATAGCAAGCCCAGAGAGGAATGGACTCTTTGCCATTGACTTGGCTCATGCTTGGTCACGTCTACTTTTGATTTTTTTTTTTGGTCACCATCTCTTTGGGTAACTTCTCAGTTGCTTCATCTCATGTAACTCAATAAGGCAAAAACACTCAGTACAACAAAGAGGATAGAAATACAGGATTAAAACACAGGAAAAGTCACCCAAGAACAGCTGAAGGCTCCGAATAAGCTGTTAAACAGAAGAAAACCTCTGATTTCTTTAAAAAAGATAGGCAGGATTAGTGGCCCTGTGGCTCTCTGGAGGGAAAGGGGTGTCAGATGACCGTGGCCCCTGCTGTCTGGCCCCTCCCCATGGGGGTGCGGGGCCCCCTCTCCTGTAATGGTCACCCCCGTGGCCCCCACCATACTTTCCCCTACTCTTAGGCTCAGTGGGAGCCCAGCCTTCTTGTTTCTGGAGTCTTGTTTCTGTCCACATTCCAGGATGGCAACCTCTCCCGCCCTAACCTTCCCTCAGGACCTTCGGGCATCTCCCACCGTGCATCAAACACCCCCCCTCCCTATTCTTGACGAGGGAGGGTCTTCCTCACTGCTTCGCAGCTCCTTCCTTAGGGAGCCAAGAGGGAGGAGGCCCCTCTTTCTCGTTTACATTCCGGAAAGATTCTCCCATTGTCCCCACGCTGGCTCTTCTTAGTTTGGCGCTGGAGAAAACTGCTTACGAATTCTGTATTTTGATCTAGTGAGCGATTGTGAATCCTCAGCCATGTTGCCTTTGGAATGCCAGTACTTAAATAAAAACGCCTTGACTACCTTGGCCGGACCCTTCACGCCTCCCATCAAGCACTTCCAGTTGAAGAGGAAGCCCAAAAGCGCCACTCTGCGAGCGGAGCTCCTGCAGAAGTGTAAGTAGCTGAGCCACAGTGGCTCGACTCCACTGTAGAGGAGGAGAGGAGAAGCAGGCACGGAGCACTCGACTTAACAACAGTTTGTTTAGGGACTGTTCCAAGTTACAACGGAACTAAAAGAAGCGACTTACGATGGAGGGCGGGACCCCAGTGCAGCAGAGAGGAGATTTGAGCAAGAAATAGGCTTTTTCATGTCTGACTGGCAAAATAAAACCTGTACAAATGTTTTATTTCTTTTACAAAAGTTCTTAAGTAAAGAAACTCTCCCTCATTTGCACCTGGCTGTCCTACTTTCTAGGATATGTTCTGTTCTGTTCTGTTCTGTTCTGTTCTGTTCTGTTCTGTTCTGTTAACTGCAAAAGAAACCCCTAGTCTGAAAAAAAGTTAGTGCCCAAGATTATCTTCTTTTTGGATAGAGTCAGGTTTAATACTGCATTAAAAGCTTTCTTTGAAATTAATGTGTGATTTTTTTTTCCTTTTAAAGTTGGATGCTAAATAAATTTATATGATTTCTTAAGCTGCTGAAACTGCACAACAGCTCAAGAAGACGGCTGGAGTAGCTTTCCATGCCAAAGGAAGAGGATTGGTTAAGAAGATTGACACAACAAGTAGGTTTTCATTTTTGTCTCATTTTATACGCAACCACTTCGAGCCTTAATAATAATAATAAGCAATAAGCACTTAGACTTATATACCGCTTCACAGTGCTTTTACAGCCCCCTCTAAGCGGTTTACAGAGTCAGCCTATTTGCCCCAACAATCTGGGCCCTCATTTTACCCACCTCGGAAGGATGGAAGGCTGAGTCAACCTGGAGCCTGGTGAGATTTGAACTGCCAAATTGCAGGCAGCCAGCAGTCAGCAGAAATAGCCTGCAGTGCTGCACTCTAACCACTGCGCCACCTCGGCTCTTACAGATAAATTGGCAATACAAAAAATGCCATCCGAGGGTTCCTGGGTGGATATAACAAAGGCGGTAGATTTATGGACAATATTGGGGAAGAAAGACACTCTCTGGAGTGATGGATAGAATGTTGGATAGCAGACTCCAGGAGGCAGTCAGCGTAAGAGGGATGGTGGCCATCATCGTCATGGCTTCTCCTTACAAGAATTGATAACTGGAAGGATTTCCTGCAAGAGGAAGACGCTCCTAGCAGGAAGTTCTTGTAAGATGGCCTCTCCTCTGGCCTTCCTGGAAGCCCCTTGGAAGAGACCAGAGTTCTTTAGGCAGGAGGAAGTTTCCTGGAAGCACATAAATTTGGCATCTGAAGCCTTGTCTGTCAGGTTTGGCGTTTGATTCCCAGGCTCATTTGGGCAGCCTACAAGGATTGATGGAAGTTCTGTGGCTGTTTGGGGGTGGGGGGGGTGGGGGGATCTGGCTTCAGAGAGCCATAATGCGCATTCTGACCTTCACAGACGTTTCGTGAGAACCTGGGGCTTTTGCTGTAATGTTTTAGTTGAGTCTTAAAAACGAGGGCTCACAGAGCAGGTAGGGGGTTTAAAACACAGCCGGTAATTTAAAGTTTTTGATATTCTTCACTGGAAATGGCCGCCTCTCTGAGGGCAAGAATGTGGCCTTCCTTAACTCCTTGTCCCGTCTGTTTGCAGCTCCGCTCAAAGGAATACCAAAGCAAGCTCCCTTCAGGAACCCCACCGCGCCCATCGTCTTCAGCCCCACAGGGAACCGGACCCCCATCCTGTCCTCCAAAGTGCCTCTGTGCAAGGAGAGAGGCGTCAAGGTACCTGCACGTTGGACCCTGTGTTGCTTCTCACAAACACCTAGTTATGTTCATGTTGGTTGCACCTTTAGAAGCTTCTCCATTCGGTCCTTCCAAGCACAAGCCGTGGCCTTAATCTAATCTGGTATTTTACTGGAGCTCCCTTGTGCCTCATAATGTGGTAGAGTTGTTTCGTAATCTGTCTGAATGGCCGCCTGTGCAGTTCAGGATTTCCATGCAAACACATTTACATTTAGAAAGGAGAGATAATTGAAGAAGCACCCCTAAAAGTAAGTAAGGGATGCCTTTATATCTGAAGTGCTTCATACAATAAAAGTAATTCTTTTCACGACGAATTGGACTCCTGTGGTGTTAGCATCGAGGGAACAAATCCCACACGCTGTTTGTCTTTTGTTTTTAGGCTTCTACATTCCTGCTTGCTAAAATCAGTTTTCTCATCTGTGTCATTTTGAGACTGATACAATTTATAAAACAGGTTTCCCAGACTTGGTGCATTTTGTAAGTTGGACAGCAGTGTCCATGTGGAGATGTGCCTCATCCCCAACACTCCCTGAGAAGGCGGTGCTGAAATTCAGGAGCAAAAATGCTAAGTTTAAATGCATAAAGTTGAACAGTGGAGGTTTATCAAAGTAAGCCCTCAAAACAGAATGTGTGGGCCTTGTCCTGCGGCTTTTGCAGACTGGGAAAAAAGTCTGGCCGCAGGGGAAAAAGAAGTTATTTCATAGACGGATAAGCTGTTAAAAGAGAATGCAAACCCTGACCATTGTTACTTTAGGTTTCTGACGACACAAAAACATTCTTGGATGTTGCACAGTGAAGGGGAGCATCCATGCAGGGCTGAAGGTCTCCCGAGCTTTGTAACTTTTAGCCAGGTGTGAAAGAGCCGAGAAATGAACCCACGGAGAAGCTGTCTGGCGAAACCTTCCGGCTGTGCCATGAAGGAGAAAGTGAATGAAGGTTTCCTTCTTGTATTTGTAGTACCTAGACATCAAAGAGCTGAAGGCCGTGGATTCTGGGCGGGAGGCGAAAAGAAGAAGGAAGACTTTAGGTGCGTTGAGCTGCCCCTTCTCTTGGATCGGCTGGGGGGAGACTGGGATGGGGGGGGCTGCTTGTGGGGAGCCCCAGAAACGGGGAGCAGCTTCTCCCACGGCCCCCGCTTCAGGTGAGCGGAGGAAGGAAGGATCCCGTCAGGAATGCAGAGCATAAAACGTTGCAAAATAGAGTGTGATCGTGTACAATACAGGTAGTCCTCGACTTACGGCCACAATTGGGCCCAGAATTCCTGTTGCTAAGTGAGACATTTGTTAAGTGAGTTTTGCCCCATGTTACAACCTTTCTGGCCACAGTTGTTAAGTGAATCCCGGCAGTTTAGTTAGTCACACGGCCGTTAAACAAACCTGGCTTCCCCATGGCCTTTGCGTGTCAGAAGGTCGCAAAAGGGGATCACGTGACCCCGGGACTCTGCAACCCTCATAAACAGGAGTCTCCTTTCCAAGCCTCTGAGGCGGGGGGGAAATGGGACGCTGGGGACTGCCGGTTCTGTGGGCGTGGCTTGGTGGGTAATGTGGCTGGGTGGGCGTGGCCAACTTTTTTTTTCTTTCTAAAAGCATTTTTTCTACAACCTCTTTGGTGGAAGAGGTTGTAGAAAAAATGCTTTGAAAAGCCTCTGACGATCCCAGCTGAGCTGCGCGATCATCAGAGGCTTTTTTAAAAAAAAAACTTTTAAAAGCATTTTTTTGGCTGAAGAGGTTGTAGAAAAAATGCTTTTAAAAGTTTTTTTTTTTTTAAAAAAAAGCCTCTGATGATCATGTGGCTCAGCTGGGCATGGGGGAGGGGGCAGGGATTTTTGCTACCGGTTCTCCGAACCATCCGCTGCCATCGCCAGCGGATCGGGCGATCCAGTCTGAACCGGGAGCATTTCACCCCTGGTCTGAGGGTAAATAACGTGGCCACGGGGGATGCTGCAGCGGTCATAAATGTGGAAAATGGTCATAAGTCACTTTTTTCAGTGCCGGTGTAACTTCGGTTGCTAAATGAAGTGTTGTAAGTTGAGGATTCCCTGTTTGCATGATGTTCGGATTCTTGCTTTTATTAAGGCTCCTATTGGAGCCCTCTGCTTGGGCCGCTTTCCTAGAAGAACAAAGTTATTGGGTTGGAGCAATCCATTTAAAAAACCCAAACGGCGGAATTAGTTTGCATTTTTCATTCTGCAGATACAGACGTGGTGGCCAAGCAAGCCAAGGAGGAGACAGTCGTAGAAAATGCTACTCCAGATTATGCTGCTGGGCTTGTGTCAACCCAGGTACGGCTTTAATGGAAAGGGGTTTTTTTTTAGGCCTCTTTTTAAGTTACTCCCCAACTAATAGAACAAGCGCGTAACTTCAAACAGTCTTTGGCTGGCCACGTTCCTCTCTGAAATGCCAGGGCTTCCTTTTGGAAACTGACTTTCCTGGCCTGTTTGTGGAAAGATGTTCAGGTAATAAATGTAATATCGTTAGGATATTTTTCGGCACTTAAGGCCGTTTGGCATATTTGGGCCTTTCTTTTTTTAGCTTTTTGCTGTTTTTAAATTAACTTTCGCTGGATGGGGTTCTTCCTTGTATGGTTTCAAATGACATTTAAATTTACTAGTTTGATACGGGCCAGTGTCGTCATTGTGACTTTTTGCCTTAGTCTAGTCACTTGGACAGACGGAGGGCTGAACGTGGCGAAAGGGCTGTTTTCCTACTCTGAAATGGGGTTGTGTACGTGTGTTGTGGTCCTTTTGCAGAAACTTGCTTCCCTGAACAACGACCCGGCGCTCGCTTCGACCAGTTACCTGCCTGCAGCGCCCAGTGCGGTGCCGTCCTCCTCTTATGTCCCAGGCTCTGACCCCCAGCCAGGTGAGTGACACCCCCCCCCCCGTGTCTTCAGCATCTGGGTGGATGGTTTAAGTCAGAGGTGGGCAACTCTGGCCCTTTTATGACTTGTGGACTTCAATTCCCAGAATTCCTGAGCTAACATGGCTGGCTCAGGAATTCTGGGAGTTGAAGTCCACAAGTCATAAAAGGGCCAGAGTTGCCCACCCCTGGTTTAAGTGACAGTGTAAACACAGATTGCATGAAGGGATTGCAGAGTTTGGCTTAGAGACCGTGGGAAGGCTGCTGTCTTTGAAGAACGTTCTGTCCCAAGCCAAAAAGTTCTGATAACAATGAAAATAACATTTGAGGAAGAAGCAGAACCTGGAGAAGGTAAACGAGGCAAACACTCTGAGCTGTGGGGGTGCAGTGGTTAGAGTGCAGTACCGCAGGGTATTTCTGCTGACTGCTGACTGCCGGCAATTTGGCAGTTCAAATCACACCAGGCTCAAGGTTGACTCAGCCTTCCAACCTTCTGAGGTGGGTGAAATGAGGAGCCAGATTGTTGGGGGCCAGAGGCTGACTCTGTAAACCGCTTAGAGAGGGCTGGAAAGCACGTGAAGCGGTGTATAAGTCTAAGTGCTGTTGCTATTGCTATATTGCCTGACTTCTCTGGGAATATGTTACTGTTGTGAAATGATCTTCCTAAGCTCAATTCCTCGTGCGTCTTCTCGGTGTTTGCCGGGATGGTTCCCTCTTGCCCCCTTAGCATATAAATCTGAATACGTGTTGGTGATTTTCCTGTAGATTTGTTCTTAGTTCCGTGCAGCTGTTTGCAGCTTAGAATTCTGTGCTGAAAATAAGCCCCGGCCCGGGGTCGCCACAAGAATTCAGATTAAGGAAAAACGATCCACGTGGGACGCTTTTTAAAGGAATTTGTGGTGGCCGTGGACTTTTTGTGCTGCATAAGAAGCGAACGTGTAACGTTGCTGTACGAAGTTCGGTAGAAGAATGAGGAGGAGGAGGAGGAGAACAGGAGCAGGGAGGTGATACGACAGGTATGCCTTAATGAGCCCTTCTACTCTCACAGCCTGTTTGTCCTGACATCCAGCTGGCTCCATCTGGGACCCCCTGCAAGCTAAGGAAGAAGCTGCTTCGGCCGCCACCACCCCCCCTGCTCTCCCGGTGGCTCAGTTTAAGCAACGGACGCCCATGTACAATAGTCACTTGAATCTGACTGCTACCACCGCGGCAGCAGCGGCAGCAACGGCAGCAGCGGCAGCCCCAACCGCTGAGTCCCCGTTGTCTCCTCCGGTGACCTCTCCGGCATTGCAGGGACCACCAGCCGCTCCTCAGGATGCCTCTGCCAAGAAGGCGCTCTCTCTCACAGTAAGCATCTCGTGCACCCCGTCCAGTCGCGGTTGGGGATTAGTGGGTGTGAAGGAAGAAACACGAAGGCCCGCGTTGCTGATTTGTTTCCCCGATAGATAGGAAAAAGTCAGGCCAGGCTTGTATGCATCCTGCTTTGTAGCTATTTGGGGTGGGAGTTCCATGGTTTAGGTCTGACCCTAACACAAACGCGGATGGTGAATGCAGCCCGAGTGGCAGAATTTGTGGCTCGGCAGGGCTTAAAGAATTCCTGTCTTTTCAGGCATGGCAGCATTATTAAGCCCCCCAGAGTTGCTCTGGATAGGGAGATGGGTGGCAAATAAATTTAATAAAGCAAGGAAACCAATCAATAAACAATTTTGCGTGTTGTAGGCCTGTTCATAGGCTTTGTTCTGTTCTTTAAAATCGCCCCTACAAAAGAGCCAGTGGATGGAGGGCGTGCCTGTCATGCAAGACCGTTACTGTTCGTCATCCCCTCCAATTGATGGGTTTATTGAAGAGAAGCAGTTGTGGGCAGTTATTTTCCATCAGATCGTGGTTGTCCAACCTTTTGACTCACCTGGGCCATGTTGAGAGAAGGGGAATTGTCTTGGGCCACATATAAAATATAAAATATAGTTAATGCATATCAATAACAAACCTCATTTACATTTTGATGCCTTTTATTATCTGGTGGGGCTGCGTTACTAGCTGTCCGGGGTCCTGGGAGGTGCCCCCAAGAGACGAAAAGTATTAAAATGTTCCAATTTACAGGGAAACAGGACTGCGGGGGGAGGGTGTCTGAGAGAAAAACGGTGAAGATGGTGGGAGTTTCAGCCCTGTGGAAATGGTTTTCCTCCTGTTGTTTTCAATGGAATATATTCTTGAAACTCATTGCAGAAGGAGCAACTGTTTGCAGCCCATGAAATATTCCAGATGGCAAACAAAGTTACAAGGCCTGAGAAGGCTCTCATCCTTGGATTCATGGCAGGATCCAGAGGTGGGTACCTGGGTGACCTTCCTCTCCGAAGGATTGCTAAGCCAATACTGGAAGAGGCAAAATTTGGGTTCTTTTTGGAGTGCTGGTCTCTGATTTGTTGCCTTGATGCCAGGTTCCGGTGGGTTAATCTGAGAGTCTTGAGTCCTGATTGGGTTCTTTTCTAGGGAAGTCTCGTGATTTGCCCTGGGGGTGGGGGGTGGGGAGGAAGGAGGAGGAGGGGTGATTCGTGATTGCTCCTGCTTTAAGCCTCAGACTTTCCTGGTTGACTTTGATAGGATATTTGTGGATCTCAGTGGCAGGCAGACTTAATGATTTGATGTTGTTGAGGGCACACGTGTGCCCTTGAATGGAATTTTGTGATCATTCTGTGGCACAGCCCAGCAGCTCATCCTCTGCTACTGATAATTTTTTGGGCTCTCCTCCTCTTCGGTGCCTCTTACGTGCCTCTCAGCGTGCTGTGGAAACCACGTTTTGTGATGCCAATGATTCCCTGTCGCTAAACAGGTCACTAAACTCTGAAGCCCAGACAGTGCCCAATTGCTAAGTAATTTGATTGATTGGGAATAAGGATAATCTATAACTTTATCTAAAATAATATTTAGTGGTCTTTTTGTATAACATTTAGATGAAGATCTAGATAGGAAAAAATGTAGTTGTTTTATAAATCGATTTATTACTGAGTATTTTGATCCTTTTTAAGACAGGGCTTTCTTTGATTGAAACACCAGCGGTCAACCTATCTTCTCCTGGAGTTTCACTAAATAAATATCACTGAGAAAACATTTTAGTTACCAGAATTTTTCAGGCAAAGAATCAGAATTTAGCAGTTAAGGAGGTTTTCTTTTACTTAGCGCGCAGTGTCTACAGGGGTCATGTAATCACCGATATGCAAACTTAGTTTAAATAAAGTAGTTGGGAAGGTTAGACTGCTTTCATCGAGGTTGAGATTGGTCCTCAAAGGTTGCCCCTCGCAGGAAGGAACAGGAGCCAGCTGAAGAGCGCTGGGGCACCTGGCAGGGAAGGATCGGGTTTCCTTCTTAGTTTTTGCCCTAAATGGTATTTCTGGCGTCACTCAATTCCTCGAAGGGACCTGATTTTGGAATCTCTGATTTCTCCTCCCCAGAAAACCCATGTCAAGAGCACGGCGACGTCATCCAGATCAAACTAAGCGAGCACACGGAGGTCTTGCCGAATGACGACGGGACCGGAAGCACCACCGTGCTGGTGGACACCATCTTTGAGATGAACTATGCCACCGGCGAGTGGAGCCGTCTGACGAAGTACAAGCCCATGACAAATGTTTCTTAAAGAATTCCGTGGCGGGGAGATGTAGACCAAATAGATCCTAGAATAAAGCCAGCTTGTACGTTGTGTGTCAACTAAAGCAGAACGACATTCCCGCGTAGGACTTCTTGTAAGCTGCGCTTGGCCAAAGTAGGAAGGCGAGAGGCCATGGCCACGCAGCTCTCCTGATGGTAGCTTGTGGAAGGATGTGGAAGGACTCATGGCCCCCAGCCGTTTGGCAGAAAAGGGGCTTCTGACTTGCCTGCCTTGAGAAAGGACAGAAAGGGAGGAGCCGTTTCTCAGCAGGGGCCTCGGTTGACTTTCTCAGTTCTCTTGTTAAAAATAGGCCCTGCGATTTGGGCCGTTTCTTTTCTTTTTTTCCCTGCAAGTAGCGTTTGTCATTTGGGGCGGCCCTCCTTGGGGGGCCTTTTCTGAGGCACTGTGAAAGGCCCGTAGGATGTTCCCTCTTTCTTCTGCTTCTCAAGGTTGCACAAATAATAAACCTTCCTCTCCTTGAGAACAGCCAGCCCCCCCCCCCCCCGAGTGTATGTACATGCATTAGTCACATAAAGGGGTTACCTTTTAACATGGACACACAAAAAAGGGTGACCCCCAAAGCTTACAATCTTAGTGGCACCAAAGCTTCCCTCGTGTTGAAGTTTAATGAGCAACATCAACTTCTGAGTACTCTTAAAATGGTTAAATTCCAAGCATTTGAAATTGGGTGCTTCAGGCTAACGTAGCTACCGTGTTTCTCCAAAAACACGACCCGCCCCAATAATAAGCCCAACCCTAATTTTCAGGGGGTGGGCCTAATATTACCCCTACCCTGAAAATAAGCCTGGGGGGGGGGGATGGGCATGGCCAGCACGAGGGGAGTGATGCGGGGTGAGTGTGTGCGCAATTGTCCAGCTGCAGCCCACTGGCCCCTTGGGGCAGCACAAATACCGCTTTTGCCGTTCTCTTTCTGGGGGCAGCACTTCTGCTTTTTGGGCCGCTTCCCCGAAGCTGGCAGCTCCACGGCCAGCTGCTTTGTTTTTTCCTTCTCTTTGGGAGGCTCGCGGGAGGCTTTTTTGGCGAACGGGAGGAAAATGGGGAGGGGGATATTGCTGCCTGTCATCCATTCCTCAAGCTCAGCACAGACTGAGGGAAGGAAGGCAGGCTGGAAAATCCCCCTCCCCATTTTCCTCCCCTTCACCAAAAAGCCTCCATTCCGAACGCTGAAGGTTCGGAATGGAGGCGACGGCACGTCAGACTCACTGAGTCTGGCCTGCTGCACCTCAGAAAAAAGTAAGACCGCCTCGAAAATAAGCCCAAATGCTTCTTTTCAAGTCTAAAAGAAAATAAGACTCGGTCTTATTTCCTGAGAAACACGGTAATTCCAAGACCTCAAAGGATTCCCTTGCATGATAGATGACCAGACTGCATTTGCTAAAGATTGATATTGGTGGATGTCATAAGAGGGTGAAGCTTTTGGGGAATCTCATTCCCATTGAAGCAAGTCAAAACCATAATGAGGCCTCCTTCCCTGCTTTGAAGGATGATCTGAGATGGGTGATCAGGCAGGGCTGCAGGGCGACTCCAGGAGTGAGGTGGCCTGCAGGGACATCCTTACTGCAAAGGTCTCTCTGAGGGCCACTTAGAGCAGTTTTCTTTGTTTCTGGGCTCCTTAGTTCACTTGTCAGCCTTTGAAGTCTAAGAATTGGCAGCTCCATAGTTTAGTCATTTATGCAGAGGGAGAGTTTTAAGAAGAAAGAATTCCTTTCTGTCCATTGGAATTGTTAGGCAGAGGGTAGGAGATTTCCTTTTCAGTTGAAGGCCAAGGGAAGCTGTTTGGGCTGGGAGAGGAAGAACGAAGGCTTGGCCAAACTGCAGCTGGAAACGAAATCCTGAGCCCCTCTGGAGAATCCTAAACTGGAAAGAGGGGGAGGAGGGGATGGGCTGGGCTGCCTTTGAGGTTTTCTTGTAATGTACCTGAATTGAGTTTGTTTCTAAATTCTACTCAGTGGGCCAACCGGAACCAGAAAAGCCCCCCAAAGGTTTCAGAAGAGATTCTTGTGCAGCTTCATTTGATTTAACATTTCAGCCAGACCTGAACCTAGAAGCAGGATTTTAAACCACAGGACTAGTTTTTCCAAATTCTGTCAGTTTTATGCAGTATCAACATGGCTTCTTCAGATTAGTTTAAGAGGCCGCGATCTTTTAACGTTGGAAGCCTCTCCCCCCTTCTGCTGGCATGTAGCGTGACGTGTCCTAGCGTGTTCAAAGGCAAAGGCAATATTAACTGTTTGCTGGCCATCTCTGGAGTACATTACAGTTCCTCTTTTACCTGATTTGGAAACCTGATTTGGAGTTAAGACTGCAGTTCCCTGTAGAAGCCTTGGGAAGACCTGGAGCAATACCAACCAGCAGGTGTTTGTGGTTCTGCTCTTAAATAAGGGAGGTGTCACCCCCTCCCCTCCCTCCTAGAGTATTTAGCCAGGGGGTGGGGGGTGGGTGCCAAAGAAAGTCCAGCCCGTGTCACAGCTGTGTGATCTGAACGGGTCACACAGGGCTTGTGTGGGGGCAGGGCTTTGACTCCAGAGTGGCGGCCCCCCTCCCTCCCTCCCTCCCTCCCGTTAGTAGCAGTGGCGGCCATGTGGTCCTTCTGTGGTGGAATACGCTCAGATGACTTCAAAATAAGATGTAAGATGGCTTGTGTGAAGCTGGCATATCTGAGAACGGTTTTGCCTTGTTGTGAGGGGTGGGGGAGGCTTGCCCTGCCCTGCCTGCCCAGCCAGAGCTCTTCCTTGACTTCTTCGTTCAGAGTCCGTGCAAGGAAGGGCGTGAAACTCCTGATGGAGCAACCCAGAAATAATCTCATGGGTCCTCAAAGACAACATTCTTATAGCTCCTGGTCTTTGCTGAGCTCTTGGGACGCTCTTCCTCCTCTGGTTTTTTAACATCTGATTTGGGCCGGCAGGTGCCAATGCTGTATGTGGAAGTGAAGGGCTGCATCTGTCCAGGAAGAGCTTCAGCGGTGCATCCCTGGTCCTGTGCCTGGCACTTGTAGGTTAGAGGGCTAGAAAGCAGCCCTGGCAAGGCAGGCCGGAAAGGGACACAGCAGGCGCCCAGGCTCCTCAGGGCAACGAGGCCCTTCAGTTGTCATGCATGGCTTAGAAGGAACTCAGAAAAAGACAAATGGCCAGTCCTATCCGCGGTTCTGATCTTTTCCCCCAGGGAGGGGGGAAAAAGATGTTTTAGAGTCTCAATTCTAGCTGTTAAGATTATTTCTAGTATCCAACAGCCACGAGCATCAGGCAAGCTTCCCTCCCACCCTTCCAGCTAGCAAAGGGGGCCCCAGAAGTCCTTGGCAGCCTTGGGGTTTTCCTCGCTGTGCGCGCCCCCCCCCCCCCGCCACCAACGGAAGAGAAAAGGCAAGGCTAGGAATTGAGCCCCAAGACCTTGGGATTCTGGTACCTTTTTAACAAGCAATGTTGTTTTGTAAAATGTTGCCTATCTAGTAGAGCAGGCCAGATGTTTTCTATCTATTTTGTTTTTTGTACAGATGTAAATGCAAAACCTCATGTCCTTGAGTACGTATTTTCGGCATAATATCTGTAATAAAGTTCAGATTTTTCTAAGTACATTTTTCTTCTTCTTGCCCCAGTGGTGTTGTTATTTGGCATCCTTGACCCTGGATCCCGAGTGCGAGCCCAAATGATGCGCTAACTCAAGGGTGATTCTCTTTAGACCCTAGTCCACCGAACAAGCTGAGCGAATGGAAGTGCTGGCTGCCAAGAGACCGCTGGCAATTCAAAGGGTGTAAAGTTTCAACACAGCATTGAGGGAAGGACTTTTCTGTCCCCCAATTCTATTTAAGGTCTTGCATCTACTCAACCACTCTAGGTACTTTAGGAAGCGAGATGCAGTTCACAAAAGCTCAGGTGGTTTTTAAACAAAATTTGTAATCTCAAAAGGCAATCTGTATTTTACCTACTGTGGCATAGCATGGCTCTCCTACAATTTTCCTATCATGAAACCTTGCTGAAGGATTTTATCAAAACCCGCTCCATGACAGATGTAATGCACTCTGTAATGCACTACTTCTGTTCATATCTTTGCAACACTCCTAAAGAATGCAGGAACACCTTCCTCCTTATATAAAGGAAGTTGGGATTCACTCCTCCTGCCCACCAGCACAGCAACTCTTGAAAACGGAACAGACTGGGATTCAACTGGGTGTGTGAGGAGGAGAAGCAGGCAAAAGGTGAACCAGGTTAAAATAATGGCCTGGATCCTGTCAGGGTCCATGGAGAAAATGATCTACAAAAGCCCCACAATGCGTTCCTGAAGGAGAAGCGACCAGGAGCCGCTTGGGATGCCAGCGATGGCTCCCTTTCACCTGCTTCCTGGCCACTAAAATGTCTCTCTGTGTTGGGCTTCAAACCCCATTTTTAGCCAGAAGATGGATGGAAAAAAAACCAGCCAGGGAAGGGCGCCTCAAGAGTTAGTTTTGCTTCCAGCATCATTTTGATGCTTATTCCTGTCTACTTCTCAAAAGAAACCTCAAATGGGTTTGATTTTGAAATACTTTTATTATGCAAATACGATCTAAAAAATTGGGCACAGATTTTAATATCCATTTAAAGGAGGACACTGGTAATGCAATTCTTTTTTTGCTTATTGCAACTAAAACAGTTGACCTGAGGCACAGATGACCGGACTCTTCTTCTGAAGCTTGCCACGGGCTCAAGAGGTCTGCTGCTTCCTTGTCTTGATAGAAGAATGTTATCACAATTAAAACAACAAAACAAAATCAAAAGCCATGGTACGACACTTCCCCCCGCCCCCCCTTATTTAATGCGATCCTGTCAAGCGGATCTCACCCCGTTGGGCTAATCAAGGTCTCTCTCTCTCTCTCTCTCTCTCTCTCTCGCCCTCTCTATCGAAACGCTTCCGAGTGGCGGCAGCTACTATTTCAAAAGCTACAAGACTGTCCACATACACCGTCGCCGGTCGGAAATCAACACGCCTCCGTTTAGGAAGCGGCGGGGAAGAACTGTTTCATTCCTAACAGTTCAAGTATTCTCATTGTTTCTGGAGAGAAAACCTGGTTTGTCCTGAAATGTCTGAACTTGGCAGGCCAGAGTTCATGATCAGTGCAGATGCAGCAGGGGCCCTGCCGCCGGTTGGCTCAGTGGGTTTAAAAATCGCTCCCCTCCCCCCAACCCCAGTTCTTGCGCAAGACGTGTAAAAGTGTGTCCTTCCCTGACCCTATTCACAACTTATTTACAAGACAACCTTGGGCAAGCGGGACTGGCGCTGGCGGGGAGTTTGTTCCTCTTAATATTATGTCCTCCTCCACTTGTTTCTTTGCCGTCTGCATTTGACCGAAGAAAGTTTTCTAGGAGGCCGCCTGGCTTTCTTCTCCGCGAAGTTCTCCCCGCTGTGGTCGGGGCAAAACAACTGTCCGCTCCAGTTGCGCTCCAGCATGGCCTCCTCTTGGTGGTCCTTGCAGAAGGAATTGGGACAGAAATGGCAGAAGGACACCGAGGGCCTGCCACACACATCGCAGTGATGCCAGGGGCATTCCCACTTGCCTGCCGTGGGAAGGAAGAAAAGACAAAGAGGAGAAAAGGTCAACTCGGAAACATTTGCCAGGACCTCGGCTCCGTGTCCGCTTCAGCCTGAACCAACTGGAAGAAGGCAGCCAGCGAACTGAACTGCGTCCACGTTCTTTATCTCCCTGACTACAGGACTGCTATCGAAGTGGTGGACAAGAACCAATTAAAGACAACTTAAAATGAAAAAGAAGCATTTTATTTAAAAAGTGTTTAAAGCTATACACACACATTCAGAGAGCGACTCTTTAATGACTTTTCCTTCCCGCTGAATAAACTACGATTAGCTTAACAAAGTGCAGTTTTGCTTTGGAGCCGTGTTTCCTCTCCATGAGTCTCTGCTTATCATTTCCAAGGACGATGGAAACAACAAGCCTCTCCCTAAAACAGGTGAACATGGCTCTGTTGAGCTTAAAGGTTCGACATCTGATCTGGCCCCTCTCATGTCGTGGCATGCAGTACACACGTAGAGAACAGGTTAAACGGTTCTCCCATCTCAAGTCACTCAACAAAACCACATGGGCCTTTCCCTTCTTACTGCTCTACCTTGGACCAATTCAGCTGGAGATGCTTAGCCACATTTTAAGCACCAGAGTCAACGCTTAACCGTAGGAAAACTCCTTCTAAACTTGGGATTTGCTTGATTATGATCCTGGTTACAAGGATCCAAAATCCTTGTTACGGAAGTGAGGCTTATCTTAATGCTTCCTTCTTACTCACCGAAAGGACGTTTTACCAAATCAAGGCAGGAGAGGTGATAAGCCTTGGTGCAAGACTTCCGGTCACACAGGACAAGCTGCCCTCCGTCCCCGCAGCGGAAACAGTAATCCTCCGTTTTTTTCCTGGCTTCGCTTTTCGTTTTACGCCTTCTTGCTCTTCTTTTGGTCTTCTTTCCTTTCTCTTCTGAGGCGCTAGAGGATGAATTCTTAATAAAAATAAAAATAATAAAAATAACAACAACAATAATAATAATGTTTCCGTTTTGCAGATTAGGAGATTAGTGCAGTCTTTAAGAAGCTCCCCCTCTGTTTTTTAGCCATTTCAAATTATAAAACCTGTGGGGAACCCTCTTGCAAAATGTTTCTCATGTGGTGACTGACAATGGCCGTGCAAGACAGAACCAAAGAGAAGCACCGGACAGCCAAAAGGCCAAAATCATCCACTCTTCTCTTCCCTCCTTAAATTTTGTAATTTTACTGAAGACTCCTCCACTAAACACAATTCTTGGGGGTCCCAAAGGTGCTTTTCTCAAGAGGCAACTGGACTTTCTGGGGTGTTTGTTTTCTTTTGAAGTTGTTTCGCTCCTCCTCCAAGAAGCTTCTTCAGGAAGGGAAGGATTGATACTCCTTAAAGACAGCTGGTCATTTGCATCCTTTTTGGAGTCATTGAGGCCACTTGGAGGTTTCTCCGTATCCCCTCTCCCCAAAAATGCAAATGACCAGTTGTCTGCAGTATCCCATGTTGAACAGTTCAAGTGGTCCTCAACTTACAACCATTCGTTTAGTGACTGTTCAAAGTTACAACGTAACTGACCAAAGTGACTTATGACTATTTTTCACATTTACAACTGTTGCAGCACCCCCAGGGTCACGTGATCAAAATTCGGATGCTTGGCGACTGGTTCGTATTTATGACGGTCGCAGTGTGTCCCGGGGTTATGTGATCCCATTTGCGACCTTCTGATGAGCAAAGTCAATGGGGGAAGCCAGGTTCACTCAACGACCATGTTGCTAAACAACCACAGCGATTCCCTTAAGTGTGGCAGGAAAAGTCATAAAGTGGGGCAAAACTCACTTAACAACTGTTTTGCTTAGCAACAGAACTTTTGGGCTCAACTGTCGTCATAAGCCAAGGACCACCTGTACTGCAGTGTCAAACATCAGGAGTTGACCACAGGAAATGTTCTTTGACATACTGCATTACACCATAAATTGTTTTATGGTGATATATATTTTTTTACATCACAAAATATTTTTTAAAATTTGCCAAAATTCATTGGCAGTTAAGGGGTTCCAGATTTTGGGCACATTCTGTAGGTTAGTTCGTATTGAGGAGCCTTAGTTCAACAACTCTTGCCTTAGGATGCCCCATGAAAGGCTACTCAGAGGCCGACACGGGATGGGCTCTCCTCCGTGTGCTGGCAGAGATACCTTTGGTCTGTCTCCAAGGAAGCCGCTGCAGTTCGGAGCACCACATTTACACGCCGTCTTTTCATTGCCCAGGCAGTCAAGGTTGTAATTGAAGGTTAATTCTGTCCCTGAGGGGAAAACAAGAGGGGAATTTTATTGTAACCATCATTAGAACAGGAACATTGGCTCCTTTCCCAAAGGATGTTCCCATTTCACCCCAGGATGACTGAGGAGGAAGACGTCAAAGAAGCCAAAACACACCCACGCCCCACTCGATCCAAAGAGAGGCAGGTGCACACACGGACATACTTCCTACAGTCCTGTGCCAAGAACCTATGGGCTGTGCTAACCACAAGGCACAGAATTTTGTCCCTCTGCTGGAAATGCCTTAGAGCTTGGCTTTTGAAAGCTAAGACATTCAGAATTCAGACTTGAAATCTTCTTGAGATGGACATAAATCTCTTTGGCCAACAGATAAAACAGGATCGGGGGTCACTCAATTCACCTGATCATTGTTTGAGCAGTAAATTTGGATAGCTTTCCATTGCTGGCCTGGGGGAAAGATCTCCAACTGAGCTATTATAAAGACCATCCAGGCCCATCTGGATTTGCAAAAGTTGGGCGACCCAAAGGGGCCTCTTCAAACGGCAAAAAGCCCCTTTGGGACAACCCTGACCTGGATGACTGAGAGCCTCCATAGACCAGAGTTGGATCTTCAACTGATAGACTGGAACAAGATGGGAGACGCCAAGTTTTTCCAACATCTCTCCTTCTCCCTGAGGAGGTTTGGAAGCTTAAAATTCAAGGACTTTTTTTTTTTTTAATTTTAATTTGATTTATATGCCACCCTTCTCCGGAGACTCAGGGCGGCTTACAATGTGCTCAGCAATAGCCTTCATCCTTTTTGTATATTTATACAAAGTCAGCTTATTGCCCCCAGAAACTGGGTCCTCAGTTGTGGACTTGAAGCAGAGATTTGTCTGACAAGATTCTCTCTCTTTTTTTTAACCACCCCTGTAACTTAAACGTAATGCATGGGGGGGGTGGGGGGAAGGGGAAGCCACTGGTGTCCTGAAGGCCAGGAACACTTAAGAGATCAAGAGGCCAGGCCTCACCAAACAGAGGATGCTTAATTTAATTAAACTAATTAATAAACAGATGTGTGCTCAAATATGGTCATAAGTCAAGGACTGCCTGTAAGGATTTTAACGTTGCTTAAATTAGTCTTCCCACAGGGGGAAGAGAGCAAATGAGCTTGAGCAACTGGTGATAGCAAAGGCCAGAGAGGTCTTGCAAACAGGAAAAAATAACCGGGCTCAGGGTCCGAGCCCAAGGGGGGCATTTGGGGGCTGCCTGGCTTTTAAGGCTTCCAGGCATCCTTGGAAGACCGGATCGCAGAGGGAAGGGTTGCGTTTTGGCCAATCGACAAGAGTAGCTTGGGAAAAGCCCCACAGCTTCGCAGCTTTGTTAAACAAATTTTTTTTAAAAAAAATCTTGTTTGTAGTTCTGCTACGTGAAGAGGGCGAGTTAAGCACAGGCAAGAAGCTCGGAGGATGTTTCAGCTGCAGTCAATAGAAGAAACTTTCCAAACAGGTTTTAAGGTTTGATTTCTTTTTAAGAAAAAAGAACACTGACGGTAGAAGAGCAGCTGGTACCTGCAGGAATGTCGCAGACCGCAAACAAGCCCACGCGGGTGTCTCCGTGCACCGTCCACTTTAGGGTCTCACAGTTGGGCTGGCAGCTGTGATTCATAAAGCGAGAATAGTTCCCTTTTGGCCCAGCGTCGATGATGCGGTCCTGGAAATCGAAGGATTCAAGCAAAAATCTGATCAACGGCAGCACCCTTTCAACAGAAACGGAGACTTAGTCCCGTGGGTGTCAGTTAGTTCTTCCTTGACAAACTTAAATCTGTAATCCATGTAAATTTTATCACGCTTCAAGAAAGCACCCTTGGAGAGAAATCTAGAATTTTAGAGCTCAACAGTTCTGATTTGACTAATTTTGCCTTACAGCAATGTCACACCACCTAGCTAAATTAAGATACCTGGGAAACATACAAAAATGTGTCAGAAATATAATTATTCTTCGGTTTAGCTTGGGAAAGGAGGGGACGGTTTCTTTCTTTGGCTATCTTGTCTCGAGATGAATTTCAGAGAGAATTTTTTTTTGTTTTGCATCTTCAATGGAGAATGCAAAGAAATTGGGTTTCTTCCTGTTTTTAAAAACAAACCTTTCTTGAAAGGCAGGGAGGATAGAGATACTGGCGCTCAGTATTTCCAGTCCTTGGAATACGAAAGAGCAAGAAGACAAGGAAAACTCCTTCTGTAATTGTTGAGGTTCTCAACAATTATTAGCCCATTCAGAAATGATAGGTGAAGTGGAAGCCTAGGCAGCCTTTTTGGACAAAAGCATTTGTAGATGAAAGATACGGAGCCAATGTATAACGCCAAGCTTCTCTTCTACAATTCAGATTGTATTATTGGAATATTACTATAGTCAATTCGGAGCGTAATCCAATACACCTCTACATAAAAGTGAATGCCATTACACATAATGGCATATTGTTCACCAAGGTACGTAGATACAGGATTGCAGTATTAATCCTAACTGAAAATTGGGTGTCAAAGAAATATTACCGCTTCCCGTTCCCCGAGTTTCTACCCAGATATTTGAACTCATTCTTCAGCCAAAGTGGGGCTGATCAATAGGCTTTTTGATGGGTGTTTTTGAGGTAGGTCCCCCCACCCCTTGCTATTGTTGAATAAAAGGCAAGCTGATCAATTCCAGTGTTTATAGATGCCAGGGTTAAGATTTAAGGTCAAAGACGGTGCCAAGCTAAGCCTGGTCAGAATACGGTACCTTATCGATGGTCAGCATGTAAAAGTGCGTGATGTCATTTTCATGAGCATATTTGATTCTGGCCATGCATTCTCCTTCATCAATCACCTCCCCAACGTACTCGTTCACGAACTCACCCTGCAGGGCACAAAGTCACAGCTGCTCATCGGAAGGAAACCGGGAGACACGGCAGCTCCGCACAATTGCCAAGCCTGGCCAGTTTTTCCCTTGATAACCATGAAGTCAGATCCCAAAGGCTGCGTATTTTGGGCTCTCTTCAAGCTCCTTTTTCCTGGCCTTTATATCATATACAGATAGTCCTCGACCTACGACCACAACGGAGCCCAAAATTTATGTTGCTAAGTGAGACATTCGAAGTGAGTTTTGTCCCATTTTACGATCTTCCTTGCCATGGCTGTTAAGTGAATCACTGCAGTCATTGAATTAGTAACCCGGTTGTTAAGTGAACCTGGATTCCACACTGACTTTGCTTGTCAGAAGGTTGCAAAAGGGGATGACGTGACCCTGGGACACTGCGACCGTCGTAAATACCAGTCAGTTGCCAAGCGTCTCGAGTTTTGACTACGTGACTACAGGGATGCTACAACCGTTGTAAGTGTGAAAAACATTCCTAAGTAATTTTTTTTCAATCCTTCGATTGGTCACTAAATGAACTGTTGTAAGTCGAGGACTACCTGTGTTTACATCTTGAACCACAGGGGGAAAAAAAGATGGGATGTAAACCACAGGAAGAAATAAGCGCCTAAAAAGACCCCTCAGGAATTCTTGCTCCCACGGCTGGGCCTCTCCCGTGAGGTACTCCAACCCCCATAATCCCTACCTTTTTAATGTCCCTCTTGGCGACCAAGCCCCAGCCTTTGCCCTCGGTCCGGATGGTCTTGGTCTCGGGGTACTGGCGCTTGGTGAAGCACTGGTTCTGGCAGCGCTCCCCGGCCGGGCACACTTGCGGGTGGCATTCGTACATCAGCATCCGGTTCAGGCATTCGGAGTCGAGGCCGCAGGGGTTTTCATCGGAGGGTTTGCAGTTGCACTTGGGGATCTCCGAAATATCCGCTGTGTAGATCTGGACCTTCCCGAAGGGCTTATTGACCTGCCATGTCAAAGAACCGGCACTGGTTACATCCGCCCCCCAAAAGGCCCCGACCCAAACTCACTGACCCACGTTAGTCCTCCACACTGGCGTGAATTTTGCACTTCCTCTGCTTTTATGGGACCTCCTTCACCCCAGAACATCCTGGGCCCATCACTGGACTGACTAACCTGGGGGTCAGAGAGGGACCAGCCCCGTCTTTCAAAGCAACTCACCTTGATATGCTTGTAAGGGGGAGGCTTGCGTTCATTTTCTTGAGTTTCTTTGGCTTCCCGTTGAAATTTTATCTCTCGGAAGCGTGTTTCTGCGTCTTGCAAAGCTTTAAAAAAAATTATTAAAAGTTACAACTACACGTATTTCCTATAAGAATAGGCCTCTATCTCATTAACTGCTTGGATCCGCATCTCTATTGTATCCATACATCACAACATTGTAGGTTCTTGGGAAGAACGCGATGCGTCTGAAGACCAATGCCAGCTAAAGGACTGGCAGCTGTGATTTCACACAGCTACGTAGAGGTAGTCCTTGATTTACGACTGTAATGGAGTGACTGGTCTCGATTTTACAACAATTTTTTGTGGCAGTCATTAAGTAACCACAGTGGTTGATTAAATGAGCCAATGGTTTGCTGGAGGCACAGTTTTACGACAATGTATGGCGCGCCTGAAGTTTGGCCATGTGACACTGGGGAAACCTTTGGAACTTCAAATCCAGCCCCCCAGTAAGTCTGTTGTAACTTCCAATGTTTGCTAAACGACCGGCCACAAGTCAAGGAGCACCTGTCTGTAATTATTACAATAATAGAGCCTCCGACCTCACTGACTCTGATTAGCTTTTCAGAAATCAGCCAAGTTTAGCTAAGTGCCCTCACCAGGTGCAGCAAAGCAAAATACCGAAGTCCCAACTGACGGGCGAACAGCACGGCATTCTGACTCTATGCAAGAGACATCGGTCGCACAGCAGGAATTGAGGTGAGATATTTTACCATTTTTGAAGACTTTCCCAATTCCTTTGATGGCCTGGTATCGACTTCCCCGGTCTCCTTCCATGTAGGGGAAGACGCGAGCCTGATGGGTCCAGTAGTAGTCTTTGGAGCCGAAGAAGAACACCGGGAACTCTCCAATCTCGTGCTTCATTTTCTGGATATTTGGGGGGACGTTTTTGGGATGGCAGACTTCGGCTGGCCACCACCTGCCACAGAAAGAACCCAGCGAGAGGAAGAGATTGAGGCTGCTATGGTTCTCTCGGGGACACATGAACGTCAGCCTCCCAGAGATCTTGCTGGTGCAGACGCCCCTCTATCGAAGGCCTTTCCCCCTTTCCCAGCTGCACGGGGGGCTGAGACACAATCACAGATACGAACAATGATTTTTTTAAAATACTGAAATTATGTTTGTAAGTCCAAACCTGTAATTTCCCAGTTTGACCCAAATAATATCTTGAAAATGGATTTTCTTCCCTGCTTTGCAGTCGTTGCAAAACCAGCTTCCGTCTGGCATTTCAATGTTCAAACAGTCGGGATGAAACGCAGCAGGACAAGACTCACAACACAACAGGCTCCCCCCTGTGACAAAAGGCACAAAACAATGACAGGAAAAGGGGGGAAAAAAGCTTTATTTTAAGCATAAAAATGCTGACATGTTCCACTCTAAGGATTAAAGCCCAAATCCACGCAACCCAGAAGGAATTACACAAAGGTTACGGTGTTTGCTAGGATCTACTCTGAGAACAGCAGCAGAAGGAACTCTGGGAGATGGGCCTCCTATCAACAGCTCCCTCGGTGACCAAGAAAAGCTGGAAGCACAACACCTGAACCCTATTTCTTAGGCAGCATCAAAAGGAGAATTTTTGGGAGCAGATTTCAGGAATCAAAGATGGGGGGGGGGAGAGAGCAGGGAGGAGTTGTGCCCCACCTGCTCACTTATAAAAGTTACAAAAGAATTCTTCCCATTTTTACATTTTAGACATGCAAATTCGTCAGTTCCATTCAGAACCAAAATCAATTTTTAAAAAATGCTTTTGCAACACACACAAGAAATAAAAGGGCTTTAGACTTCATGAAAAGCCTGAACAGCCACAACCCCATCCCTTCGCAGCACTGAAGAACCGTTCCAATGCTATTAAGTCAGTTGTTTACCTTTTGAGCAGACGAAACACCAGCTGACGTTCACGTGGGCATGGTGGCTTTTCCCTTTTGTGGCAGTAAAGTGGTTGGTACACACAATGCTGCTGGAGGAAAGCATGGCACATCCAGCAGCCACACAATTGTCACCCACGTGGTAAGCCACCGGACAGCGAACGCACCGTATCATTTTGCCTGGTACAAAGAAAAATGCACACACCGTTTTTGTCACAATATATTGGCAAAAATGCTTAGGAACTTAAAAAGAATTGGAGCGACAAAAATCCATCTCTAACTAATGGACTATGGCAGCAATTCCCAACCCCTTGAGAACTTTGAGATGGGCAGACTTCAACTCCCAAATTCCCCAGCCGGCTGCGGGATTGAAGTCCGCTGTGCCGGCTGGGGCATTCTGGGAGTTGAAGTACGCTCACCTCAAAGTTCTCAAGGGGTTGGGAAGCGTCAGATGATGCCATGGGCTTCCATGAGCTACTCTCTGGAATAAAGACAAGTGTCCTCTCGACAGGTACACGCAGGCACATGGACACAAAATGAGGCTTTATGTGGGGAAGGACAAAAGGGAGACACAAGAGGACGTGCAGAGGGAGGAAATATCTATAAATTGGACATTTAGACGCGAGTCAAACTTTCCAAAACAGAAACACACCAAGCCCCAATCCCTGAAATTGGACTGGAAGATACAATGGGGCAAAGCAGGGAGTTGGACTAGAAGACTTTTGAAATCCCTTCCAACTCTCTTTATTCTGTTCTGTTCTGTTCTGTTCTGTTCTAAATAGATTTACTTAATAACTGCCTCACTTAGCAACAGAGCTTTTATGCTTAATTGTGGTCGTAAATTGAGGACTACCTCTATTCATGGCAGGTGATGCAGAACCTCTTCGTGCTACTGGGAGCTCTCATGTAATCATCGGCAACCATGATGCCGTGCGGCCTCTGAAGGTGAACCACGGGGGCCCCAAGAAGAGATTCGGAGGAAAGAAGGAAATACCTTTAGATACTTTGGGGTTTGAGGGATTAGCAACGTGGCAACTCTCGCAGCTGTGCAGAGGGCACCGAAAGCCTCGGTTTTCAACAATGGTGAGGGGAAATTTTTTCACACAGGCTTCATGGTAAAACTTCCCGCAGTGAGATACGATGCAGCGCTTAATTTCCAATTGCTTCTCCTTGCACACGAAACACGTGTGAACACCTAATGAAAATTTAAAACAACATTTCAGTATTTCTCACAAATAGAATGGAGCCAGGTTCATTCTTAACTGGAGCTAGAGTTGGCATTAAAGTATCTGGAATTAAAATATTTTTTTTCTTTCAAAAAACCCCATTTTTGGCAGGCATTTCTTCACAAGCATCCGTCTTTCCCCATTCAATGTCTACATTTGTAAATCTCTCTTAGAGAATAGTAAGGAAACTTGGGAAAAACGGATTTGGTGACTGTAGGATGGATCAAATTATTTTCAGCAGGAAACGTGCAGCCTTTTTACTCTTGGGAAACCAGGGCTTAGCCAGGGACTTCCAGCCCCATCAGGCAATGACAGAACGGATGGATGACAGAACTCAAGGTCTCTCCAGCTCACTTAATCCATAAACCAAGAATGCCTCCAGGTTCTTGGATCTGGCAGAATCCTTAAGACTTTCGCCTTACAGATAGTCCTTGAGTTACGACTATTCATCGCGCCCAAACTTCGTTTGTATGACTGGGGAGGGGGGGGGAGAAACCGCAGTGGCCCCATGTTTGAAACCAGGGCATAAATATTTTTTGGGGGGTTCATTGCAAAGTCAAATCGGTCGTACGTTGAGGGCTACCTGTACAAAACAAAGGAATAAGGAATCTTTGTCTTTCTGAGCAAGGTGGGCAGGGAAAGAGAGGTGCATTATTACTGCCTTTATTTTCTCATCTCAGCGTGAACCTTTAACGCTTCGTGCTTCCTATCGCTGCTTTCTGGTAAGTGCGAGATCCGAGCGAAAACCGTTTGCACAGGAAGCGCCCAAAGGCCGCCCATCCCCACCAAAGGAGGACTTGCCTGAAGTGCACTCGCCACACACAAAGTGTCCCTTGGTCCTTCCGGAGAGGCCGCAGCAGCCAGCATGGAAAGCCCCAAGACAGCCTCCTTCACACAACATCACTTCCCCGGGCTTCTCACAGACCTTGAGAAGAGGAAAGGCAAACCTTACAAGGCGAAAAGCTCCAGTCAACGGCTCCTCCTCTCCTTTCTTTGTGAGGGCAAGGGGCTCCTTTTATTTATTTTTGTAAAAAATCAGATGAATTGAGCAGAGGCCCACTTTCAACCTCCTTGGAATGCGTGCCAAAGGGAGACCCGTGACAGCCACGCAGCTGGTTTAAAGAGGGAGCTTCCATGGAGGGTGGGCATCTGTGGCTTCTTGCGGTGGAGAAAAGGAACATTTGCAGACTCTTTCAGTACAGGGAGTCCAATGGATATTTCAACCTACTTGTTCATGTTAAATGTTCAGATTTACAAATAAGACCATGCCTTGACAAGCATTAATTGTCTACTATCAAGTCCAGGGTTGACTCTTAGTGACCACTTAAAATGCATTTTTCCCCACGATAATCTCTCCCTAACTTGGTCTTTCCAATAGTTTTTGGAAAGAGAATTTGCTTGACAAGCATCTTCCTTCCTTACCTGACAAACAGACTCCTTCCTGGCCGTGGCCCCTCGGTCAGACTTCTTGGACAGCTGAGAGACCTCCCCGAGACCCTCATCGGTGCTTTCATAGGGAGACTCCGATCGTTCATCTCCTGGACCATCTGAAATCTAAATGCCACAGGAGGATGAATTAAGAGCTTCTGTGCATTCTGATTTAGCATTGCTTCTGTGAAAATAATATCATTTATTAACCACTTCAGCTCTCCAGGAGTTGCTGAACTACAGATCTCATCATCCCCAACAAAATTCTCCTCCATCAACTTTCATTTGTGACATGCCTGTTGTGCATTCAGTGGGCGAACATAAACTCTTTCAACTCCTACCCTCAAAATGATGCTATGGAGACTTCAGAGGATCATTAGAACTGCAGAAAAAACAAAGGCTACCAACCTGCCTTCCATGGAGGACCTGTCTACTGCACGAGTCAAAAAGAGGGCTGTGAAAATATTTACAGACCCCTCACATCCTGGACATAAACTGTTTCAACTCCTACCCTCAAAACGACGCTATAGAGCACTGCACACCAGAACAACTAGACACAAGGACAGTTTTTCCCCGAATGCCATCACTCTGCTACACAAATAATTCCCTCAACACTGTCAAGCTATTCACTAAGTCTGCACTACTATTAATCTTCTCATCGTTCCCATCACCCATCTCCTCCCACTTATGACTGCATTACTTTAACTTGTTGCTGTATCCTTATGATTTATATTGTTATTGTTTCCTGATTGCTTATTTGTACCCTATGACTATCATTAAGTGTTGTACCTTATGATTCTTGAAGAATGTATCTTGTCTTTTTATGTACACTGAGAGCATATGCACCAAAGACAAATTCTTTGTGTATCCAATCACACTTGGCCAATAAAGAATGCTATTCTCTTCTCTTCTCTTCTCTTCTCTTCTCTTCTCTTCTCTTCTCTTCTCTTCTAATCTATTCTATTCTATTCCTGCATATTTTCCAGAGAACAGGCTGCTTACTTGTGTGTCAACTATGAATTGGTACGTGTGACTTCTATGTCTGACCAGCTCTTACTGGGACCTATTAGAGCCGAGACTTTGGCAGGAAGGAAGCCCTCGCTTGGGCCTGCCTGTTCAAAACTATGAATTTTCCCTCAGTTTCCCCAACAGATGGGAGTTCTGGAATCTGAGCACTCAACAAACTGAGAATCTGAAGGTGTGCCAGACGCGAGCGTGCAGAGATGACCATTTGAAAAGATTACAGGTAAACAAGCTCGTCTTCAGTGGGAGATCTGGGGGCGCCCTGTTTGTTTGCTACGGGAGATTAACAAATCCAGCCAGGAGGCAGGTCAATGCACTGTTAAGTTAGCAGAGGATAGCACAACTCTGCCAAAGGACACGTGTGTGGAGGTTTACATACGTGTATGTGCATGTTGCATGAACATTTGCTGGCTGGTGCAAAGGTTCAGGTCAAGTCACCCCATAAGAGAGCGCTACTGGCCCAGGAAGCTCTTAAGGAAGGATCCACTGACCAGCTCTGAAGGAAAGGCTTAGCTAGTTGGGATCTTGAGCCAGTGAATGAGCCTTTGCATGGAAACCCACTTTTTCTGTCCCCATCATAGCAACCCTGCAAGAATGACAAAATGCCTCTATCAGTAGTAGGACTCTGAACACTGGTGACACAGTAGTCACTTCACATCAATCATGTGTAGATGGCAATAGGAAAGCTATAAGAGGTGCTAGTTCATGGGTTATTCCAAATATGCTTGGTTAGGAAGAAACCTGGTTAGAGAGATGTCTCAGTCCTCCAGGTCATGGTTGTCCAAAAAGTGCTTTTTCAAGAGGAAACTGGACTTCCTTTGTTTTTTCCTTGAAGACATTTCACTTCTTATCCAAGAAGCATCTTCAGTTCTGATAGAAGACAGAACTGAAAAAGTTTCCTGGATGAGAAGCGAAAAGTCTTCAAGGAAAAACAAAGAGAGTCCAGTTGCCTTTTGGGGGAAAAAAAAGCACTTTTGGGACCTGGTTAGAGAATTATCTTATTAATATCTGGAAAAAGTGAGGAGTTCTGCGCACAAAATTTGACCATCTTCCTTGGATGAAAAAAGTGTTTCACTTAAGGACAGTAAACTAAACAAGCCTCCACAAGTACATATTATGCAGTGATTGTCACTGTGCAATAGTGCAAGTCTTCTACTCGGAGGAGAAACTGAAATACGGTTGTCATTTTACACAGGACAAGCAGGACCATCGTCCAGCACATGGGCTCCTTGTGTGATGATCAATACGGCCGCCTGGGTTCATAGATGACCCACGGAGGAAAGACACGCAGCCGAGAGAGCGGCTGTTCTCTGCCAATGAGCTTAGTTCCCTGGGGATGAACTTGGTCTCATGAAGTCAAGGACTGCTCAGGTTGAACCTCTTTTTTCTTCTCCTTTGAACGTGGACCATTGCACTCTTGCTCTTACGGTTAAATGGCGGGCAATTATTCTGCTGTCCAGGGCTCAAATAAACGCAGTGCAACCGAGGTTCTTATCAAGAGCATCAAGAGGTTGGATGATGGAGGTGGCTGGTGGAGAAGGCCACACCATTGTAGGTCTACAAGGAGGACATTGAAATCTGTTGGCATGGATTCTAATCTACTACAGGTTGTACTAAGAGAAGACAGCAGTGGTTGAACGGAGCCATGGTTTGCTATGGGGCAGTTTTTGCAATCATGTTTCCATTGCAATTTCAAACGGTCACTAAGCAAGTCAAGAATTACCTGCCTGTACCCTTCTCTGTCAATCAGTTTTTTATTGATCTCTGCGTTCTCTTGGACAATGTGATGGAAACGGATCATAGCAGAAACTTCTTTATGCTCTTTGATCAATTGTCCCGTTGCCCTAATCCATGTTTATTACCAATGATCACAAAGGGGAGAGCTGATTCAGGCTAACTGGATTTTATGATCTTTTTGTGGCGGTCATTAAGTGAGTGCCACAGTTTAATGAACCCATTGTTTATTATGGGGAGGGTTTTTTTTTTTTTTGCTGAAAATAGGAAATAAACTCAGTTTCCAGCAAAAACGTAAATTCTGGTCACGTGCCTGAAGGAGACTGCAAACGGCCGTAAACGGGGGACAGCTGCCAAGCTCCCAAAATGTGGGTCACCTGACTCACGGTGGAGGAGGGCGGCCATCAGAATGTCAAATCCAGGTCGTAAACACCTTTTTCAGGGTTTGTTGTAATTTGAATGGTTGCTAAGCAACCGTTGAGGCCTACCTATAGAAATGCTTGGATGGTGTGCTGCAGTTGTATTGCTCCGAGTTTTGAGGTTGCTGAATACAAAAGATATACACACCACGTGAGCAGGCCCAAAGGACTGTGTGGGGCTCCAAGATACCAAAGGACTGATGCTCCTTTACATCAGAGGGAGCCGTTCGGTTAACAGGCCCAAAGGCTTTTTCCCTCCTTCCTGTCTCAAGCCCTGCACAGGCTTCGTTGCATTTTAGGAGAGAAAACAATCTCAATAACCAGGAAAATGTACTTTTCCTCTCGTTTATACTGCTTGCAACTGAGCTGAACTGAACATGTTTTCATCTTGCTTTAAGTGTGCCAATAGAGCCTGTTTAACTTCTCTCTGTTTTATATTTTTTCATAGAAGCACTTCTTCTTCCTAAGCATTTTAAGAAAAGCTTTGGGTGAAATATTTGGGATTAAGCCGTTTTTGGAGAGTCCAAAGGAGTCCCAGCCAGCACCACAAATTTAGAGTTGGCATCAAAGATAGTTGGATGGCTTCAGTCTCCCTGGTCTATTCCATATTTGAAATACTTGCAGCAAACCGCTTCTGTCGGAAAACCCAACTTGAATGTCTCACAAATGACATGGGAAACCAAATTCAGGAAAGCTGGAATGAGCTCATCTGACCTCAGCGAAGAGCCACAGCTGAGTTCCCACCAACTTTTCTTCCTCTTTTCCTGGCAGAGATAAACTTACCATGCTGTATTTAAAGAGAAAGGTGAACGGAAGGATTAAGGTGTTTATAACCCACATTAATCTTGTTTCAAACGTTATTTCTTTCCATCGTTTAAAGAAAGCAAGTTTAAGTCACTTGCATCTTTTTTTATCTGTCTTCCATTGTTCATTTGCAGTTTACCTCGTTCTCCGTTAAGGACGCGGAAGGAGATGAACTTTTGCTATAAGGGAGATGCGAAGATTCTGGTCCCGAGGCCCGATTTCGTTTCTTCAGTGGCTTACAGGCATCGGAAAGACCTGTCGTTGTGGCAAAATAATTGTGATTTACAAAGAGAGCTTAAGAGTCCCAGGGTCTTTCCTTGTAGTCAGAAGCCAACATCGCCTGACTGATGTATCGAGAATTTACAATGTTTTTTTGAGATCCCCCACAGTGTAGAATGAGAAATATAGAGAAGCAAATATAGACACAATTAAGAATAGTTAAGAAATAATAATGTAGCTTGTTTGCAATCTAGCATTCCATGGGTATCCCCACCTTCTCCTAAAAATGTGACATGGATGGATTTGGTCAATAATCTGTTATTGATGTAGTAGATTTGCAAATAATTTTTACAAATTAAATACCCACAAGGACTAATACGACTATCTATCCATCTGTCTGTCTATCTACGGTATTTGTCTCTTTATCTCTATCCATCTGTCTTTGCTTATGTCTGTCTATCTATGTATTCATCTCTGTTTATATATCCATCATCCATCCATTCTTCTATCTTCATCTGTCTATCTCTATCATCTACCAATAAAATCTCTCCCTCCCTCCCTCCCTCCCTCCCTATCAGCTTCCCTATCTGTCCATCTAGTTGCAGAAGAGAGTTCCATTTACCAATTCTAAGAGTCCTGCAGGGTTTTCCCATCCATTCCTGATCGGTTCTCTAAATGTGGTTCATGAGAGCCAGAGGCTCCCTCTGCGTAGGGAGGCTAAAGTGGGGGGGGGGCAAAGGGGTAACCATTTAGGACCCCCGTCTTCAGCAAATAGAAGGTGTGTCCTGCTTCTCAAGCTTACAGCCGCATTCGAATGGTGCCACGGCTCACTTCCCCAAAGTCCAGCAGCCACTTTAAACCACGGAACGTAGAACCTTTTTAAGAGGCTATAAGAGGCATCAGGCTTGTTCTGACTACCTTACCTGACTGCTTCTTTTGTGAGGTTTCTGTGACTTTAGCAGAGTTTGTTTTCGCTGTTTTGTCATTGCTTCTCTCCCTCTGTTATAAAAAATGGGGAAAAAAGGAAAAGAGAAAATGAAATAATAATAAAAAAATAAGAGCCTTCCTAATTTAGATATAGAAAGAAATTAGCGGAAGACAATAATCACCTCATTGAAACAGACTCTAAATAAAAACATTATCTTTAAAACAGTCATTTAATTTTAAAATAATGGGTTTAAAGTTAGGACTTTTAAGACTTCCGCGATAGGACAATTAGAACTTTCATTTAAAATCCCCACCGGGGAACCATATTTTTTTCTGAACATAATGTTTAGTTAGTTAGTCGGGTGTAAGTTTGGAAAAACAGGTTCCTAAGCAAACATTAGTTTTACTTGAAAGTTAAAAACAAATTTAATAGCAGCCCCTCCAACTGAAAAGGACGTAAGCCTTTGACTGGCAACTGGCTGACCGTTCAGAGTTATGACGCTCTTTATCTCATTTCCGGCTGTCAAAATGTCCCGCCTCACCCTACCAGGCCCATGGCTGCCTTTTGGCTGCTTGGCAACCAGCTCACGTTTACGGCTAGTTGCAGCATCTTGCGGTCACGAGGCTGCGGTTTGTCAGTTGTAAAATTGGGTCCGGTCACAGGGTTGCTTCAACTTACAACTGAACTTCTGTTCCCAGTAGCATTCGTAGGTCGAGGAATGCGTATAAAGGGTAGTGTTGTTATCAAAGTTTCCTATGAGGATGGCTAGGATGCTATGCGCAAAGGTTTTCGGGTTTTTTTTTACCCAATCAGTTCATAGATACCTATGGACAGGTAACTTACCCGTAAAAGCAGTTCATCAAGTCACCTTCTGTACAGAACAACCTAAGTCTGTGACGTCTATGGAGTTTCTCAGTCATCCAGGCCAGAGTAGTCGAAAAGGTGCCCTTTTTTTTTCTTGGAGACGTTTCGCTTCTCAGCCAAGAAGTTTCTTCGGTTCTGACTGGATGGTTTCATTCCCCACCATCCGGTCAGAGCTGAAGAAGCTTCTTGGACGAGAAGCAAAACGTCTTCAAAGAAAACGCAGAAAGTCCAGTTGCCTCTTGTGATTAAATCTGTGACTTCTAACAGGGTCCCTGACAAATGGCCTCATCCCTGTTGCTTTGCCAAAGGATATAAGGAAAGGCCTCCAGGAGAAGAGCGTTAAGAAATCATGCTTACTACATGCTGGGATCTCTGAGTGATGCAAGGGACAGACAGGTGGGGGCTGAGTTTTCTTCCCACGGATTAAGGTGAGTGCACAAACGGAAGCTATAATCTACTCAGGAATTCATTAAAACTGAGAACCAAACGGTGAGGTCGATACAAGATGCTAAACGCAACTATTTTATCATCTCTAAGACCTAACGTTCATGTTTCTTCTAACAACAGTTGACACACCTTACCTGTCTATCATGTGGCAAAGGGGTAAGAAAAAGAAAAACACAACATTTTAAAGTGCTAATAATGTTGCACGTAAGTTCACAACATAGGCATTCAAATGAGAATACCTATACGAGACAATTCTGCTGGATCTTTAACATTTCTGGATGCATGAATTGTTGCTTCCACAACTGTTCATCAATTTATTTGAAACTAAATATGTGAAGTGTTGGATGCAAATATATAACTAGTTCAAGATGAAAAACCCCCCCCCAAAAACCTATGACTGGCTATCTCAAAAGTACAGCCGAAAGGGCATTTTATCTCCTTTTACAGATGAAACCAGTTCTTTTCTGTCTCAGCTGCTCACTTGTACCTCTGCTATCATTGTGGAAGGAAGATTCAGAAAAGAGACCCACAAATGCAAGATATGGAATCAAAGATGCTTTTACGCGCACTGTATATAGTTTGATGTTTTAAAACGAGCTCTCCGGTTAACCATTCATTTAATGGGTCAATCCATCCATCGATCACTCCATCCAATTAAATCCCCCGCTCCAATGAAGCCGAAGGCTATTGTGACCGAGCAAAGTCAAAAAATAATCACACTGGTTGCCACCACGGCACACCCAAATAAGCCAAGAACATAATTACCTTCTGATAATTCTTCTTATCCATTCTCGGCCTTTTTCTAGGTGCTTCTTGAACTTCAAAATCTTCCGTGGGTTTCCTTGTCCTCTTTACAGGTTTCCTTTTATTTCCATATAAGTTACCTTGGAGTAGGGATGGGGAGACTTATATGAAAAAAGTCTGAAGCTCATTTAGAAATTATCTCCAACCAAAGCAGTTACGTTACTGTTCTAACACAGCCGGATAATGTTTATTAACCCTAAACATCTTGTGACTCCCACCTTCTCTTATTAAAACTAGCTTTGCAGTAGACACCTACCACAGCTGACCTTATCTACAAAAACATCCTACACCTATCTGTATATTTAATATTAATTTCTCGTTTCAATTTATAATGGCTCTACAACCAGGAGTTTTGCTTTGAAGTAACTTCTTTTAAGAAGCACGCTAATGGTGTATAAAGCAATTATCCCATTTTCTGATATTACGATGTGATAGAACATCACCCCTAAGGCTGGGAAAACATAAAGCAATACACGTGTTAAGTGAATTTGTTTTATATAAAGACCAAGGGGAGAGGAACATTTTAGATAAAGACCGTGAAAAAAAAAAGATTTTTAAGTACCTTGCATATTTATACCTGAAACCAGCGGGTCTGAGTAAAACCCATTTGAAACAATCAAGTTCTATGTTACAAACTTTCAGAGGATCACAACTAGTTTCACTAATTCTTCTTTATAAGTAAAGCTTCTATTCCCTACCCCCCAAATCCCCTATTCGAATATACCAAAATTTTCTAATTACTGTTTATTATTCCCCAATTATACTTTTTAGCCTAGGGCCATATTTCTATTGCTTAATTTGGAGCCACAGAACTTCATTCAAATGCTTTGAAAAAAAAAAAAAGTCAAGATTCTTCTGCTGGTAATTAAATTTTCAAGCCTCAAAACAGATCTTGCTATCCTATAAACACGTTTCTTTTAAAAAATGTGTGGATAACTCTTCGCTTCCACATGCCAATCAGTGGTGAAGTTTAAATTTATTGGGAAAAGCTAGGACGTAGGCCAGGATTTTGACATAAACTGTATTGACGTGCAAAAACGGTCTTTCACAGATCCCTAAATGTGCCCAAGCCTGAAAGTCCTCTTCTATAGGTGTAACAAACTGAGGAAGCAAGATTCATTTTAATTGGACCGTAAGAAGAAACTACCATAAAGCTGGACAGAATTTTGTACTACAGCACTCAAATATTTAATTCAAGATCCATAAAAACGCTAAAACTGAAGGAGCACAACATTTGAGAAAAAGATATTATTGAGCAGTTACATGAAAGGCACACTTAAGTAAGGGTTACTTAGTTTAAAATCAGTATTACACAGCACAAATTTAAATTACTTCTGGATCTTGATCTTCGTTTAGCTGATCCTTGAAAGACTTGATGTTTGGCCTTGCTCAAACTCCTCTGGGCTGAACCTTGAGAGATACAGAATGTTGTGTAGTCTTTTTTGTTTGCTTTTAAAACCGACACCCACATTTTATACATTGAGACAAAGCATTCAACTTTCCCCACAGGTTGTCATTTCACACACAAATAACAAAACTGACTATAATTTTTAATACATATTGTCCAAAATTGAGAAACCTTTCCAACACACTCTCATTCTTCTCATTGTCCAAAGCAGCAACCTGATATCTTAAAATTTCTGTTATAGTCCAACAACGTTATAAAGACTATAATATTAATACTGAGAAACAAAAATATGGCTTTTTTTTTTTTTTTTTGCCTTTAGGCACACCCATTCTTCCAAACCTGTAGCTCATCAGGATATTAAGCTAAACGCTTTATAAAAATGGAGATCTGGCCAGATTCCCGCAGATTCTAACAATCTTCTCCACCACGATCTCCACTGGTGTCAGTCCTGGAAACGTTTTAAGCGTTGGGTGTTTCTTCACATCCACAGATCTTAATTATTGCAAACCCAGGGACACAGATTCAACCTCCACTTCAACTTTAAAAACAAGAGTTATGCTTAAGAGCGAATGTTTTAAATTTAAAAATTCTAGCTTAATTTCTTTCTAATCTCCGTAATTCTTATTTCGTCGACAGCGATACAGGTGGCGGCTGCTTAGAGACAGGAAGGGAATGAGGACACCATCATATCTACAATAGATTTACACAGAGCAACTTCGCAGAACAATGACCAAGAAATGTAGACATGATTGACTCTTCTGGTTTAAATTTAAAAAAGAAAAAGAAAAAAAGGACTGCATTCACTGCTTAATCAGCACAACATCCCAAAAATTAGAAACGGAAACAGTGAAAGCTGATCTTCCCTACAGGCTGAGAACCGTGTGCTTAATTAAACATGACTACATATATTAAAACTTTTAGTTAGAGTATACTAGCACAGTTTTACGTTTACCAGTGTCTTCTTCACATTTGGGAGAGGTCACTATGGCAAATTTTGTGTTATAGCGTGTTTTCTGTTTTTCACTAAGCATGTTCCACTGTGACTCCAGCAGCTCTTCGATTTCGTCGCAAGAGGCATCGGGGTGCTCAGCCACCACCTGGGCGGGACAGACATGAATGAGAGAGAGAAAAGAGCCCGGGTCCCCCCCGCCCAGCTTCAAAGAAATCTCAAAAATCTCTCTGGAGTTTTTTTTTTTCCCCCCCCGATTTTCATTTATTTATTATTTTAACTTTTGTCAGATGACGGACATGTCCCAAAAGTGTTTTTTTGTTTTCAAAAGGCAGCAGGATTTTCTTGGTTTCCCCCTTGGTGGCTGCAAGGAAGTGAAGCGTCTTCCAGGGGAAAAAAACCTGAGGAAGTCCAGCTGCCTTTTGAAAAAGCTCCTCTGGGACAACCATGATGGAGAATCCTCCCCACAGACACGCGGGACGTGCATTGATCCCAAGCAGGATCAAAGGAACTCAACTTGCCATTGTACAGTACAAGTTAATCCTCCAGTTACCACCGCAATTGAGCCCAAATTTTATGTCAAGCCAAATGAAGTATTTGTTAGTGAGTTTTGCCCCATTTTATGACCTTTCTTGCCACTGCAGTGGTTCAATTGGAAACCCAGTGAAGTGAATCCGGCTTCCCCACTGACTCGGCTTGCCAGAAGGTAGAAAAGGGGATCATCCCGGGACGTCTGTCATAAATAGAAACCAGTTGCCAAGGGCCTGCATTCTGATCACATGACCAGGGGGGAGGCTGCAAAGGTCATCCGCGTGAAAAAACAGCCACAAGTCACTTTTTTCAGTGACGTCGTAATGTTGAAGGGTCACTAAATGAACTGTTGTTAAGTCTACGACTACCTGTAGCTAAAAATGGTCTATTTTAAAAGTTTTCTCCAAGGTTTTTTTTTTTTTTTTTTAAATCTTCTGATTCTCCTACAGGACCCAGATCTTCTGCCCACTTTAAATGTCCTGCATCTCCATTAATAGAAGAGACACAAACAGCTCAAAAACAATGGCAAGGGGGGGATTTCAGGTGTGCAAATACAACGTCATGCAAAAACACCTGCAACCGGCAGATAAACACACAATTATGACTGCTCGTTTAGTGGCCGTTTGAATTTACGACAGCCCACCCCAGAGGTACTGATAACCCAGTATGCAACAAAATTTCATTTTAATGTATGCCGATTAGTGCACATTCAAAGTGACAATAAAGTTTCTATTCTATTCTATTCTATTCTATTCTATTCTATTCTATTCTATTCTATTCTATTCTATTCTATTCTATTCTATTCTATTCTATTCTATTCTATTCTATTCTAATTCTATTCTATTCTAATTCTATTCTATTCTATCCTAATTCTATTCTATCCTATCCTATTCTAATTCTATTCTATCCTAATTCTATTCCTATTCCTATTCTTCAGTTCCAAAATCCACCCCCCCCCACCCAAATCATCCAACTGTCAGTGTTTACAGCTGCCTATCTCTCAATTTAAAGGGAGCCCTTTCTTAGGCCTGCTCTCTTCAGAAGGATGATTGCAAAGCTCCTTAGACCCCGGGTGGGTGAGAGCAAAGGGCCTGAGAAGGGGACGAAGGGGTTCGGCCTCTGTGGCCCTTAAGGGACCTGGAAAAGAAAAGGAGGGAAGCCTCACGATGCGGATTCTGAGGACACAAACCTCATCTCGGTGCTTCTGGCAAAACACCAGGAACTGAGGGGCTCCATCGCTTTTCCGATTCCGGGGAGCGTAGGGAATTGCCTTCTTCCGCCCGAAAGGGGACCCCGCCGTGCCTCCTCTCTCCTCCAGGTTTCTTTCGGGAGGGGTGCCCAGGACCGGCTTGGGGGCGAAGTCTTCCGATTCACTCGTGCAAAGCGACTTGGTCCTTCTGCCCCTTTTGGCCGGGACGTCGTATTCTTTGCTGGATTTCAGAGTCTGAGAAAGGTCTTCGTCCGAATAAATCTTATCCATCTCTTCCAAGGACTTAACCGCCAGTCCGGCTTCCTTGGCCACCTGGGGGTTGAGGACTGGCCTGCCCCTGACGTAGATGAAGGTGTACTTGGCTTTCCTTTCCTCCAGGGACATGGAGAGGGCGTCTTTGGACTGCTTGACCCCCATCTCCCACTGGGGACGCAGCTTCCCTGAAACCGGTTTGAGCATCTGCAGGAAAAACGTAAAACAAAGACAAAGGAGGTCACGGAGACCAACACCTGAAAAGCCCTACCTGGGGAATCTTGAACAACAACACCCCCCCCCCCATTTTCTCTCTTCGTATCAAGGCATAACAAAGCGCTTTTTGCAAGCAGCTAAAACAGCCCAACGATTAAATTAGCCAGCCCGAAACAGCACAGAGGAAGGTTACCTTTATTTTCTCTGCTTTGCTAATGGAATGCTTTGCACTTTCCTGGCACAATTCTTCAAACTGCTCCTCTCCTTTGAACGCTACCAGGCTTTTTTCAAACACCCAGGCTCGCTCTGGCGCATCCCCAAAAAACTGTACGTGATACTGGCGAAAACTCTTTTTCTGTCCTGAAAATATAGACAATTCGGAGTCTTAGCTTAACAGAGCCACATGCAAAGATGGAGTAACACTGGACTGTAGGAAGTTATAAATTTTTCCCAACATGTTTGCCGAGTTTAATACCCGCTTGGCATCCTAGAGATGGGTGGGTTTCTCTGTTCTTGGTAATGGCCAGGATGGGGGCGGCATTTGGAGAGCTGAAATTCAACCATTGGAAGAATAACCAGATCGAGAAAGGCAGGGAATGGCTCCACCTAACATGCGACAGCATAAAAACTCTTGGCTTATTGAGCTGCAGGAGGTCAGCCGTTCTGGTGAAGAATTACCTCTTGGCTTAGCACCGGGTTGTGGATCCAGCAAGACCACAGCTTGTTCAACAAGCTAGTAAAGCAAAATAAAATGTAGTACGAAGTGTGAATCCACCCTGTCTCACCCATGTCGGCTGTCCTGGCTTATTAATGTAAAGCAAAACCAAAGCATTTCTGAAAGAGGTCGTTTAATTAACGAACACGTGAATCGGCCCATGTCCAAGCTTGCTTCGTTCAAGCAAGTGGAAGAGAAGCCCTGACTTCTCCCACCTCTGGCATCGCTCCCCAAAAAGCCATTACGCCACTTAGGCCCTCACGAAGGGCCTTGCGAGGGACAGCTGGGCCTTCCGCTCTTCAGAAAGCTACCTGGTTTTACAGGTGTTGGTGGCTACCGTTAACCCCCCAAAACAAAACCAGGTGGATCTGCCATAAAGAAATCACAAGGCTGGTACAGTCACCGTAGTGGAAGAAGCTTAAGCGTATTTTAAAACGGTTTACAGGTAGTCCTCAACTTATGACCAGCGTTCAAAGTTATGGCGGTCTCGGAAAGGGTGCTTTACAGCCTGAATAGCACTTACAGTCACTGCAAAATGTCTCTCTCTCTCTCTCTCTCTCTCACACACACACCCCCTACAAAGGTGGGGAGACTTGGCAGCCAGCTCACATTTATGACTGGATGCAATGTCCTGCGGCCACAGGACTGCGATTTGCAAAAATAATAATATTTTTTTTTTTGCCAGTTTCTGGGAGTTTGTCGCCCGTTTCCAGCAAAAAGACATCCGTTTGACACAAGGGTGTCAAACTTGATTTCATTAAGGGCCACATCAGGTTGCGTTTGACCTCTGGGGGCCACAGTAGACGTGGCCAGCTTGACGTCACTCGTGTTGGGGGCATCTATGGTGGCCAAATGCTAAGGCCGGGCTTCCCTCAGACTCTCCTTCACTCTCATTATATTCCTTCCTTTTCTTTTCCTTCCCTCTTCCTTCTCCTTCCTTCTTCCTTCCCATCTTCCCTTCTTTTTCTTTGTCTTTCCTCTTTCCCTTTCCCCTTTCCTGTCCCTTCTTGCATGCTCAAATGCAAAAGGGGAAACATTTCTCATTTTGTTTCTAGTGTGTTCTGCTAGCCCTCTGCCAGCAAAAAACGCCCGAGCTCCATTGTCGCTGGCAGAGTGTTGCAGGAGGCCGTCGTGGCCTGAAACGGAGCTTGGGAGGGTGGCACACAGCCCTCCTGAGCTCCACTTTCGCTGGCAGAGGCACCGGGGCCAGTCCTTTGCTGTCTCTGGGGCAGCCCCGCGGGCCAGATCTAAGCACCCTGCGGGCCGGATCCAGCACCATGGGCCTTGGGTTTGACGCCCCTGGTTTGAGAGAACGGATTTGCTCAACATTGGTGTGATTCGCTTAATGACTGCTGTAAACATGATTGGAAGATCAGGTCCGGTCGTGTGGGTGCCTCAACTTATGACCACCACAATGCATGACTGAAATTCCACTCCCAATTCTGGAGGTTAGTAATTACATTACCTGTAACGTGCATTTAAAAGTTGCACCCAATTCTGCCTTCGTTAAAGCCAATGCAAATGTTTCAAGTAAAGGATGATCTGTTGACTTCCCTTCTTCTTGGATTCCACTGGGTGGGTGACTGCCTGAGACCAGGAGCGGCCTAAAAGAAAGACGCCCCTCCCCCCCACCCCCTCCCCCTCCCCCAAAGGACCTACCGTTGAGCTTGGTGAAGGAATGGAGCAGAGGGTCGGTGGAGATCATGCACGGCCACCACGGGTATCCGGTCACCTTGGACCAGACCACGTCTCCCACGCTATACTTCAGCAGGAGGGTTTTGTCCTCCTTTCCAGTCACCAGAGGAACTTCTTCTTCTTCTTCTTCTTCTTCTTCAGCAGAAATCTTTAGGGGGGGGGGAGGGGAAAGGAAACACACCCAAATTCTAGCAATGAGAAAGAAAACTTTCACAGTTGAACAAGCACGAAACTCCATGACTTATTATGAAGAGCAGCATGACGGGTTTCAGTCTTAATTTCCAACCTGACGTATCCAACCTTTTAGTAGTTTGGGCTGTCAGGAGAAACAGGTGAGAGAGGCAGCCAGGATTTCGCTTCTGAAGCTTTGGGAAATTCTCTGGCCTCCAAGGGGTGAGAAAGACGGCTCTTGAGGAATGGAAAGGTAGCATACAGGTAGGCCTCGGCTTCTGACCATTCAGGTAGTGGCCATTCGAAGGCCCAAGGGCACTGAAAAAAGCGACTTATGACCGTTTTTCACAGGACCGTTGCCACATCCTCACGGTCACGTGATCAAAATCCAGAGGCTTGGCAACTGGCATGGACTTATGACGGCTGCAGTGTCCCAGGGTCACGTGACTACCATTTATCATCTTTTGACAACCAATGGGAAGCCAGATTTACTTTGCGGCCACATCACTAACTTAGCAACTGCAGTTATTCACTTAATCGTTGTGGTAAAAAAGGTCGTAAAATGAGATAAAACTCACTTAACAACTACCTTGCTTAGCAAAGGAGATCCTGGGCTCAATTGAGGTTTTGTAAGTGGAGGACTACCTGTAGATCTTAAGAAGGGAGCTTCTTCGCTCGGCTTCTGTAGGAATTATGGCTTTGGGGTCAGCAATATGGAAAGTGATACTTTATTTATTTATTTATTTACAAATATTTATATGCCGTCCTTCTCCCAAAGGACTCAGGGCGGTGAACATAAGTTAAAACATACAATAATGAACAAAAATCCTAATTAAAACTAATTAAAACAGAGACAAATAAATAATAAAACCCAAGAATCAGAATCAGCCCATTTGTTGAAACAGTCAAGTCTTTAGGCCTCAACTTTGCCTACTTTAAGCCTCCTTTGCTTCAGGAACTTCCAAGGTGGCTCTAAATTAGCCAATTCCTAAGCAAAATGGAACCCTCAATGTTGCAGTTCTGCCTACGTTTCTCCAGATCATACAGGGACACATCTGAAGCCCCCTTGGAGATGACCGTTTTTAGGAGGGCTCAGTAGCTGCAATCCTTTTGAGAAGGGCACCAGTAGGTCAAATGAATTGTGGGGTGGGAAACTAGGAGTGACCCATAACGGGGTTAAGGACTGGGCTCCATTGCCATGATGAAGCTGGACCGTGTCTTATTGGCAAGAAATGCATGGACAAGCCGTAACAATCCTGAAAAAGCAGGAACCTTCTCAAGATGTTTCTCCAGCTTAAGGCTTCTTCCAAATGGAGGTGTGCAGTGTGCATTTTTTTGAAATCTGCCAAGCTCAAAAATCAAAGCTGCTTAGTTGTTTCCATCAAAGAAACTGAACTGTCAACACCACAGCAATGCTATCTGGAAAGCACGTGCGTATTTAACATGGGAAACTACCAGACACGCTTATTAAATCTAACTTTCCTCTCACAGGCATTTTCTAAGCAGCAGTGAATTTACATGCAACCTGTTACCTTTGCATTGTGTTCAAAACCGTTTCCGGCCTCTGAATACAAATACATTCCGAGTGCAACCCCATCCAAACAAGCCCAAATCAAAGATCTCATTTCCTATAGTGCCTCTTTCATGCCTTGGAGGTCCCAGGTGTTCTCCCTCATGCAACTTATTATCGAACTTGGACTGCATTCGATGGCAGCGACGGTTTCCTTGGAATCGGCTAGCAAGAAGGAACCATGAACTCAATTCATGGCCCTCCAATACGCACTTCTGGCAAACAGAACCCTTTCAGGAGAGGGTGAGCACCGCATGGGATGAGACGCATCCGTGTGAAAGTGTATGTGGGCTGACATTTTAGGAGTCCAACAGCCTTACACCCTCTGGAGATGGTCTCACAGAAACGACCTACATCATTATAAAACTGTTCTTAAGGTCCACTTTTACTAAATGGTCCGTGTGGAATAAGGTCCTGGAAACAGCCAAAATATCTAGAACTGGGAGACTGACACTTCCTCCATCTAGTAATTGCTTTGAGTACGTCGTTTAACTAACCAAAACGCTTTCTATCCCAATATAAATCTATCCAGGCACATAGTATGAGAGGACTCTCCTCTCCTCAGCCAGAGATGAGACCTGGGCTTGTCCTGCTGGGCTCCGTGTGCATTTGAGAGGGGCCCTTGCAGAGAGAAAGGCACAGAGGGAATCCTCAGAGCTCAGTTTTACACAAAACCAAAGCCCTGTTTTGTCTAAGGAGCTTCTCCGTCATCCAGGCCACGGTTGTCCCAAAGGAGCTTTTCCCAAAAGGAAGCTCGAGACCCAAAAAGTCCAGTGGCATTTTCTAAAAAGCACCTTTGGGACAAAGCCCGACTTGGATAGAAACATAGAGGATGTTCTCAACCTCAGAGGGCAGCTGAGGAACCTTCTGCTTTGTCCTGCATTTGAGCTACTCTAAACTTAAAAATACCTCAAATACCTCCACATCCATGGAGTGGAACCTGGGAATTCCAACTGGTTCCTGTCCTGAACAGAGATGGAGAAGACAAAGGTAGCTTCAATCAGAACAGAGCTGGATGGGACCTTGGAGGTCTTCTAGTCCAGCCCCCTGCTCAAGCAGGAGACCTTATACGATTTGAGACAAGTGGTTGTCCGGTCTCTTTTTAAAAACCTCCAGTGATGGAGCACCTGGAACTTCTGAAGGCAACTTCTGTTTCACTGGTTAAGGAGAACGTCATTCTCTGACGGTGAATTTCAGCCTTTTTTTTTTTTTTTAAAAAAAAACAATGATTGGGGGGAAGGGAGGGAGAGAGAGAGAGCCAAATCCACCGCTTATTAGAACAAAAAGCATTGCACTGACTTAGGTTTATGATCATACTCTGCATGTATTCCTCATATATTTAATATTACGTATCCTCATGTATTTAATACTCTATGCCCGTCATGGCAAACCTGTGGCACGCGTGCCGGAAGTGGCACACAGAGCCATCTCTCCGGGCTGTTGCCTGTTGCTCTTCCGGTTTCCGGTGCTCCCCCACACGTGCATGCTCCCGTTTTGGCACTTGGTGCCGAAAAGGTTCGCCAAGACTGCTCTATGCCATAGGAAGCCATGCATTCAACCAGCGCTCTTTACTGATTCCTTGACTGGTTCAGTTGAGTAAGTAAACCAGGCTTATCCAATCACGGCTTTCATTATCTCTGACTACCAGGCAGAGGCGGCAGGGACCGGTATCACTTGAGGCTCAAACTGGGACCGAAGGCAGCCTCGCCAGGACATCCGGATGAAGCACCCGGGCTCTTCCCCCACTGCCATATTTATTCACTCCCTTCACTCTTTTTAATACTGATATATTTATATTGAAATGCCATTTTTTATAAGCAGGAATAAATTTCAAAATTTAGGAGCGTGTTAAGGGTGCCGTCTCAAAATAACTGCAAAAGTAGGGAAGTACAAACACTGTAGATTAGAAAATGAATGTATGGCAGGAGGGAGATGAGGAATTAACTTTGAAATCTGAACATTGGACAATGATTTGGGTCGAACACCAGAAGAAAAACAATTCCTCTGCTCTTTTTCTCATTCAGGATTCTATCCTTGACTCTTATCTATAATAAACTCTTATTTATTTTAAAACTCAAACTCATTCTATTTTTTTTCACGATGCTCTCCAGGCAGGTGCAATGAATAACCTCAAGAGTGAAATAAAGATTGCAAGTGACTGGAGAAATGATACCAGCCTTTCCTCCAGGATCATGAATGTTTAAAAAGAAAAAATTGTCAGCAGAGCAGTGGATAAGAACAAGCATCATGTTGCTAAAAATAGCCAGAAGCGCATCACAACATCTGGATCCAAACCTTGACAACATCTAATAATACATTCTTAATATGACTGGTTCTGGTTTAGCATTATTATTCTCTGATTTGCGAGCTAGTTTTTCTCCTTTTCACATTGTTTAAAGCAAGTTTTGCTCCGTGAGTTTAAAAAAAGCAACACCGCGGGAAATACAACTTCTTCCATAACTTCCAAGCAGCACAACTTGAGGTCAGTGTGCTTCTGGATGGCTTTTTATCTATCCCGGACACCACCCCTCCTGTTCCAGGTGAACAGCCTCATGCCATTCACACACAAGGCATGATCAGAGGAGAGAAACAAGAGGGGAACCTAAATGGTTTTGGAAATGGATGCACATCCTCTATAGCAGAGGTGAGCAACTGGGGTGGCCTCAGTTGACAAAAACTAGCAAATAGGAGTAGAGAGCAGGGATAGGCAGTGATGGCCCCTTTATGATCTGTGGACTTCAATTCCCAGAATTCCTCAGCCGGCCAGGAAAGGCCCAGGAAATTCTGGGAGTTGAAGTCCACAGGTTGTGAGGGGGCCATAGTTGCCTACTCACAGGACTACAATTAGCGGCCCTTGATTTATTTTAAGATAAGACAGCATCAGCCTGAAGAGCTGAGAAAATACCCCGAATCAAGGCAAGAGTAAGCGCCTTCTATATTGCTGCTAGAAAATTATATGGTCATAGAGGTAGTCCTTGACTTATGATCACAAATGAGCCCAACAGTTCTGTTGTTAAGGGAGACATTTGTTGAGTTTTGCCCCGTTTTACAACTTTTCTTGCCACAGTTATTAAGTGAAGCACTGCAGTTGACAAGTTAATAACCTGGTTGTTAAGTGAATCTGGCTTCCCCACTGACTTTGCTTGTCAGAAGGTCACAACAGGGGATCACGTGACCCCGGGACTCTGCAAACCGTCATAATGTGAACCAGCTGCCAAGCATCTGAATTTTGATCATATGATCATGAGGATGCTGCAAAAGTCGTAACTATGAAAACGGTCATAAGTCGCAATTTTCAGTGCTGTTGATAACTTTGAACAGTCACGAAATGAACTGTTATAAGTCGAGGACTACCCGTACTCTGTAGCCACCAAAGCTGAACCCAAGGATGTCTTTACGTATGTCTTTCAGAAACCATGGACCTATTAATCTGAGCAAAGTCTCCTTGGAGCCAAGACCTGAAAACCCAATTTCAAACAAGCCACAAATTCTGGTCCCCCCAACAACGGCCGGAGGGAAGCAAGGGTACCTTTTCGTCAGAGGAGCCGGACGAACTGGACAATAGCGCCGCTTCCACGAAACCTCGCTCCAGCAGGGAGTCGTACTTGATGCTCCTTTTCCTACTTCTCTTCTCCTTGCTTCCCGGATTTGGCTCCCTCTGCTCCGCCTGGGTGACCTCCAGCACGCTGTCGCCACAAATGGAGGACTCAAAGAGAGGCTTCCCATTCATGTACGTCTTAGTGATTTTCAGTTTGATTTCCGGCGAGCCGTTCTTGGCCGGCGTAGTGTTGGGGGTCGTTCCGGCTTCCCTGACCTCCTGAGACTCGAAACGCAGCTTGGCGTCTTGCGGTCCCGATTCCCCATTGAAGACGCGAGAGGTGAGGTCCTGGAGCTTCTCCACGGGGATGAAGGGCAGGGCATCGTGGCCGTTGTATTTCGGCAGGACATCGTCCTGTAGTGTGGCGGAAAGGTGGCTCTTGCCCAGGTAAACAGAACACTCCCGGTTCACTTCGCAGCCGGGTGGCTTTCCGGTGGGACCCCCCAGGATCTCAGGGACGGGCTTCATTTTGATGTGGTTGGCACCTTTCTTGGGGAGCAACAGCGAGTTACTTTTGAAATCCATCACGGATGTTTCCAGTTTATTTATATTTCTGCATAAATAAAGGAACAAAGCCACAAAATCATATTATTAGTCACGGAGGATGTATACGGGGGCCTGTTTGGGGAGCCTAATATTACCAAAACACGTTACCAAAATAATATAAACCAAACCCAACATCTGAGAAGGCTTCCAAGGTAAAATATTCACCTTCGCTACTTTTAAAAATCACACTGGATACTTCCAGCTAATTCTCAGAATGAGACAATAGGCATTTTGAAAAAAAAGCAACTACTAACGTTTTGCCGTTCTGCAGCCTTACAACAGACAATAAAAGAACAAGCAGAGATGGAAAGTATTATTTTGAGCCGTTTTATTTTATTCCTCTTCTGCTTGGGGAGAAGGTGAAGAATAGCTACTCATGCTACCCAGGCATTATTGTGGCTGGACAACTTCGAAGGAGGCGTTAAAACAAAGCCCATAAGAAATACAGGGAAGAATCTAAGGCCTACAAAAACACAGGAGCTGTAAGCGTGATCACTAACAACCAGGCTCCACCTAAATCCATCCAAGGCACAAATAAGCTACAAATAAATAAGAGGCAGATCTTGACAGGAAATTGAAGGATGTGGGATAGAAATGACTCATTCTTTTTTGGTAGCACAAAAGCTACAGAAGTGCCAGTTGCAATGGACTTAACTGCTAGGATTTGGAGACCAGGCAGCCCAGTAAAACGGCTTCTTGGTCTCCCCTCCTTCGCAAGGAAACCCCAGACAATTCTTCCTCCCAAGGAAGTGATTTACAGGAGGTTCTTCAGGGTAAAACGTCAAAGACAAATGGAAAGATGCAAACGCAGAACGATTTAGCGATAGTTTGCATTGAGGATGTTGTGTGGATAGGTCTCGAGTTATGACTGGTTGGTCATAAATCAGGTTAGTCACATGATGGAATCGATTTACAACTTGATATACAAGCATAATGGGCAGATTTCCATTATGTCAAATGCCGAGGTGGTGCAGAATCCAGCATTGCAGGCAAACTCTGCCCACTGCCAGGAGTTCGATCCTGACCGGCTCAAGGGTCGACTCAGCCTTCCATCCTTCCGAGGTGGGTAAAATGAGGACCCAGATTGTTGGGGGCAAGAGGCTGACTCTGTAAACCGCTTAGAGAGGGCTGGAAAGCTCTGTGAGGTGGTACATAAGTCTAAGTGCTACTGCTACTATCTGTAATTGATAAATGCAATAAATGTAAGCTCAGGACTGAAAAGCACGGAAGCTGAACTTAATTTGTTTTAATTTGTGAAAAGGCTCCCGTCGAATCTTTCCATTTGTCTGTTTATCTCTACAAGGTGAACTCCCAGCATCAAAGGCAGAACGCCTGAGAATATTTATAACAAGGGGGTAATCAGTGGGTGGCCATGCTAAGGAGAGTTGGCCAACGGTTCCCCATCCCTACTCACTCTATGGCTTGCTGGATGGAGTCAGAGGGAGGCCACGGGCGGAAGCAGGTAGTAGGGCCCCAGATAAGCAGGGCCGTCCAGGAGAGCAAAGGCAGAGATACAGACAATGAGAGATTTGGGTCAGGAGTGGGTTTCAAATCCCGCTGCTACCGGTTCGCTCATGGACGGCACGCCCAACGCTTCTGTGAATGAGCAGAGACGTCCGGGCGGGTGGGCGGAGCCTCCCACCACTACCAACCCACCACTGATTTGGGTACAAATGTGTTCAAATTTATAGTGACTCTCCACTAAGCATGTATGGCAGGTAGTCCAAACGGAAGGAAGGCTCGCAAACATCCCAACAATGTTCAGGCATGCCCAGGGCCACAAGCTCAAATAACACAAATAGACACACATTTCTGAACGTGCAAATCCCCCCAAACGGTAACTTCCCAGATGAATTACCAACCATTATCATCAGAAACATGATCGTGGCAGCAGGAGGACCCTGCAGCTCCCTTTAATTGGAAATATGTGTACAAATTAAAAAAAATAATAATTCTAGCATGCAACTGTAATATTATCTCCCCGTGCGATGTTTATGTACATGCATCATTTTATATCTAGATTTACTAGTAGGACATAATATGAAATTATATTGTTTCGCTGAGCTGCAACAGCTACACGCAGGAAAAGAAGAAAGCAGCTGTATGAAAATCTTGACCAACACATCTTGACCTATCTTGACACAAAGCAGGGTGGATAAAAATCAATGATTTTTTTTAAAAAAATCAAAAAAAAAAAAAAAACAAAACAGATTTTTTTAATTTAAATTGGATTTTTTTAATTTAAATCGGATTTTTTTATTCAAATCAGATTTTTTTGATTTTTATTGAATTTATTTTAATAAAAAACTTTTGGGGTAAAAATCTATCGTAAGATAGTTTTCTATTTAAGATACATAAATAATTTAGTTTATTCAGCATGAAATGGAGCTTAGTTATGTAGCACAAGGCTGTATATTCTGCAACACTGGGACTATCGGTGAGTCAACAGCGGGTCAAAGGAGTAGCAGAGATGACAGTTGCTCTTTAAAAATTATGATTTAAATCGAGTTGATTTAAATCAAGTCTTTTTACTAGTGATTTAAATCATGATTTAAATCGACTTGATTTAAATCAAATCCACCCTGACACAAAGGCTCACATTCTGTAGTATATTTATAGTAATTAAGGTTGATTTAACTAAGTACAAGTTAGGAAACGATTTAAACATTTATCTTTTAGCTACACAATAAATCAAGTTCACCCTTCCAGTTTAAAAATACAGCTTTGCATTTGATTGATTACTTCCCATGGAAAGGTTTTATTTTTATAAAGTTCCAAGCTTCCAATGCTGTTTTTTATTAATAACACTGATGTTCACATGGGGATAAAATGAGCCAAGCTTTCAGGATCGAAGTTCTGAAATTCCATTCAACAACTCACTTTGTATGCCCAATCATCACCTGTCCTCATCACGTAACCAGATATTCTTGTCATAAATCAGAAGAGGACAACTTCTATACCCAGAAGTCCTTTATGGGGACTCCATAGCTCTTTTGGAATACTAAATGGAATATATATGGAGAGCAAATTTGGAATACACTATCCAAATCTGATGGTCGTAAACCACTGGTGTGATTATGTACTATTGAAACAAGAAACTCACAGAAAACATCCTAAGTCTCAGCAATGCACAAAAATGCCCAGCGAGGGGGAAAAAAACCCCCTACAAAATGCCAGCTCCTCCAACAGAAAGCAACTGTTGATCTGACTGTCCGGCATCCATGAACACGTCAGAAGCACCCCAAGGGTCTCACCCTGTCATCGTTTTCACAATTCTATTTTTCAAGAAATAATTGTGTGTGTACAGACCCAGCCTGCAAGCTAAACAGAAACAACTTCTACCTAAAACTTAGGCTGTCGCAGCAAAAGGTCCCACAAACCAAAGCTTAGACTTTAGCTTTAGAGTTTAATTTAGTAGTTTCTGAATTAGCCTAATAAAAATGGGCAGAGAGATTTGCTGTAATAATGTGGTAAGCCCAACTTCACAAAGGAAATCGCTCATTTTCCGATTTAGTTCTAATGGTACATTATTATAAGTTCAGGACTGAAAACTGTCCTGAACTTATTTTTTTAAAAATTTGTGAAAAGGCTCCCGTTGAATTTGGTAGCTTGACAGAAGGTTGAGTCTGTTTCAAAGAATACCACATCACTAACAATTATCCCATTCATTCCGCTTGCAGATGGACAAGCTCTTCAGATCTCTTTTCTTTATAAAAGAGCAACCAGCATCTCCTTTGACTGCAAGCTAGACCCCCCCCAAAATTGAATTTCTTCTGCAAAGCAATTTTTCATTTGAAATCTGGGAATTAGTGCTCTAGGGTTGCCTTTTAAGGATGGGAAGCTGAAATGTAAAATATAAAGCTGTGTTTTCTAATTGTTGCAGCTACCGGATAGGTGGGTATATCCCAGACTTCTAAGCTATGGCCATGTTGACTGGAGAATTAAGTCATGAAACGCTAATCTAAACCGTTTCAAAGAACAATGCAACATGCAATTATGGTGGGTTTGCTGTGATTTTAATGAGAGGTTCTAAGTTACCTGGATCTAATTACAACTACTACTGTTGTTGTTGATGATGATAACTGATCCATAGACTACTAACACTTCCCTTCCCCTAAGCTTCCCTAGGCAGAACTGGGCATCATGGGGTAAAGTGCTTTGAACCAAGGGCCTCAAATGGGTTGACTTTCAGAATGAGTCCAATATCTGGGGCCCATAACTCCTGCGAAATTGAAATCTGTCTGGTTTTATAAAACATGTTATAACATAAACATTATCATAAAACAGTTCATGATCATAATACAAAATATCATAAAAACATTTCCTATGCTGATTTTTGACTGTGCTTTACAGATCAACATGGACTTCTTTCAAGGCAGATGCCTCTCCAAATCAGATCCGAATCTGATGTCCCAAGGCCGGACATCAGAAGCCCTGTTATTGTTTGAAGCCGTTGAGGAATCTGGTAAGGAGGTATCTCTGAAACCATAAGCCAAGCGGCCACAGGCCATCTCATTAAAACTAAGTTGATGGTTTTTTTGTTAAGTTTCCAGACGGCCACTGAACCCAACTCACTGGGTTTGAGAATCCAAACTCAAGTGTCCCACCTAGATGGCTCTCCAGGGTCTGCCTATATCCAAGGAAAATGAAGGCCAACATCTCTCTTGCAAAGTTGGTTCCATAACTGAAGCCAAGTGTTCCTTAATATTCCCTTGAAATCTGCTTTCTCGTCACTTCAAAGCATGCTTTGATGTCCTACACTCTCAAACAATAAAAGTTCTGACCCACTTCTTGCAATATTTTTTCTGGGATAGGAAGAGTGCCATAATATCCCCATTGAACAGGCCAACCCCTTCAATGGCTCTTCATATCATTTAATTCCTCCTCAGAGTTTTTTTTTTTTTTTTTTTTTTTGCTAAATCCTTCAAAGCAATGCTTAGGGATAGACCAAATACTCATGGGAGAAACCTTGACCGGTGCAAATTCCCCATTATTTCTACTCACGAAACCTAACATGGCCAAAATGGACTGGGGGTACTGGAAGAGTTCAGGGCAGCCAAAATGGCGAAGGTGAGGCGAGATAGATGGATGGATGAGAGATGCCCTGGAGGTGGGAAGGAGATCCTAACAACCACAACTGGGCCTACCAGAACTGCCATCACTAAGCAATGGGGTCATGTGATGATTCACCGAATGACCGATTTGCTTAGTGACAAAAATTCTAGTCCCAGTTAGGGGCGCTAAGTGAAAACTACCTGTATGGCGACCCATACCTGTGCATTTGATGCTTGTTTCCTTACTGCAATTAATCTCTCTTCAACTTCATTCCAAAATGATCAATCCACTATCATATTGTAAAAATTATATTTGTCTTCTACATCACTGGCTACGCTATCCAAATTTCTTCCTTCTGCTTCTTTACACCAGTTTTTAGCAAAAAATACTGAAGAATGCAGGATTCAATCCTTGCCTATACATTTATTTATCACGAAAGATGGCCAAGACTTAACTTTAGGCCGTTCCACTCAATACCTTTTCTCCAATTTTACAAGGGCCCCCTGATAAGAGCTTGGGTGGGGGGGTCTTTCTGTCTCACCATTCTGCCCCCACTGAGCCTATTAATCGTGTCCTGTAATGGGGTGCTTTGTCAAGACATCTACAGCTACATTCCCACAATCTACTAAGGAAACGACCCGGTCAAGGAACGAGATAAGGCTGGTCTGAAAAGGTCTGTTCTTGGCAAAGTCATGGCCTGGCAACTACTGAATTAACTCAATGTCTTAAGGATCCGCTCTAGCATTCTCTCACTTATTGGGCTTTGCAGGAAGGACTCGAATTAGGCTCTTCCACCCTTCGTGAAGACCTCTGCAGTTCCTCGGCTCCCCAGCCCTTCACCGGGTCTTAAATGTTCACTCAGCTTGACCCAGAAGCCCCCTCCCTGTATTATTATTTCTGTATTATGCCCTTGTTGTTCATTATATTACTGTTTGCTTATGTCCTCTTGAACTCTGTCCATATCAGGATTGTAGCAGTATAGATACATCCCATAAAATGGATATCCCAGCTTTCCATCTGGCCATGGAAATTCAAACTCATTCTAAACAGGTCTTCCCATTGTGGCACTAAGTTAAGGACTAGCCGTAATGAATTCTATTCAACAAAAATAGCTTTCTATCTAAAAAAAAAAAAAAAGGATGGTAAAAATTACTGCATGTGTATTTTTCTTCCCTTTCCCAGAAATTTTGTACCTTGAACTAACAAAGCCTACGTATCATGGAATCCCAGGGTTGGAAAGGAGCTTAGAGGTCTTCTGGTCCACTCCCTCCTCAAGACAGAAGACTTTCTACCATCCCAATCAAATGGTTGTTCGGTCTCTGCCCCTCCATCACTTCCTGTCCCGCCCTCTGGGGCTTTACCATTCATTGCTGATTTAGCCCCCAGACTCTTTATTACTCTTCTCTGCCCTCTTTCTAGGACTCAGCATATCTTCTGTATTGTGGAAGAGCATTGCAAGTGCTCTTTGGCCATCAATTCTCCCATCAGAAGGTCACAAAAGGTCAGAAAAAAAAGATACCTTTCTTAATCTTAAAGTTTCTTATTTTGCTTTTTAACTATTTTAGTTATTTTTGTTTGTGTTATTTTAAGACTTTTAGATGCATGGCTGGCTGGGAAATTCTGGGAGTTGAAGTCCACAAGTCTGAAAGTTGCCAAAGTTAGGAACTCGGATCTATTGTGGCAAAAAAATCCCCAATAAAATAAATCAGGAGTCTGATTATTTCAATTCTAAGAGGGAATATTTGGAAAAAAGACGTTAAGATAGAAATAGCATAGCAATAGCACTTAGATTTATATACCGTTTCACAGAGCTTCACAGCCCTCTCGAAGCAGTTTAGTGTCAGCATCTTGCCTCCAACAATCTGGGTCATTTTACCGACCTCAACCTTGAGTTGGTCAAAATTGAACTGGTGGCAGACGGCCGAGTTTGCCTGCAATGCTTGCATTGGAAGGAAGGAAGGAAGGAAGGGCAATAGCACTTATATACCGCTTCACAGTGCTTTCCAGCCCTCTCTAAGCGGTTGGCCCCCAACAATCTGGGTCCTCATTTTACCTACCTGGGAGGGACGGAAGGCTGAGTCAACCTTGAGCCTTGAGATTTGAACTGATCTTCCTTTTACAATGCATTGCCTCAAATGAAGATTTTTAAAAGCTTTCCAGCCCAGCCTAATTTTACTATGATGTGAGCAGGTGTGCAACAAGGCAGAAAACATGCCCATCACCGCAAGGCCTAAGGAACCGATACTATGCCACGAAGGCAATCAAGTCTGTCCTCTCCATAAAGAAGAGAGATAAAAATATCAAATATGATTATGAACAGGAGACAGGATGACGGATCCCTGACAGGCAGAAAAGTTGTAATTGCATCAAGTCAACTGAAGGTTTGTGGTAGTTGGTGACTCACAACTGTGAGCAAGCGAAACAAATCTGTGCCAACTACATTCATCGGTATGCGAAACGCGCTCTTTGCCAGGAGCAAATATTAAGGATGTGACAAAACAATTTCCAGTACTTACTGAGCCCCTGCCAATAAACTTTCTTTCCTGCGGATTCTGATAGGCACAAAATAGTATTTTTTTAAAAAAGATAAAAAATGTGAAACACCATGGGCTTTGGAGTGCTAGAGGGAGCCTGATATTCCCCATCAGCCAACCTGTCCATGGAAGAGAACTAAGGAGCTAAGCTGTCCTTAACTTACGACCACAACCGAGCCCAAAATTTGTGTTGCTAAGTGAGAAAATGTGTTAAGTGAGTTTTGCCCCATTTTATGACTTTTCTTGTCCCCTTTGTTAAGTGAATCTCCGCAGTTGTTAAATTGCAGTTAAGTGAATTTATTTTCCCCATTGACTTTGCTTGTCAGAAAGTCACAAAAGGTAATCACGTGACCCTGTCGTAAGTATGAGTCAGTTGCCAAGCGCCTGAATTTTAATCACATGACCATGGGGATGCAGCAATGGCTGCGTGAAAAACGGCCATAAGTCACTTTTTTCAGTGCTGCTGTAACTTCAAAACGGTCGCTAAGAGAACTGTTGTAAGTCGAGGACTCCCTGAGACAATGAGAAGTCCCTGGTGCTCTCTGAACTTGGTTATTTTCTTGCAAACAACTCACCTAAACTAGGTAACATTGTCAGTTCTAGCCAGGACTCCTTACTAGCACTGATGATGTTATCTAGCTGGGTCATGAAATGTCTGGCAGGAAACCACCAAGCTCAGGGAGCAGCGAGGACGGCGCACTTCAACCCCGAGATACAAATACCCTCCTTGATTGGTACATTAGACTGTAAAGAACAGGAAGAACTTGTCGCTTGATTCAAGTTCTCCAGATGAAGGGGCAGAACTCACGAGACACCACAAGGACTAGCCCCCCAAAAATGGGCCCCCTGGATCAGGAGGGCTTTTAAACTCAGCCTCTACGAATCCTTTCTTATTCAGGGACAAAGACCCTGAAAGGCTATTGAGGAAGGGGGCTAGCACGTCCATTTCCTTCCTCTGTGCAAACTATGGGGAATAAATAAAAATGTCGGAAGCGGAAGTAATCAGCAAGATAGACTTGGGATTTCTAGCCCCAGAGAGCATCGTTTAACGAATGAATGAAAACATCTGACGGGATGGTTCCCATGATTAGATGCAAGCAATGGAAGGAGGAATTTTAAAAAGAATCTACCCAAAAGGAACTGAAAGACAAAAAAGGGAGAAGCTGCAGTCCAAATTTATGAATTACCTGAAAAAGGAGACTTAGTACTGAGATCAGCGGGTCTGATGGTTGGCCCTCTTGAAGTCATGTGACTGCATTTCCGGCGCTTGGCAACATGGCTGCATTTACCACCATTTTTAGTCACGTGACCATGCTTTACTGAAAACTAACAGATGCTTCCAATTTTCGGTGAAACTGTAGCACAGCAGAAAACGAATTCGCTTAACAACCGCGATGTTCCTTTAACAACCACCGCACACAAAAAAAGTTGTAAAATCAGGTTTAGTCATGTGGCTAAACCCATTTCACAACTTATAACCCTAATTGGCAGGCTCCATTACGGTCACGAGAACTACCTATATTTTAAAAAGTCCATACCTTCAGCAAGGGAATAAAACCAGATTAACTCCACGGGGTTGAAATAAGCGGAGGAATACATAAAAAGGAATACAGGTAGTCCTCGGCTTACAACCACAACTGAATCCAAAATTTCTGTTGCTAAGCGAGATGATTGAGTTCCCTCCCTTTTACAATCTGTCTTCTCACAGTTGTTAAATGAATCATTGCAGTTAAGTGAGTGACACAGTCGTTAAGCGAGTGACACTGGCTTCCCCATTGACTTTGTTCGTCAGAACAGGGGATCACGTGACCCTGGGACGCTGCGGCCATCATAAATACGAGCCAGTGGCCAAGCATCTGAATTTTGACCATGGGGATGCTTGCAACGATCGTAAGGGTGAAAAACAGTCATAAGCCACATTTTTAGTGCCATTGTAACTTCAGTCACTAAATGAATGGTTGTTGAGGGGAGGACGACCTATAGAATTGTTGGTGTCTATCGCCCACGTATCCGTCTTTGCAAGAAGCACCTGTGGAAGATATGAATTATCTTGACATCCTCAGGGACCCCTGTTCTGCCGGACAAATTCCGCTCAGGAAATTCCCAATTTATCTCGCTCAAAACTTTCTCCTTCAGAGAGCAGAGGGATATACAACAAGCCAAACAGACTTATGTTTAGGGACACCTAAGATGGGGAAATGGGAGCAGCAGGAATGTTGACGAAAGGGTTGTATAAATGGAAGAAGAATTATGAGAAAAGGCTCCATCTCGTTTAGGAAAACACAATCAGGAAATACCCATTTACTTTCTAAATCTCTAGGACCAGATAAATTATAAACCTTGGTGACTTTAAGAAGGGTGGACTTCAACTCCCAGAATTCCCCAGCCAGCTGGCTGGGGAATTCTGGGAGTTGAAGTCCACCCATCTTAAAGTCTCCAAAGTTGAGAAACACTGGCTAGAATATTAAAGAAACTTGACGATCTGCAGATCATAAAAGAAATTAATCTGTAACAGCTTGAAAATCACGCCGTAATTGTTAGTAATCAGGAAGGGTTAGTCAGAAACAAATCTTTTGAGGCCAACCTTATTTTATTTCTTGCTTCCTTAGCAGATTGTTGGTTAGAGGACAGGATAATTTAAAGGACTATATAGTCAGTTTACAATCCACACAATCAGCAATCCCCGTGAAACCGAAGTACCAATCAAATATGGCACCACACAATTTTGCGATGGGCCTTATGTGTCCTGCACCATTTTTTAAATTTGGATGAATACATGGAGAACCGTATGTGCTTAAATGATTCATAAGATGTGAATTGAACCTTGTGTCTGTGTGTGAGACCAAACCAGTAATTAAAGTAACGTATATTTTTTCAGGAATTTTCAAAAACCTACAAAAATGCTGCCGCTCAAGGGATCCAAAGTCACCAAAGTTAACCCTTAAAGCAACAGCGTCTTGATTTGACAAACAAACAAACAATCCCTGGGGGGGGGAGGGTAGCATAGGAATTTAATCAATAAAGATAAATAAGCCGCCCTATTTTACTGACAGGAAGAGATGAATTCCAAATGGTTTTTTTTTAAATGAGCCCAGATTTAACGTTCATCAAAAGTGGTGTGAGAAATCCAATTTTGATAGCCGGAACAAAAATTCATTCATTTAACATTTTAAGTCAGTTAACGGCCAAAATCGGACCGATAAAGGGAGTCCCGCTGGCTCTTTGTCAGCCTCCTTACGGGACCGCTGGATGGGAGAAACTCGTGTTTTCTTGGCTGCTGGATGACCCTCGCTTTAAGAGAACAAAAAGATGCCCGTGAGAGATTTCTGAAACTTTTATGGGCCCTCAGAGCCGTTGGCCACAGGTTGGAGACGCATCAATCAACAGACAAAGGCCGAGCCACCGCCTGGGCTCAGGGGTCACACCTGTCCAGCCATTAAACCGGGACTCACAAGGGGGGGAGGTCCAGGCATCCTCCCAGCACCGGGCAAAACCGGACGGCAGTTCTCCCTCCGCCTTTCCCGGGAGCCCCGGGGCTTCTGGCACGGCAGGCCTCCTGTCACCTCCAGGCCAAGGAAAGGGCGGCTGGGCGGTGCAGGCAAAGGGCCGGGGCTTTTGGGGAGAAGGGCTTCCTCCCTGCCGCAACGAAGCCGCCGGGCCTCGGCCACGGAGGGATGCTGCCGGCCGCTTCCAGCTCCTCTTTGCACGGCCAGCGCCACACGGGCCTCCGAGGGACGCCGGCTCAGCCCGGGTGGCCGAAGCGCAAAGGCCCCGGGGGCTCCCCCCGCCGCCCCTGCCCAGCCTGCACGGGAGGCCGCTTCGCTGCGCTTTCCTCGGAGCGGCGCAGGGATGCCGGCCCGGCTCCGGCTCTTGTCCCGGCGACGCCTGCAGGCTCCGGTGCCGACGGCCGAGCCAGGAGCCGCAGCGCGCAGCCCCATCCCTGCCTACAAAGGGGCGCAACTCTGGGGCCGCTCCGCCCGCGCTGCCCTCCGGGGACCGTCACGGGCCACCCGCCAAGGCGGACCTGCCGGGCCAGCGGAGCCCCCGGGGGAGGCGAGGCGGAAAGAGCCACGCGGGGCTGGGAAGGGCGCCCGGCACGCAGGTAACCCCGAGCCCCAGCCGGGGATCCCCCGCCCGGGAAGGAGCGAGGCCGGCGGGCCTTCGAGGGAGCCGCTTCCCCGGGAAGAGACGCCGAGCCGGGCCTGCCGCGCATCGCCTGCGCCCCTTCCCCGCGTGGCTGCCTCCCTCCCTCCCTCCCTCCCTCCGGCCCCGGCAGAAGAAAGAGCCGCCGCCGCTGCACGTGGCCGCCTCGCCCCCCCCAACGCCCCCCTCCCCCTCCCCCCCCTCCCTCCGTCCGTCCGACCGTCCGACCGTCCAGAGAACGGAGCCATCATGGCTTCCCCGCCGCCCCCGGAGGCTCCCCGCCCGCCCGTCCAGTGCCGCTGCTGCCGCCGCCGCCGCCAAGGCTGGCAGGGATGGAGAGGCTGGCAGAGGGCGGGGGGGAGGGCGGGGGTCGCGGAGGGAGGGAGGGAGGGAGGGAGGGGAGGGGGGTTTGGGGGCCCCGGGAGGGCCTGGGCGCCTCCACTCACCTGCCCGCCCGCCTGCCGGTTGTCCGGGGGCCCGCCTGGCGCTGGGCCGGGCTGGGGGTGCCGCTGCTCCGGCTGCCTCTCCCGCCGCCGCCCCGGCCGGCCGCCCAACCGCCCCGCGGACCCGCCTCCGCCGCCGCCTCCTCGCCCGCCGAAACCAGCGCGAAAAATGCCCCGCGTTGATTGGCTGCCACGCCGCCTTCGCGCCGCCGGACCCGCCGCGCCCCATTCAAACCCGCCGCCGCCGCCGAGCACGGAGCCCCGACCGCCCCCCCCCCACATGCCCCCCCCCCCAGGCTCACCCCCGCCACGGGCAGCGCGGGCCCCGCGTGCAGCTCCGCCGCCTGGAAGGGAGACGCGCCTCCTGCAGGGTCCCGCCTGCAGCGCCAGCGATCGCGCCCCGACCCGGAGAGCTCTTGCCCCGCGGCGCCCCCGCAGCAGCCTGGCGCCCGCGGACGCCCGCATGGGCATCTCCGCCCACCAGGGCAGCCCCTTCCCTTCCGGCCCAGCCTCTGGGCACAAAGGGCCGCCTTTTGCAACACAAAGGGCCCCTGCCGCCCCCGCCCCCGCTGCAGGGAGGGCCCAGCATGGAGGGGTCCTGGGTAGGGGAGCCCCCCCTCCCCCGCATCTGGCTGGGCCTCCAGAAGTGAGGCTGGTCAGCTCCACAACAGCTGCCCAAGGGAGAACTGCAGGCGGTCGGGGGCTCAGCTGGGAGGATTTGAAGTTGGGGACCCCACCAATCTCCCACCCACTGCCCTTATGGGAAGCCCATCCTGGGCGATCCTACAGTCGGTCCAGCCCAGGGTTGTGATTGAAAAGACACAACCTGCTTTTCCTAAAACAGAACCAGGGAAAGTGATGTTACTTGGGATCTGATCTCAAAGGAGTTTGGGACGGCCAGAAGGAAGGAAAGAGGGCCGAGACATCAACTGGAAAACTGCGGATAAGATTCCAGGAGAGGAAGACCAGAGAACAAAGATCCAGGATGGGGTCTTGGGGCTCGGCTAGGTCGGGGATCAAGGCACGAAGATTAGGGGCAGCCATTCAGACTAGTAGCCATGAACAGAAAAGAGAGTTTTGTAAGGTTAGGGTTAGGCCTCGATTTAGGACCACAATTGAGCCCAAAATTTATGTTGCTGAGCGAGAGATGCGTTAAGTGAGTATTGTCCCATTTTACGACTTGTCTTGCCACATGGGTATTTGAATTGCTGCCGTGGTTAAACCCAATTGTGAAGTGAGTCTGGCTTCCCCATTGATTTCGCTGGGCAGAAGGTTGCAAAAAACATGACCTTGGACATGCAACCGTCATAAATGTGAGTCAGTTGTCAGGCATCCAATTGTAAATGGTGCGACCCTGGGGATGCGGCAAAGGTCCCAAGTGCGAAAAATGGTTGTAAGACACTTTTCAGTGCCGTTAACAACCGCGGGTCAAAGACTCCCTGAATTACATTTTATACCTCCACCTTTACTCAGGGTTTACTCATAAAGTTAATCTGGCTGCAAAGCCTGCTTGGAGAATTAACTGTTGGGGCTTCATGGGGGGGGAGGGGGGGTCTTTTCCATGCTGCAGTGGGCAACTTCATTTGTCTTTGTAGTTTGTTTTTCGGGGGGAGGGGCACAGCTGCTCTCCCCACGTGTCTTTAGGTTTTAAAGTTTTTTAATTATTTGTTTTAATTACGGTATATAAATGTATCGACATTTTATAACTGTAAGTTTCCCACATTTTCCCTTGCATAAGATGGACAGCCAATAAAAACCATAAATAGATAGATAAATAATAATCTCCCTCAAAGAAATTGGTTTAATAAAAATGGGTAAAAGTAAAATGTCACGGAAGAGTGGGGTTAGTGCAAAATGAGGGCTATGTCCTTCATCCTGGATTTCCCAATTTTTTGCTTCTCCATTTCTTTATTTCCGCTTTCAACTTTCATAATGCAACAAATGCATTGTAATTTTATCTTAAGCCTCCAAACTTTTGTTTCCATGACAAATAAAGTAAATAATTCACTTTTGGATCAGTACGAGCTTTGATTAACATGTCTGGTTTGTGTGCTACTTAAAAGCAATCATTGGTTTCGGTGGTGAAATGCACTGAACTTTGCTACTGGTTCGGAAATGTGAACGCTTGTGCTGCTTCTGTGCATGCGCAGAGGGTCAAAAACGGGACATAATGATGTCCCAGCGGGTGGGCGGGGCCTCTCGCCACCGGCCCTACCGGTTTGCACGAGCCGGATAGATCTGGGTGGATTTCACCGCTGATTGGTTTGTTACAATGATTTCTGAAGCCAGTTATAGCTCACTCAACAGATAAGAAATCATGGCTTCTTATGAGGCTTAAAAACCAGAGACTTAATCCATGCCCAGGGAGCCCTCTTTTCCTGTACTGACTTGGAACAATGAATGCCTGAACCTTTTCCTTTCTCCCACGGTGGAAGTTACAAATTCAGCATAATAAACCAGAGAAATCAAGTCAGGATCTCCTCCTACAGTATAAGTGGCCTGCCTTGTTTCTGTTAAACGGCTACAGTTTTTCTGGGCCATCTAAATTACTTGCAAAGCTTTTGAGTTTCCAGGATCTCTCTGGGTAGATAAAAATGGAAAAGAAACAAAAAAAGAGGAATTTTCTACCTTTGGGAAACAGGTGTTTCAGGGACTTGATATACAGCTAATCCTCAACTTACAACCTCAATTGCACCCCAAATTTCCATTGCTAAGCAAGAAAGTTGTTAAGTGAATTTTGCTCCATGTTGTGACCTTTCTTGCCAGTTAACTGAATCATTCCAGTTCAGTGAATCACAGGGTCATTAAGTGAATCTGGCTTCCCATTGACTTTGTCAGAAAGTCACAAAAGGGGATCATGTGACCCTGGGACCGTCATAAACCTGAGTCTCTAGTTGTAAATCTCTTTTCTCAATGCTTTGTGGTCACTGTCTGGTCCCTGAAGGAAAGGTTGTAGGCCTGCCACATGTAAGCCAAAGGCTGCCTTTCTATTCCCAGGGCAGCAGCCAAAGAAGCCGATGCAAATCCTAGGCTGCATTGAGAGCAGGAGAGTCAAGGGCACCTGAATTATTAGCAGTGTTTTATGATCCTTTGGTAAGACCATGCTGGGAAGCCTCCCTCCAGTGCTGATCACCACTATATAAAAAGACGTGGAGACTTTGAAAAAAAAAAAGTGCAAAGAGGAGCAACTAAAACGATTAAAGGCCTGGCACGAAGAAAGGTTGCAGGAACTGGCTACGGCCAGTCTAGAGAAAAGAAGGACTGGGGGTGGGGGGGGGGGGTGGAGCGGGGCAGGATTAGCAGTTTTGCAATATTGGAGGTGCTGCCACAGAGCAGAAGGGGTGGGGGTGGGGGGTCAGCCTATTCTCCAAAGCCCCTGAAGGCAGGAGAAGCAACCTGGAGGCAAGGAGGAATTTCCTGACAGGGAGAACAATCGACCGGTGGAGCTTCTGGGGCTCCATCCCTGGAGGTTGTTAAGAGGAGAGCGGACAGCCGCTTGTCTCAAATTGCATAGGGGCTCCTGCTCGAGCAGAGGGTTGGACTAGAGGACCTCCGAGGCCCCTTCCGCGTCTCTTACTCTGCTTATATTCATGCAACCAGCTTCCCGGGGCGGCTCTGCAGGCGCACATAGGGCTGCATCGCGTCCAAGCCCCGGGGCCTTTTAAGAAGACACCGGACCGTCGTGGTCTGAAACAATATCGGGGCTCCTGCTCGAGCAGGGGGCTGGACTAGAGGACCTCCGAGGCCCCTTCTTGGCAGCCACAGGCGACCCTCGCCTCCTTTTTCCGCTCTCCGAGGCGGCCGCAGCACGTGGTCCTCCTTCCCGCCGCCCCTCCCGCCCCTCTCCTCCCCGGAAGACTCCACCTCCCGGCGTGCCCCGCGGCCACTTCCGGCCCCGCCCAGGCGCAGACCGGCTGGCAGGCCCAGGCATGGCGGCGTTCGTGCTCCTGAGGCGATGCGCGCGGAGGGCGCCGGGGCTGCCCCGGACGGGCTGCGGAGAGGCCGCCGCGGCAGGTGAGAAGGAAGGGCCGGGGGAGGAGGAGGAGGGGGAGGGCAGCCTTGGCGGGCAGGAAGGGCGAAGGGCGGCCGACCCCCCCGGGGTGGATCCCCTCAGGCAGGGCTCCAACAGGGGAAGAAGCCTCTCTCTCTGTGTGTGGGGGAGGGGAGGGGTGGGGGGGCGGCTGAGGGCCCCGTCCGCGAGAGGCGAAGCGGCTTCTCCGGAGGCCCCGGGAGCCCTTCCCTTCCCTTCCCTTCCCTTCCCTTCCCGGGAGGCTATTATGGGATGTCCCCGGGTCTCCTCAGGTAATCCCGGCCTGCCCGGGAAGGCCCCGGATGCCTCCCTGAGAGGCTTAGCCAGGCCGGCCGGGGGATCCGGGGCCCTGTGTGCCGATACACACGTCCTCCTCCTCCTCCTCCTCCTCCTCTCCCGCCACCACGGGGCCACAGCTGGGCTTTCCCTCGGGGGTCGGAGCAGGCGGGATTGGGGGGTCAGGGGGAGACGGGGTCGCCCCCCTTGGAAGAAGCCCCCCCCGCGGCCCCCAGCCCCTCAAAGGCCGGGCGCAAAGACAGGCGGTCCTCGACTTACGGCCACGGCATGGCCATTGGGACCAGACACTTCAGTCAGTTTGGCCCCATTTTATTAACAGTTGTTAAGTGAATCCGGCTTCCCCGTTGACTTTGCTTGTCAGAAGGTCACCAAAGGGGATCCTGTGACCCCGGCTGAGACGGTCATAAGTATGAGTCAGTTGCCAAAAGGCTCAATTTTGATCAGGTGACCCATGGGGATGCTGCTGCCGCAACAGTCATAAGTGTGAAAAGCAGTCCTAAGTCACTTTTTCCGGGGCCATTGTAACTTCGAATGGTCCCTAAATGAACTGTTGTAAATCAAGGGCTACCTGTACATGCTGAATATTCCAGAAAAACGAGAGTATCAGTGCCTACATGCACAGGAATTATAAACACAGAGGGGAAAAGCTTAAATAGTGTCTCCTAAGGTGAATCAGCAGCTTCTTTGCCTGGCAGGAGAAGTAACCGTGCAGATATTATCGCCGTGGTTTCTCCTTTCCCCATCAGAGGTGGCTGCGTTCATTCCTCTCAGGGCTTCTGGTTTTAATGCCAGGGACTGGCAAGGACCAATTCTTCATGGTCTCTTCAAGCTCTTTATTCAGGGAAAAAGGTTTTTGAGCCCTTTGAGAGACACCTTTGGGGCACCTGCAGTTTATATAGTGCCTGTAAAGACTGCACTATTTTCTGCACAGTCTGCCTTTGGGGGAAACAGATTCAGACACCCATTGTCCTATGCACAGAAAAGAATTTCAGAAGTTGTGGGAGCATCATCACTGGAGGCTTTCAAGAAGAGTCTGGGCTGGCATCTGTCAGAAAGGGTGTAGGTAGGGTCTTCTGCTTGGGCCCTGGGGGTTGGACTAGATGACCTACAAGATCCCTTCCAACTCAATCTGATTTTAAAAAAAAGAATTCATCAACTCTGAATTTTTATAGTTTAAGTACAGGTAGTCCTTGACTTGTAACGGTTCATTTAATCACTTTAATGACTGTTCGAAGTTACAATGGCACTCAACAAAGTTGACTTATGACCATTTTTCACACTTAAGACCGTTGCAGCATCCCCAGGATCACAGGATCAAAATTCAGACGCTTGGCAACTGGTTCATACTTATGACCACCTGACAAGCGAAGTCAATGCGGAAGTCAGATTCACTGAACAATTCTGTTGCCAACTTAACAACTGTGTAACGAAAGGTTGTAAAATGGGGCAAAATTCAGTTAAATGTCTCGCTTAGCGACAAAAAATTTGGGCTCAATTGTGGTTGTAAGTCGAGGACTGCCTGTAATTTCTTGCTGTGTGAGCTCTTAACAAAATCCATTGAAGGCTTTTATACTTGATCTTAACTATGGCATTATTTCTTCCTGAAGTATTGAATAGTGTGTGGAGAAAGTTATTTTGATATCAGACTGGTACAAGTGTAATGTTCTTATCTATTTCTGGCCTGCTTGCCTACCCAGACTGCTTTTTTCCTACTTGTAGGTCATTTGGAGAACCTTGCTTGTCTTAACTGTTCCTCCATGAGGCTAATAAAAGACATGTAAGTATGAATCTTTGTAACGCCATTACGAGTAACCTGCTTATTTTGACAGTTTATGGAATGGAGGGTCTTATAAATAGTTGGTATATATATACATGTTTTTAATAAATAATTACAAAAGATTGAAACATTCTTTGAGGTGTGGCTTAAAGTTTAGCCTTTGATTAGGAGATGATGCTTGTGTGGTTCTTTTACCTTTTTATAGTACCAAAATAGGCCTTTCTCTTTAATTTCTTCTCCATTTCTGTTCAGATACAACTTCCCATATTCATCCGGTTTTGTTTCCTCCCTTCTCAGTGAAGTCTTCCCTGTTCCTATCGCATTCCTCTCCCATTATTTTTATTTTATGGTTTGTGTTGGATATTGAATGGGGTGTGCCTATGTTGACATTATTTATTATTAAGATGGAAGAGTTACCTTATTTTATAGGTAGTACAGCTTAGTCAGTAGTTCTTAATTAAAGGATTTTGTTTTGACTTTGATGGACTATAACTTCTGGCAAGTTTGTTTGGAGATGCATATGTTCATAGACTCACATAGATGAAGTGTGAGATGTGTCCACATTTATTCCAGAGGGAGGAAGTCTGCAGGATTGGTCTCAGCTGGATTTCACCTTAGGTTGATAAGGAGAGAAGCTGGGCACTGCACAGGATTTTGCTTATCTTTTCCTATGATGTGTGGACATATTTTGGGTAAATAAGATGCCTGCCTTAAGGTTGTTAGTCTATTTTAGCATAGCACAGACAAGCTTAAATTTGAACAATATAAGGAGCCTTGGTGGTGCAGCAGACTAAAGTGCTGTTAAGTAGCACTTAGCTGCCAGCTTCCTGCAATTACTGCAAGTTCGAATCTCCCCAGGCTCAAGGTTGACTCAGCCTTCCATCCTTCCGAGGTAGATAAAATGAGGACCCGGATTGTGGGGGCAATAAGATGACTCTGTATAAAAAAGAACACCGCTTAGGGGGCCCCTGAAAGCCCTACTAAGGTATATACAAAAAGTATGAAGGCTATTGCTTAACGCATTGTAAGCCGCCCTGAGTCTCCGGAGAAGGGCGGCATATAAATCGAACCAATAAATAAAAATAAATAAATAAATAAATAAGCATTTTAAATGTTAAGTATTTCTTTAAATTTTAAGTATTTCTTAACAAGTAGTGCAAAGCAAGAAGCAGGATAATTTTGAAATGTGCTTCCAAAAATCCAATCCAGAAAAGAAACGGCAAAGCAATTTTGCCATCAGATACACAGAAAATGAAAGTGTGGTCCTCTATATGTTTACAATTTCAGGCTTTCATCTTAGCCACATGGGCTGCAGAGTTATTGGTGGCCTAAAGGATTATTGGTGCTTTGTCTAGTAGTATCCAAGAGTGACAAGCTGATTTTCCCTCTGAGGATAGAAAGGATGGAAATAATTATCACTTGTTTGGAAGATTATAGAATTATAGGGAAGAGAATTTACAGAAAGAATTTACATTTTACAATCTTTCGTGCCACTGAATCACTGCAGTTAAGTTAGTAGCATGGTGGTTAAGGACACTGCAACAGTCATAAATATGAACTAGTTGCCAAGCGGCCGAATTTTAATCACCTGACCATGAGGATGTTGCAAAGGTCGTAACTGTGAAAACTGGTCATAAGTCCCATTTTTCAATGTTGTAACTTTGAACGGTCACTAAACAAACTGTTGTAAGTTGAGGACTCCCTGCTCCTGATTTCCTCCTCCCTATTTTCTCTCTCCTGCTGACTCCCACCAGCAGAGCAGCAGCCATGTCTGCCCACAAAAGCCGTGGGCACAAGGTTCTAGTTAAAAAAAAATAACCCCAAGCCCAGCCCTAAAATTGTTATTTTTTCCCTGTAGCCTCATAAGAGGCAATTATAGATTAGTGGGAAATCCCAGAAATGTTCTTCCAAGAGACGAGAGAAAATGCCAGGAAAGAATTGAGTCATGTAATGAAGAACCAGTGAGAGGATGGCAGCTCTCTCGCCCGCTGAGCAGCAGCAGCAGTGCTAAGGTGGCATGGCTCCACTTAACCCCTGGACTCGCTTTGCTCACTCGACTCTAGGCTGCCCAGGATCCTTCGGTGTTTCTGCTGTTTCTTCCATCGCCTGCATGATTCCAGGCGCTCTTCTTTTCTAGATGGAAAACGTTTTCTCTGTTGCTGCTCAGAAATTGGGGTCCCCCCCTTCTCTCTCCTTTTTGGCAGCCCCCTGAGCAGAGAAGTCCAATCAACACTAGTCTCCCTTTTATCCTGGTTACACCCAAGCCATCTCTGCTTCTGTCAAGGAGCTTCCTTCACCCCAGCCCCCCATTTCAGCCAGACAAGAGGCTGTCATTGTGACCATCCCTGATTGGGGGGTCTCCTTTCAAAGGGAGAGCATTAAGCCTTTGTTCCTGAGGGATCCTGCTCCTACAGCCCTGGGCTCAAGTTACTCCGAATTCCTGACAATTACAGGAAGCAGAAGTTCCTTTTCCAACTCTGTGGAGAGGAGTTTTGATCTGCCAGACTAGCCTTATAGGTAGGGGATTCCTTGTGGGTGTCCTGTCTTAAATATAACTTAAATAACTCTAGTTAAGTAGCCTAACTAGATCCAGTTTGATTTAGTGGCTAGGAAGTGTGAGCCTGTGAGTTCAAATCCCGCCTTAGGCATGATAGCCAGCTTGGGTGACTGGGCCAGTTCCTCTCTCTCAACCCAACCCACCTCACAGGGTTGTTGTGGGGAAAATAGGAGGAGGAAGGTATTTTGGACGTGTTTGCCTCCCTTTGTTCTTGAACCCAGACAAAGCAGCTAAGGTGCCATTTGCTGAGGCAAGTAACCTGCTACTTTTTAGTTTCTGTGAGACTTTCTCATCAAACCCTTTGTCTTCAGGGTTTTGGTGTAGCCTCTTGCTTTGCTGCTTGAATGTTGAAGCAGTAAACTCAGGATTTCTAGCACTTAAACGTTTTCCCTTTCGGTTCTTAATTTTTTTCCTTTGTCATAGCACTTTGTGTTTTCACAGATTCAGTTGTGTAGCAGTGGTGTGTATGCTTAGGAACATCTAATTATATGCATGCTTTGTGTGAATGAATCATAGAGTTGGACTGAGGCCGCCAAGTCCAGTCAACAAATTGCAGGGTAAAAATGTAAGTTGAGGCACCCTCAACAGCTAACTCTACAGCTTCTGCCTGAACATCTCCTTCACCTCTCCACCCAAATCATTAATATCTGTGTTGAATAGGACTTCTGTCAGGACTGAAATTTGTAATACCCTCTCTTCAAGTTTGATGAGGGGCCACTGACCGGCACTCTTTGACAAAGATTTTGGAGTCAACTATGTATCCACTTATTTTGGAGCCCACATTTAACTAGCTTGCTGATCAGAATGTCGTTCTATTTTCCCAGGATGAGAAGCTCCTAGTGAGGAAAGACACTTTAGTTTGTGGAGAACAAAGGGAAGCTTCCCAAACATACAGTTAGGTTTTGGGGGGGGGGGCACTTAATTTATGGTCACTAGAAATAAGTAGGATGAAAAGCATAACATGTGCTATTGCTATTAAAGCCTGCTTTTTCTCTCTTACAGGCCTGCCCGTTTTAAATATTGCACTAATATCTCACCTTACGTTTATTGTACAAAAGACAGCTACACTTGGACAAAAGGATCAGAAAAAAGGCAGGGGGCGGCCCTGAGAGCGTTTGACTCCCTGTGGCCCTCCCCCGACAGAGGAGTTTCAGGGCCTTGTTGGGTTACAGTGAGGAACTGGCATTCTTCAGCATCCAGAAACGATGACTCTGTAGTAGAAAAATCGCTCAAGTCCCTGAAAGACAAAAACAAGAAGTTGGAAGAAGGGGGCCCCGTTTATAGTCCAGCAGTGGAAGAAACCATCGTTAAAAAGTCCATTGGGCAGAAGATTGTCGATGAGGTGAAGCATTACTACCACGGCTTCCGGTTGTTGTGGATCGATTCCATAATTGCCGCCAGAATGCTCTGGCAGATCCTTCACGGCAGCTCCATGACCCGCCGGGAGCGCAGACAGGTAACGCTGCCCACAGCACTGCCCTTGGGATGGACACCAAAGAGGAAATGAATATCACCAAGCCATTGCAGGTGTTTTAATGCTCAGAGACCTTCAGTTCTGGTAACAAATAAATGAAATAGCGGAAGCAAAGAAATTAAAGATGCAAAGAAATAATTAACAAAGAAAAAATGTGTGTGCGTTTGTCTATATTCACAAGAGCTACAGAACATTTTTATTCGGTAGATATAAAGTGCAAGGTAGATCAGATAGGGTAAAATGTTAATTTAGTTTTTTAAAAAAGGATGACCAGATCTGAATAATTCAGCAACACAGGGTTTGAAATGTTACACCAATACAGGTAATCCTCAACCAGTCCTCGCACTTACAACCATCGAACATCCCCATGGTTACATGATCAGAATTCGTGTGCGTGGCAACTGGCATGTATTTGCAGCGGTTGTAGCATCCCAGGGTCATGTGACTTCCATTTGCACCTTCCCAGATGGCTTCCGACAAGCAAAGGCAATGGGGAAGCTGGATTCGTTTAATGACCACACAACCCACTTAACAACCATGGCCAAAAAGGTTGGGTGTGACATAACCACCTTACTCACCAATAGACATTGTCCCAGCTCTGTAAATTGAGGACTACCTGTATGGATTTTATTATCATGCTTTTAAACGTAATAATAGACCCTTGTTATCTCATTTTTCTTGCAAAAGTACAAAAACTAGCCAATTTACGTATGTCAGGTTGGAAAACTGCAAAGAAGAACATGTTTTTTAACGAGAAGTGCATCTGTGTCATGAACATAGATGGAGCAAAATAACACATGATTCTGGCACGGCACGGAACCCACAATTTCTCTTAATACAGAGAAAAGCCGCTTTTACGCAGTGATGGTTACAGTTAATAGTGCTGTTTGAGCCTGCTCTGCTGAAAGGGAAGTTATACAGTCTTCAATTGACTCTTATGTAAAGGTTGCAGTTTCATTTGCAGTAAAGGACAAGTTTATTACCGGTAATACTGTTTTTCTCTCTCTTGAAAGTAGGAAGGATGCGTTACTTGGTCTGAAAAGAAATAAGCTTGATAAAATTGATCAGGTTTTTTTAAAATAGTTAAAGCTCCCAAAAAGATTTTGTCAATTAGCCGCATGATAATGACTCTCTTCATTTTCCTCTTGTGATAAACCGAAGCTTGTTTTTTTTTTCTTTGCAGTTCCTTCGGATCTGCGCTGACCTCTTTCGCTTGGTCCCTTTCCTCGTCTTCATCGTGGTTCCCTTCATGGAATTCTTGCTTCCCGTAGCTTTGAAGTTGTTCCCCAATATGCTTCCTTCGACATTTGAGACAAACTCTAAGAAGGTAACCATTATATCAAGAAGTATTTGTAGAAATGTAGAAAAGTCTTTAGAGAGTGGTAGCATCCCTGGTTAAAATACCCGTTGACCTGTACACCTGAGCAGGTGGCCCTAAGTGTTTCAAAGCCCCTCTACTAGGTGGACCGTGCTGCCTGCAGACCCCTCTCTCTAATATTAAACTATGTGTTCATTTTTGTTAAAGGTGCGTGTCTTTCACTTCAGCTTAGACCTAAGGAAGTTGACTTCAGGAAATTTGTATGCGAAGGGCTTTAAATCCAAATGCAAAAGAACTCATTTTTAGCGAGAGGGCTCGGAAAATACCTTGATGAAGCCGTTGAAGAGCGGCTCTTCATTTAGATAATTATATGCAAAGATGCAGACTTGCGTGCTTAATTGGGAATAAACCCATTTCGTTTAGCTGGACTTGGTTTCCAATAACTGTTCCTAGGCTAGAAAAGCTTACATAAGAATGTTGCTAAATATTGTATTCCTCTGATATTTAATAGTGTACAAAGCGGACATAATGGGAAATTAATTTTTAACGTCAGTCTGGAACAGCTTTCTGTTAAAATGCTTTTTTTTTCCTTATTAGGAAGAGAGGTTGAAGAAAGAACTGAGAGTAAAACTTGAGGTGGCTAAATTTCTTCAAGATACTATTGAAGAGATTGCCTTAAAAAACAAAGCAGCTAAAGGGAATGCTACAAAGGATTTCTCAACCTTCTTTCAAAAGGTATTCAATTTGTCTCAAAAATTTAAATTATGTTGTTACATTTTATCACTAGGCTTCCAAGTGGATGATGATAATAGATACATCTGATACAATAGTTAACATTTCTTAGAGTAAATCCTTGCCTTTCTGAGGAAAGAGTTCCGGATACCGTCTTTAAGACTTTATAGCGTACAATTTCTAATTTCAGATACGCGAGACTGGTGAGAGGCCGAGCAACGAAGAGATTTTACGGTTTTCTAAACTGTTTGAGGACGAGCTGACCCTGGACAACCTCACAAGGCCCCAACTGGTTGCTCTGTGTAAACTTTTAGAACTTCAGTCAATCGGAACAAACAACTTTCTTCGCTTCCAGCTAATCATGAGACTGAGAAGTATCAAAGCAGATGATAAAGTAAGGGGATCTTTTTTTTTGTTGACAGTTTATTTAAAGAAACTGTTGTGGAAAAGAAAATTAATTTTAGAGTCACGATGTATGTGGTGGGGAACGCCGGCAGGGAGGAGGGCTCAAGCAGAGAATGGTTACGAGCTATTGTTACAAATGAAGAGAGCTATTTATAACAGTTGTTTCTGAATATTTGGAGAATGAGTTTCTATGCGCTGTAGATGTTCATCTTTCACCCTGTCTAGCTGATAACTGAGGAGGGCATGGACAGCCTGACAGTAAAAGAGTTGCAAGCAGCCTGCCGAGCGAGGGGCATGAGAGCCCTTGGCGTCACAGAGGAGCGATTAAAGGATCAGCTGAAGCAGGTATTTCATCCGCTAGGAGTATTGGAAGGCTTTTGTCACGACGAGGCCAAAACTCAAACTGGATCCAGATGGGAACAATCAATGCACAGAAGCGCTGAGAATAGTTCTTCATGAGAGAGAACGGCTCTGCTAAAAACTGCCAGGGTCTAATTCTAACTCAAGGTTGACATTTTGAATTGTAGATGGTGTGTCTGTATACACAATCAGGCATATGTGTGTGGTGGCACAAACGTCTTTTAAGTCCAGAATGGCAGGAAAAAACCCCACATTGCTTATTGGATGGAACACCCCAACCTCTGCTGTGGGAGGCTTGGCTTCTGCAGACATCCAAATTTTTAAGCAATAATCGAGGGAACATAATTCTGTCTCTTTGCTTGACAATTCCTGATCTATATTTTGACACACATCCTTTGACCAAATCTGGAAGGAGATTTTATCAAAGGAATGAACTCTGCTAGTCATTTTTGGAATTTGTATTGCATCCTAAAACTTTTCACAAACTCTCTTATGACAGGGGTGGGCAACTGTGGCCCTTTTACAACCTGTGGACTTCAACTCCCAGAATTCCTGAGATAGCCAAGCTGGCTCAGGAATTCTGGGAGTTGAAGTCCACAGGTCATAAAGGGGCCATATTTGCTCATCCCTGTTTTATGAAATCTATAAAAACACAATGATGGTCTTCCTGGAAACTTAATACTTTTTTCGGAATTTGGAACTTGGTGGAACAGCTAGATTGCCAGTTTTTGCTACTCTGGGCTTGATAATTTCTGGCCTTTTGGGGTATGTTTTCAGTAATATTTGCATTATGTAGTATATTATAACTACTAATACTTTTCCAACTATGATCTTGTGCTATCCAAAAACCTTACTTTGAGAAGAGATGTTGCTCTGAGGCAAATTATATAGAACCTCTATTTCGGTTTTTATTGTATCTCCCATTTTGTGTGTCCCACTTGGAAACAATATTGCAAGTTAAGATCTAATTTCAACCCCCCCCCCCCCCCCCCCGCCAAAGACCTTCTTTTAAAGGAATAATTGCTTTAGTATGGTCTCTGCATCAAACCAAAAACTTCTGATATTCTATCTTTTAATTGCAGTGGTTGGACTTGCATCTGAATCAAGAAATCCCAACTTCCCTGCTTATATTATCCAGAGCGCTGTACCTTCCAGAAACTCTGTCTCCGGCTGACCAGCTGAAAACGACTTTGCAAATTCTCCCTGAGAACGTGGTATGCTTTGCTTTACATGGCCAGCTTTTTTCTACAAATTACCGGTCTTGGAAGCAATTGGCGCATTTGTAGCATTGGGAATTTTACACCTTTGCGGGATACGTTGTTCAGTGTTCCACATCCACACTTTTATCTGACTTCTGTGTTGGAATTCTTTTGGTCATTTTGGAAGACGTTTTCATGTTATTTCATGTTTGGTAGAAGTCTGGTTGTTAAAGACAATCTGTGTCCCCCAAGAGCCGTTTGTGTATCTTTTCTGTGGACACCAAGACAGAGCGGTTAGAAGGAGGAGGCTTAGCTTGCGGTGATGGAACTGTCTGTCTTGAGGTTTAGCAGAGCTGATCTTGGGGAACTAAAAATACGGCTGACAAGCCGGGATATTAATTGGTCTCTTAACACAGAGATTACGGCTCACCTAGACAATTGGTCCCAGCTCTTCTCTGTGCGACATCTCTGTGGTTCTCAACCTTTTCTTCACCATGGACCCCCTCTAAACACCACAGACCCCCAAGGCTCAACTCAAGATTTAAATCGTAGCATTTCTTTAAGCTTTCACAGGCCCCCTGGGACAACGCTGCAGCCCCCTCAGGGCTCCATGGACCACAAGCTGAGAACCACCACAATATCCAAATAACCTGTTCGTTCATATTCCCCTTGCAACTGGTTGACTTTGCCTACAGGGCATTTAAATTTAATACCTTAAAAGTAACGGAGTAATGTGATTTGTTTTATTTGAACATTTGCAGCCGGAATTCAAGAAAGGCAATACCTGTAGATGGATTTTTAAATCTACTTTGGATGTTGATTTTACTGCTCTTATATGTGGCCTCTTAACATGCTCGGCTCTGGACTGGAGTTTGTCAATGTTGCAGTCCAATACAGCTTGTCCTTGACGTACGGCCGTTCATTTAGTGACCGTTCAAAGTTACAGCAGCACTGAAAAAAGTGATTTATGACTGTTTTTCAGTTATGACCATTGCAGTATCCCCATGGTCACGTGATCAAAATTCAGACACTTGACAGCTGGTTCGCACTTATGACGGTTGCAGTGTCTCAGTTATGTAACTTACGTAACTTAACTCTTTAATTTATGTCTCAGTTAACGACATCAATGTTGGGCTCAAATATGGTCATAAGTCGAGAACTACCTGTACCATATAGAGAGCTGCAGGATTTTTTTTTTCTTCTGGATTATTTTCTTTGCATCTTGTTGGTTGGCTTCTCAGAGTTTCTGGCTGGTCTCTGTTGGAGATGATGTTATTTACCTGGGTGAAAATAGGGTTAAGTTTCCTGTCTTACAGGTTGCAGGAACTGGCTTGTTGATCTGCAAACACAAGTCTTAGTATCCTTTAGGAAAGTCCTGTATCTCTGTATGTTAACATTTTATTATATATTTTTTTCAAATAAAAGGCAAAGGAGGCTCAGGTGAAAGCGGCAGAAGTGGAAGGAGAAAAGATTGACAATAAAGCCAGGTTGGAAGCAACTCTTCAAGAAGAGGAAGCCATCAGGAAAGAACACCACGAGAAAGAGCTGGAAAAGCTTTCCGAAGCGGCTGAAAAAGCCAAAGAGACTCTTCACGCTGCGGAAAGGGTGAGTAAGGAAGGCATAAGGTTTGAGGAGGCAGCGATATGGATGCCATGCGGAGCTCTTGGAGGAATGGCAGGATATAAATCCTCCCAATGAACCAAAGAGAGAAAGACAAATAAGACTTCCAAAAGCATTCCTTAAAAATCCATGCATCCATCTAGCAATCCCAAATGTAAAATCATGTTTAAAATCTTGTGTCTAATTGTTGTGTTTCCTGTGTTCCGGAAGGAGGTGATAGTAGATCTGGATTCCTCAGCTCTGAACAAAGTCTCTCTAGATGCCACTGCTGAACGAGAACCGGCAAAAGTGAATTTAACCCTGCAGTCAGAGGTTTTGAAAGATACGGCCCCGGTATTGGAAGGCATGAAGGTAAAACGTTAGGTGGGCGGGAAGCTCAGCACAAACTCTGCAATCAGGGGAATCAGGAAGCAGTTCACGGTTGCTCCATCCAGATGAGCTGATACATCCAATTATAAGAGATACAGAGAAGGCTCGGGCTTATTGCATTCATTACCTGCTGGTTACTTAAGGTTCCAGTTACAGTACTTAAAGTAAGGATGGGCAGTTTTTGGCTGATAAAAATCGGGCTGCATAAGAGTATCGGCACCCCCGTAAAATAAAGATAGAATTTGGAACACAATATAAGAAAAATACATGAAGAAGTCAGCTTCAGTTAAGCTGCTTAAAATGAAATTGATCACAGTATTACATAGCTGCCAACTAAAAATAGGACAAAGGCCATTTTATCTACTGCTGCTCAAGGAGCATAACGTTTAGTAGCTCTACACCAGCCAAGATACCAATATCTAAGTGCTCTATGAATCTTTCAAACTCCTCACGGCTTTGCCATGTTACGTTCTGGAAGAATTGCTATCAAGGCACAATTGGAAAAACTAAGGACACTGTGAATATCAGTGTGAAATGGGCAAAACCAAAAACATGCTCAGTTGTCTATCGGTCCCTGATCTCTGGAGCATAAACATTCAAAAGGGAGGTTTTTTAGTTTTACATTTTTCCTCTAACAGCACTCAAAGGACTGCTCCAATGAGCCAAAGCAAAATTTTCTCTCCTGTGAGCAGGGACTCTTGTCTGTGAAAGGTACTTGGCAAGTATGAACTTTATGCCTGGGTAAAAGGAGATTGGGGCACTGCTTCAGTCAGTCTGTCCTTCTCTATCCATGCTGTACTGCTTACGGGGAGTGGGCTTGCCCCTCCTCACTCTTGAGAAAGCAGGAGGTCAGGAGGTGTAAACCCAGGGAAAGAGAACTTGATATGGGGATCTATTGCAATTCCATTTCCATTGGAAACCATCCGTGCTGTGAGAGGAAGGCCAACTGAGGAGAAGTGATGGGTTGGCCAGGAACAAAACCTCTGTCTCTAGTTGTATTAAACCCGTTTTTAGTTGTAAGGTGGCGGGGGGAGGAGGGGGGGCAATTGGCCCCTGAAGTATTGGCCTAAGTAGTTCAGATTGAATTTCTGAGGAAGCAGGTAGAGAAAAGATCGAATTGTGCCTTTTATATTGGAGGTGGCTTGTCTATTTGGCTTCACATAATTTGACAGCTGTGGCCGCAAAACAGTCCCCGTTCTCCAGAATTGTATCTAGCGGAGAAGAATTTGTAAGTGGCAGTTTGTGGGGCTGAGTATATAAGTACCATGCGCTCTTCCGCCGGCAGTTTTCTGGGAAACCATCCCAGGCATTTTATGAAGGGAGGCTTGCTTCATCCAGAGCCCGTTTGTGCATCCTGCGTGAGCCTTTGCTCTCTTTGGAAAGAAGATAATCTTGATTTTTACTCTAATCCCTCTTTAATTGATCTTCTTTACCAGAGCCTCCAAAGCTCTCCTACCTGTGGGACTTTGGCAGGGTGGCCGAGTTAGCCACAGAAAGTGGAGTAGATGGAGAGATGCCTGCCTGTCACCCTAAGCGGATGAGCGGGCAGGTTTCCTAAGGAACCACCAGGACGTTGGATTTAAACATTAAACGGAAGTGGGAGAGCACGCAGCTTCCTTTAATTTCCCAGGATTTGATAAATGCCCGTTGATCATAGCAACAACTAACGATTAGACAACACCTTCAGACTGGTGCAGTTATAAAAAATCCAAATAAGAGGGGATCTAGTCTCCGGTTTCCTCCAGAGAGGAATTTCTCCGGGAAACAGAATCAGATGTGATTTCTTACCAGTGAAAACTGTGTGTAAAAGTTAAGGACCCCTCATTTGTAGGATGCTGTAGAAAATCTGTTTAAAATTCTTGGCTAGAAAATCAGTAAAAGCATTGTCAAATTGAGAGCCATGTTGGTGGGATCAGGAACTGGGAGACCATGAGTTCTAGTCCCATCTCAGGTACAAAGCCAGCTGGGCGATCTTGGGCCAGTCTCTCTCTCTCCTCTCCCTCCCTCCCTCCCTCCCTCCCTCCCTCCCTCCCTCCCTCCCTCCCTCCCTCCCAAGGAAGCAATGGCAAACTAGTTTTGAAAAAGCTTTGGGGATTTGTTCAAGGTAGCCTCTGAGAATCGGACACGGTTGAAAGGAAGGGGGAAAAATTGTCCTATTAGACTGGTTTTGCAAACCAAACAGAATATTTTCAGAGTTAATGTAGATTCACTTTTTCCGCTTCATTTTGTCAGCATCTCTTGGTAAAATATTTTAGCTTAAAGATACCTAGATCTGGAATATGCAGGGTCCGTGTTTTTTAAAATTCAGCAGTCTGGTGTTAATGTAAGCCTTATTCTGTTTTGTATGCTGTTTTACTTCCTAAAAAGTTCCCGTTGATTTGGGTGTACTTTCAATGATACAGGTTTTTTTCCTGGGAACCTAAAAAGTTATATTAGTGCTTATAATGCTGTGTATTTTTGGGGATATTGCAGGCATGGATAAAATGGATATAATGTACCTAAGCAAATAATATAATTTATTATAACTTTTTCCTGTCTTGCATAGTGCGCTGCGTCATAGCGTAGCATACCTCATAAGATAGCCAGTTTGTAACTCAGTCTGTGAAAGTTTGTAGTGCAGAAGGATGCGGGAAAGGCACAAGAAGGTATGTGGATTTAGCCATAGCATAAAGTAAGTTTGTCAACTATTTTTGCAATTTAATGAAAAATTCAGGTGTTCTAGCTTTACCCAGATTTATATAATATTTGTGGGTAGATAGAAATTTTGTTAACGTTCAATTGAAAATTTGCTGTTTCCACAAAAATTTGAAACATTGTTTTGTGGACTCTAAATTTCATAAGTCTGCAGCCTTCTGGTGTTCACTTTGCTCTGACTAAGCTGTACTTGTTGCTATTTTTTTCTCAGTTTCTCTTATTTTGTTTTTGCTACTTTTTTTTTTTTTTTTAATTTGATTTATATGCCGCCCTTCTCCGGAGACTCAGGGCGGCTTACAGTGCGTTAAGCAATAGCCTTCATACTTTTGTATATTTATACAAAGTCAGCTTATTGCCCCCACAAACTGGGTCCTCATTTAACCTACCTTAGAAAGGATGGAAGGCTGAGTCAACCTTGAGCCTTGGAGAGATTCGAACCAGCAGTAAATTGCAGGCAGCTGTGTTAATAAGAGGGTGCTTTAAACCACTGTAGTACCAAGGCTCTTTTGTACCGAGACTGCCCCACCTGGTCTTAAATGACCAAGGAAGTTGCTCATAATCTTTGCCAGCATGATTGGCACTTCCATTCCTTGTGTTCATGCCAAGGGCACCTTCCAAAGCCACAGCAGAAGCAAAGACACCCCCCCCCCCCCCGGTTCCCTGGAAGCGATGTGCCATCCCCGGTCCCTCCGGGGAGCTTCCTTACTCTCCTGGAAGGGATGGGATCCTTCTGCACCGGCACTTCGATTGATCGTTCAGTGGACGTGAATACATAATTAGGGCAGAGCTTTCTTCCTCAAATCCAGGCTTGGTCGAATGGAAGGTGATTTTTTCCTCTTGACATGTCGCCCGCTGGACTAAACTTGATTGAGAGCCAGTTTGGTCTAGTGGTGAAGGCAGCAGGCTAGAAAGCTGGAGATGGCGAGTTCTAGTCCTGCCTTAGCCATGAAGGCCAGTTGGGTGACTTTGGGCCAGGCCCTCCCTCCCAGCCCAATTCACTTCACCGGGTTGTTGTGTTGGGGAAAATAGGAGGAGTAGGGAGGAGCGTTTGATAGATAGCCGCCTTGAGTTATTTGTAAAAATGATAAAGCTGGGATACAGATAGACAAGAGAACTCTTGGATGAGCCCAGGGGAGGGAAGAGCTCTCCTACCTGACTGTACCAACAAAGCTCCTCTACCCAGCATCTGGGTGAAAGCACCCCCCCACCCCTTCCAGGGTCTTGTCTATCGCCCTCATCCTGCTCTTGGGACACCTTCTCAGCTTGGTGGTAAAGCTCAGGGTGCCAAGGTCCTCCAAGTGTTTCTCCAGGTGCAGGTGCCTCAGTGAGGATAAGGTCTGTGTTGTCGGGGTTCCTGTGGCACTCCGAGATCCATGGCAGAAGGCTCTTCCAATGGTCTCTCCCAAATAATCAGGGAGGCGTCAGTGAAAATCCAGCCAGAAACCACTCAAGAATAGTTGCCTACCTTCGCTCGATTCTCTGAAAAACATGGAAGTGTAATTTGTGCAATTGGAACTGCAGTCAGAGAGGCAGGCATGGGCCACTCGTATCTTGAGCGTATTCTTTTACATTTATAAATATATGAAAGATGGTTGCATGTTACGCAGAGCGACTATGAAATATTTAGAAATACAGTATCAATGGTAATCAATCTCTTCCTGAATAGTGTGGTGAGGATTCACGCTGAATTCATGGACTGGCATCCAGAGAGACCAGGGGCCTCCTCTCCCCTCCCTGTAGCATCCCTTGCCCTTAAATCTCTCCAATTCCTGGATCTCCTCTAGAGCCTCTTGTATAATGTATTTTACACAGAAGGCAGGAGGATGTGGAGGACAAGGGAGGCTTAACGTTCTTTTTCCTTTCCATTTATTCAGGGCGAAGAAATAACAAAAGAAGAGATTGACATGCTAAGTGATGCTTGCACTAAACTGAAGGAACAAAAGAAATTGCTGACAAAGGAGAAGGAGGAACTGGAGGACCTGAAGGATGACGTGCAGGAATACAGCGAGGTGAGACCGGAGGGGAAGTCAGGTGGCTTGAAAGAAAATGGGTGCTAACGTGAGTTGTGTCTTCTAGACCTCCCGGCTCTGATAGACGGGAACAGAGGTCATTCACAGCCCCAAGAGACGCTGATAGCTCTTGTTGCCTTTTTGCTCAAAATGCAGCCTCCTTCGTGTTTCTCTCAGTGCTTGGAGATTCAGACCGCAGAGGGGACCAGAGTCACTGTCTCTGTTGGGTCTCCTTCCGTCCTGGGCCTTTCCACCTCAATCAGATCTGCCAGGGGTTCTGGCCCAAGAGGCAGGTTGAGCATCAGGCACAGACAGGCGCCTTCCCCCGAGGGGAGCCCTTGCGTCTTCAGAGGCTCCTGGGAAGACTGAGGGCCCCCCAGTGGCTTTCGTAGGCCTAGGCTGGGCTGCCTGTAAGCTAGAAACGGCTCCCATCACCAGCTCTCCTCTCCCCCTGCCCTCTTTAGCATCAAAAGATTTATGGTGTAAAAAAATGTTCCTCTTTCACCCTCAGGATTTGCAAGAAATCAAGGAACTATCTAAGAGTGGACCAGAAGACATAGTTGAAGAATCCAAAGCCAGCAAGAGGCTGACTAAAAGAGTGAACCGAATGATTGGGCAGATCGATAGAATCATTCAGGAGTTGGAGACAGACCAAAAACCAGTTGGAGAACAGCTGGGCGGGGGTCCCAGTCCCCCCATTGGGTGAGTGGTTGGTAGTGCGGCTGAGGGAGATTATAGTTTATCATTGCAGTCCCTTCAGGGAAGGTTTTTTGTTGTTGTTGACCAGCCTTTGAGGAAGAAAAAGGGTGCCCTCGTCTCAGAGAGGCTCTGTTGTTCTTGGTTCCTCTGTGTAAAATCCAGGTGGCAAATAACTGCGATTTCCACTGGAATGATGGGTTATGCAAAGACTCCTCGCGCACGGATTGATCCTTGGTAGTAACCACTTGCTTCACTACAGGCTGCGTTTCCCATTTAGGCAGAACCTCATCAGCATCCAGGATCTTATTAACGTGATGAAGCAGCTCCAGGAAATCCCCGAAGGCAAACTCAACAAGCTGGCTGAGGCGCTGGATGAGAATAAGGATGGTGAGATCAACATAGACGACGTGGTCAAGGTGAGTCCGCTGAGCAGGAGCTCTACCTGCGAATGGAGGGCGGGGCTGCTTTCGTGGCCCTGGGAGCCCAGCAGAAGCTTCCGTCAGGCAACCTAGCATCAGATTTAACCTTATGCTCGGATGTGTCCTGAGTTGTCTACGGACTGTTGTGTCTGTGTAGTGTAACGTGGCAGCATGGATCCCTTCAGCTGTGTGGATCTCAGTTCCTAGAAATGTTTATGATTAAGGATGAAGGCTACCTGTAAGTAGAAAAGTTGGTGCTCCTGTGTATTTGTCAGAGAAATAATGTTACCCAAATAACAATATCCATTCATGGGAAGTGCCTGTTTCTTTGGAAAATGCCTTTTGACGTTCTTAAACGGCAGCATTTTCTGTTATTTTGTGCTTGAGTAAGGCTGAATTTAGGAGCAAACTTGTTGCTTAAGACGCTTGTTTTTTTACTTTCCTATTCAAGCTTTTCAAAAATATTTAGGAAGTAAACCTAAGTGGCACACCTAACCCTAACCTTTTAAAAATGCTTGGCTAGGTGATCGAACTGATTGACAAGGAGGACATCGATATCTCTACCAAGCAAGTAGCAGAGATCGTATCGCTGCTGCACAAGGAAGAAAAAGTGGAAGAGATGGAGAAGACCAAAGAAAGTGCGGAGAAGGAAGCGGCAGAAGTGAAGAACTAGCTTACGGTTCAACGGTTGAATGGAAGGCGGCCTCCTGTGCACCTTAGTCAGCACTTAGTAGCGGTGAGATGAAGCACCCCTGGTAGCTTTCCAACTAATCAAAGATACAGTAATTTTTGGACCCTGGTGAGACAAATGATCATTCCATGAAATAGAAAGCGTTCCAGTCTTCTAAGAAATCAACCCATCTTCTACAGTGATGCCAACTGGTGTGTTGATTCAGTCTCTTTGTCTCCCGGTTGTGATGTAAATCAGAAAATTCTTTGCAATGCACAAGGAATCACTTCTCCTTTTTAAACTATGTTACATTTGCTTGTCACAGAGATGATAACGTTTTTCTTCTTGGGAAAGTGAAAACCTCTATTGCAAAATCTCCAATACTGAAACCACTCAAAAATGGCTAAACCCTGGTGAAAAATGGTTTCTGAAAGTTTTGTAATTATTTTATGTTAACGTGTAGAATTGCACTGCAACCATAATTTAAAAAACAAAACAAAAACCTTCTCGAACATTTTTATTTTGGCTTGATTGATTTCTCAGTGTTAAAAAAGAAAAAAAAAATTGCACTATTTCGCTATCAATACACACTGTTTTAAAAAGGGTTTAAATTCTCTCAACCCTCTATAATCCCATTGATCTTTCTCTTAGTTTTATCTATTGATGTAGTTTCACTGATACAGAATCTGGGCTCCCAGAGTTTGCAGATCAGACATCAGTTGGCTACAAGGCGACTTTGAAATTGTAAAAAAAAAAAAAAAAAAAATCTACCAAATCACTGTTTATATAATAGGTGTACTTTAATCAGGAGATTTTTTTCACCTTGGGTATGAAATAACTAATTCAACATACTGGAAACATCATAAAAATTGCCTATATAATCATGACAATTAAAGGCTGCTAATAAGTATCTTCCTTAGTTTGCCTTGCTTTTGGTCTAGTCCGTTCTGTTGTGTAGTTGCGCTAGGCAGAGTTTCTTAAGCAGCCCTTTAAAGCATTTAGGGGGAGGGGGGTGGAGGCGATTCCAAGACTGTTCCCAGAAATAGAGGGGGTTGAAATTGGCTGCCTGAGCCTGAACGACTCTGGTTTCAATTATGACGCTTGGGTTTTGTCACTGCTCAGAAACAGTATCTGCATTGCCTTTCTTTAATTGAGTTGCAATACGAGTAAACACCCTGGGCCTCCCAGGTTTGGTATCAGAATTAATAGAAAATGTATTTTAGATGCCAGTATGGAGGAATTATGGCCGTTCATAGATTTGTCCCCATTTTCTAGTTTTGCCGCCGCCTTAGTGCTGTTGATAGGCAGGACGCAAGCGTAGCCCATTTATTCTACACGCTCCTCTTCCAGTTGTGATATGCGTTGGTTTTACGGGGATGCCACTGAAGCAGCATCCGATGACCTGAGAAGTTCCTTTTGGGCAGACTTTAAATAGGTTTCGTTGTGTGAGGAGTTTGGACCTTCCCTAACAACTTAAAAATCCATGGAGAAGAACAGCCTTTTTCATGGCACGTCATTTTTTATTGCACGTTTATTCCTGTGACAAATTAGCAAAAGGGAGCCCATCTGTCCTGTCGATCCAAGTGCCTCCTTTAGATCCCAGAGAAAAATCCCTCTTTGAGGGCAGAAGGAACGGTTGAGCCTTCTGACAGCTCTACTTCACCATCCCATCAGGTTGCAGCGGCTACTTGATGCTACCAAGGACACTGGTCAAGGCTGTGTACTTGCTGCTTCGGCATTGTTGCAGAGGATGTGCAAAGCCACACCCAAGCTAAACACACCTCTTGTGCCTGTTTTAGACTGGAAGCGGCTCTTGGAAACAGTTGTGTGCATGCACAACTTCCGGAGGCATTACAGTGTTTAAGTTCATAAAGTAGATACTAAGATTTCTGTGGTCTGGTGCTCACGTTGTGTGTGAGTTGATCTCTATCCTGAAGGAAGCCACAGCCATCGCTTTCCATTCCCCGTTTCCTTTCTAGCTCCATATTGCTACCACTTTCCTTTGTCCAAACTTTGGCTGGCAACGTAGTAGGGAATGCAAGGAGGAGCTCTCATTTTTGCAATCGTGTGTAGAGGATTGTGTGTTCGCAGGGGCAGCTGAACACAAGGTGATGGGAGATCGAGCTACCCCACCTGCCCTTTGGCCATGATGGCCTTAGTGACCCAGTTCATCTTTTGGAAAAGAGAAGGGAGCGGCTGCAACTCAGAGAGGGGACCCTTAGTTACCTACAAGCATGAACTTCAGAGAAGATTTGGGATCTATTTATGATGGTCTTGAGGGGGGAGAAGAAGACTTGCAGGCCCCCTTTCTGTCCTCTCGGGTGACTTTCAGTGCCTTTACTGATGGTGGGAATTTCTTCCTTCCATCGTGAAAGAGAGAGAGAGAGAGAGAGAGAGAGAGAGAGAGAGAGGGAGGGAGGGAGGGAGGGAGGGAGGGAGAGGCAGATAAGTTGGCTTTTCAACATTGTCCTAGATCAGACGGCTCCCTTCGCTCTAGATCTTTGGTTACTTCTGTATCATTCTAGCTTCCATAGCTTTAGCAGCAGGTTCTTCTGAGCAAAGAACTTTCATAGCTGATGGCGCATATTCTTTTTTTTTAACGGGGGAGCCAGTGCTGGGCTTCTTGTTTCGCATATAGAAATTGCCACTGGAAAAAATCCACTCTGTTGATAGCTTACGTGAATTAACCACCTGTCTTGATATAACACAGCTTTCTGCCTTTGTTTAGGATACATAAAGGACAATGGACAGATAATCGTAAACTTTCTGTATTTATGGGTTGATAAATTGGTGTTAGGAAAATATACATACTATTATTCATACTTTGCACATTGTACATGTGTATGGACACACATATCTTTCTGGTGGATAAGGGTAAATATCAGTTGGATTTAAATGCGAAATTGTACAGGATTAGAAAGCTGAAGGCATAAAAGAGGTTGTATTTTCAATAAACACTAGTTTTCAGAAATAAAGTCTGAGAAGTAACTGATAATAAACTTCAGATGCAGAATATTAAACATTTGACATTTCATATGGCAAACTGCATTTAGAAGCCTCCCCCCTCCCTTTATTTCTGAAAATAATTGTTTTTATTTCTGTCCAGAACGCATAGTGTTATTTTGGCAGAGGGTTTGCAGGTTTTGGCTGCCTCCGCCTCTGTAAGAGGCAGAAGGGAAGATGAGTTTTAATCTCAGTTCACAGGAGGGTTGACTGGCAACCGTGAGTTATAGAAGATGACAGATTGCGAGAGCAGGATTGGTTGGCACTGTAAGATGGTACTTGCAGGACAGCTGAATGTACCTCATCTTTTGTAATCAAATTATAAATATTTTGCCCCAGTTCAGATGTAAAATAAAGAATATACTATTCAGTTAAAATATAACCAAGGCCCTTTCCTGGTAAAGAATGTTCTATTGGCCATATTTTGATGTAGATTGTTGTGTTGATAGGTACAGTTTCCTTAAATTTTTCACATATTTGGTTGGATCCAGCCGTTCAGAGCTCTTTGGGTCACTCCAGAGTCCCCCAAGAAGTCCAGAGATTTGGGGGCTGCAGTCTAATGTTGCACCTTCCCTCCCTTTTCACAGATTTCTGCATCCAAACTGTTGCCTTCTATCTGTAGCTACTGTTTTGCCAGCCAGCCAGATGGGTTCCCTTTCTCCGTTACCAAGTCTGGGGCTGGAATTAGGCCTTTCAGCCCTCCCTCTGGGAAAGCCTTAAATCTACAGACTTCAGGCTCCCTTCATTTGTTCTTAAAATGCTCTGGATACTCACAATGGCAGATATTCTCCCGGTGCAGTGTGTGATTCCATAAATATTCATGGATGTCCTAGAAAAAACAACTACTGAGTGAATTTTGTGATTTAAAAAAAAAGTTAAGAAATCACGGGGCAAACATGCTCCTTTTAAAGATGCAACCGCTTTTTTCAACAAATATTTTTTTTAGAAAAAAAATTATAGGATCAGAAAGCCAGATCTGAATACTCCCTTGCCAAAATAGAGAGAGGGAGAGACTAGATTTTTTGGCTTCAATCAGTGAACCTTCAAGCTAAAACAGACCCCCTCTGAGTTTTTTGAGAGTGGACTCCCCTAGCCCTAGAAGGAAACTGAGGCAAGGTGGGGGGTGGGTGGGTGGAATCTGGTTCAGCCCTGGAGAGGTAAGGGTTAAATTAGGTGGGCTCTTGTACACTCCACTCGATTCTGGAAGGGGCATTGTTTATCAAGATTTGAAATGGAAATGAATCCACATTGGCAAATCAGCGATTTTTAAAAATATCTTAACTGGCAACCTAAGTTTGTAGATAATCTACAGTAGTAGCAGAGAAATTTCATGCTATTTCATAGGTTTTAACAATTAGCACGAGGCAATCCATCTTGCTTCTTCCTAGAAGGGAATTAGATTCTCTTTTGAAAAGAGCTTTGAACCATCACCAGTTACATAAGATTTGAGTTAAAATACATTTTTGTGTGTAATGCTAGTGGTGCTTTGTGTTTAATATGTATAAAATCCTTTTTATCTTTCTAAGCTTAAATTATTATATAAAATACCACATTATTAAAGAAAAATATATCATATTCCCTCTTTTACTGTGGACTATTTATGAATAAAATCTTACATAATAAACCTGTTGATATTGATCATGTGAACTGAAAGACAATACTTCTTGATGTACAGCAGAATAAAAAATGATTGAAACTTTTGATATTTGTTTGCCTTTGACTACATTGGGGTGGGGGGGTGTTTGTTCTCTTTGAAGGTGTTGCTGCTTTAAATGGCTGTTTACAAACTGAACAATTCACTGAAGCTTAACTGGTCCACGTGTGATAGAATTATTAGCAAGTGCAGAGTATTGGGTCAAAATTGGTGATTTTACTCAGCAGATGCCTTTTTTCAGAATTTTTCTATATTCATCTCCAGCCATTAAATCTAGGGGAAAAAAATCTAGATTTTGGGCCAAGAAGTTGGTTGTCTTTTTAACCACATCCCTGAAATTGGACATTCCTTTATCCAGGATGATATAAGGTCTCCTGCCTTGGCCAGCAGGTTGGACTAGAAGACCTCCAAGGCCCCTTCCAGCCCTAGGATTGTATGTTTTCTTTGTTTTCTAAGATCCCTTGATGGTTTTGAGTTGCGCTGGGCTTCATACCAGCTGCCTTTCTGCCTTCCTTGCTCTTCTGGTTGTGAGCCTCCCAGCTCTCGGCGTGGGAGGTGCCGTGGACCCTAAGGGCAGGGAGCAGCCGGATGGCACTTGCTGTTGGGTGCCTCATGCTTTCACTTGACAACTAATTCCCAGGCAATGCAAACAGAGAACTTCAAAGCCTCCTTTGGAAAAGCATTGAATTACTCTTCAACATTTTTCGGGTGAGCCAAAGGTTAATAGGTACAAATGACACCGACAACTAAGAGCGATGGGTGGGGAAGGCGTTCTGTCATTTGGTAGCTCCTAGTAGGGGTGGCTTTGCTGACCTCACCTCCATCTCACTGGGGGACCCCAGGAAGAGGCCCCTGAGGGGAGACACGACCTGCCTAAGGAAGTGGCCTTATTTCTCTTCCTCACCTTCAGGGTAAACGTTTGCTGGAGAAAGTCAACGCTAAAGGGATGCAAAGGGAAAGCTTGATACTTTGCCCGATTCACCTCGTCAGGTGAAGTGAGAGTGCTTAGTGGAACAAGTAATTCTCCCCATCTTATTAATTACTGTTTTTCTTTTTAATTGTTTTTAACAGGTACATTATGTTGTTTGTTTAGTTGTGTAGCAAGCAGGTTGCCCATAGTTACATCCAAGCAAGATGGCAGTTAAATAAATGAAACAAATAAATGGTGCAAGGTTATTGTTTAATAAATTTAAACAATAAATTTGCAAGGTGCAGGCAGCATTCACAAAATTGTGCATACGTATGCTTGGCCATCTTGCAATTCTACAATATCATTTCTCAGGGTCCTGGCAGCTTTCTGACCCCTGGATGCCCACTTCTGCTGGCATTTGGAAGACCCATGAAGCCCTGGCCTTCGCCTAGGCCACGCCCCCTTCAACCTTGGCAACTGTAAGGTTTCTGTGCTTAAATGCTGGCTGGGGAATTCTGGGAGTTGAAGTCCACAAGTCTTAAAGTTGCAAAGTTTCGAGAGCCCTGATCTAGGCCAAGGGTGGGCACCCTATGGCGACACCTACGACCCATGGACTTCAAGAGTTGTCCACCTCTGATCTGGGCCTTTGGCCAGGGCGAGCAAGACCCCTGCCTTCCCTGCCTTCCCTATCTCATTTTTCCCATTTCATTGATGTTATCGCAGCTCCTTTGGATGGTTGGGAGCTGCCTCCGTTTCTTGCTTTGCTGGCTCTCAAAATCAAAAGGCTCTTATCTAGTTGGCCTCTTGGGGAAAATGCTTATTGTTTTCCCAAGAGGAACGCCAAGGATCCAGCCTGGGGAGAGTTTCCAAGTCAACCTGTGCTTGCAGGACACAATCGGGAATCTGATTTTCAGCCAGGATGTTACAGAAGGCGACGCTGATCTGAGATGGGAAGAACCAACTGGGCCCAGCATCACCCAGGCGGCTTCCATGGAGGACTAGGATCTTGATCTGCCCACTTCTAATCCAGCATCTTAATCGCCGCATCCTACTGCCTCTTGTGTGATCCACTCTTTGATCCCTTGTTAATTTTTCATTGTGTTGTTAGGCTGTGATAACACCCATCCTGTGTGCTGCTAGAAGCCGACACACCTGAGAAATCTCCCACTAGGTGGCGCTGCAGGATTACAAGAGGCCACTTAGGTGGCGATTGTGTTGCTTAGGCTGAAGGTTCTGGATCCCTGATTCCCTTTTGAGCGTTCAAGGGATCTCCTGCCCAAAGGCTCGTTGAAGATCCTTCCCCTTATGATCCTGTGGGCTCTCAGGAACGACCATTTCCAACCATGGATGGGGAGGGAAGGGGCAGGGGAGAAAAAAACACCCTGAGTTTTGTTTTAGGGGAGCAAATGTTGACTTGGGCAGAGGTCAAAGCCCCTCCGTGGCCCTGGATTTCTCTGCCTATGGATGCAGAGGGAGTTGCGTAGGAGAGGACACTGCATAAAAGGCTGCAGGGTGTGTGTGTGTGTGTGTGATTAGAGTGATCTCAAAAAGACTTTCATAGGAACACGTGAGATCCCTTGATCTTGAACGATCATTACATTAGACAGAGAATTCTTAGGGAAGGATTCGGTCCTTGGGGGTCTCTCTCTCCCTCCCTCCCTCCCTCCCCCCTCTCTCTTTCTCTTTTTCTGAGAAAGGGCTTCTAGCCCTTGAATTCTCAGGTGGCCTCGTCAGAGTACCAACACAGGCCAAAGCCACTGAGTTTCTGTGATCAAAATGGGTCAGGCTCCTTTCACATGACCAGAAAACATGTTAGCCATCATTCCCATGTGGTGCCCAATTACCCACCACAGTGATCCTCTACCTCACGTGTGTCAAACTCAAGGCCTGCTGGACGAATCCGGCCTGCGGGGTGCTTAGATCTGTCCTGCGGGGCCACCCTGGAAACAGCAAAGGTGTTTCCGGGGCGGTGTCCCTTCCAGTGAAAACAAAGCTAAGGATGGCAGAAGGTTTTAGGAAACAGTCGCAGCCTAAAACAGAGCTTTCTGTTTCTGTTTTTTTCTGTTTTTCTCTCTTCTCTCTTTTTCTTTTTCTGTTTCACACTTCCTCTGTTTTTCTCATTTCTCTTTTTCCGTCTCTGTTTCTCTTGTTCCTGTTTCTCTCACACTTTCTGTTTCTCTGTCTCTGACTCCCTCACTGGCAGAACTGAATTCTGTCATTTTCCTTTCTCCATGCCCGTGCTCATGGAGAGAAATGAAATTGCAAATTAATCTCATCTGCTTTAACTTTTCCGCCTGGAAAAAGGGAATGCCGTACATGAAGACATTCTGACACCTCCGACTGATGGGTGGGAGGAGGACTAGATATGACCCACAGGAGAGCTAACCTAAACCACAAGGCAGCTCTAAACTCTTGGAGCTTCAGAAAAGTCCCTTCAGAAGCAAAGCAACCGTGTGTGTGTGTGTGTGTGTGTGTGTGTGTGTGTGTGTGTGTGTGAAGATCCTGTCCAGGGCTTCGCCATAGAATCGTTTCAAGCAGACCACCCACACAAACGCACCCACAATTACACAGCGGGACTAGGAAAGGAAAACGAAACGGGAGCTTTGCGAGGTAGAAGAGACATCCTCCAATGTTTAAAAAGAGACTATCCCTCTCTGACTCCTTCCCGGCCATCAAAAGCCTTCCTACGCTTTGAGAGTTGCACTGCGGTTAAAAGTACCCAAGTGAAGTCTTGGAATGCAAATTAAAACAAAATGTTGGGCCGCATGCCGTTTGCATAATTTAAAGTACCTTATGCTGGCGAATGGAGCCTCTTGCCTCTTCGGTCCCTTGGCTTAAAGGAGGCAAGAGACGGACCTTCTGGCTTCAGAGACAGCTCTGCCAATGGATGGCTCAGACTGACTTCAAGGTCCCAAGAGACCTACGGAGCAGGGATTGTCAACCTTGGCAACTTTAAGATGGGTGGATTTCAACTCCCAGAATTCCCCAGCCGCCTTTGCTGGAGCTTTGCTGGCTGGGGAATTCTGGGAGTCCACCCATCTTAAAGTTGACAAACACCACTAGAGAGAGTAAGGGAGATGACCTTGATGGAGAAATGGAAGATCTCTTGCCTTCCTGACTCTCTAGCAGGAGAAACTGGGTGACACATGGTCAACCTCAACTATGGGTCTGGTACGGTCTCTCCATCTTTCTGTTTTGTCATAACAGTCCAGATACATTTTCTCCCCTAGTCACAGCATCATTCTGGGTGATCTTGTCTGGATTCAAGGTCTTCCTTGGTCAGGAGACCACCAACATTCTTGGACTGAGGAAAACAATCTAGGGTTAGGCTTGGCATCTGCAGAGTGGGGTTAAAAATAAGTCAAGATGGAGCTGGGATGGCGCGATGGAAACTCCACCCACTTGTTAGGTGTGCAACACCCCCTGGGAGATTGTTGCATCTCATTCCCATCTATCGAAAAGCTACTGGAAGTAGGAATGAGAGGTCCTTGGTGCTCTCTGAGCTTCTTTTCTTGCAGACATTTCACTGCCAAACTTGGTCACATCATCAGTGTCAGAAGGGAGTGAGGTTTGTTCTCATTTTCTATACCAGTGGCTTGTCCTGAGTGATCTTGGTTGTTCCTGGATTAGATTGCTGGTTGCTGCTATCTTGTGTGTTAGACTTGGTAGTTTCTTGTTTGGAGTACCGTTTACTTCTTGATTGTTAGTCTAGTATTAATCTTGGTGTTACTCTCTGCTCATCTGGGGGTTGATTGATTTCTGGTAATGACATATTTTGGGTTTTTTTGTTTTCTTTTTGGCTTTTGGATTGTCCCTTTTGAATGTTATGTAGATGAAGTTTATTTATTTGTATCCCACCTTTATTATTTTTACAAATAACTCGGAAAATATATCCAACACACCTTCCTCCTCCTATCTTCCCTGCAACAACAACGCTGTGAGGTGGGTTGGATTGAAAGCGAGTGACTGACCCAAGGGCATTCATCTGGCTTTCATGCCTAAGGTGGGACTTGAACTCACGATCTCCCACTTTCTAGCCTAGCGCCTTAACCTCTAGACCAAACTGGCTTTCCGTGTGCCTCTGTAATGTGCCTGCATATCTCTATGTGCCTGCAAACCCCTTCTCCCTGCTAGCACTGATGACGTTACCTAGTTGGGTCATGAAACGTCTGCAAGCAAACAGCCAGGCTCAGAGAGCACCAAGGACCCTCACAGTTCAACCCTGAGCTGCAAATATTCTCTCCCACAGGCAGGAGTGTGTTTTGCACAAGTGAGCAAAGACAGAAGGTAGCCAGTCCCGTCCTCACGGCTTCTCTGGGGAAACCCTGCCACACTTCTTATGTGTGCAGTGTGTGTGTGTGTGTGTGTGTGTGTGTGTAGTTCATCTTAGTGGGTGTTCCAAAACAGGCCGCCTTTAACAGCCCCGACCCCAGAATGCAGAGAGACCAGCTGCCTTTTAAAATATGCCATGTCAAAATGCAGGAAGCTGGTTTTTCCTTTGGCACACATGTGTCTTTGTGCTCAAAATACGTCCCCCCCCCCCAGATGACAAGGAATCCGTAGCTACACGGTGGAGGCTACCTAAACCATGAAGATGTTTCTTAAAAGCTTCTTGTCTCCTAGCCAAATCTCAGTGGATGAGGGAAAAAAGAAAGAAAATATACTTTGCCCCTCACCCACATTTGAATGAAAAAGCGCTCGGTGGGCCACGCAGATTGATTGAGGCCACGTTTTCAGTTTTTATTCCTGAAAGTTAATAAATTAGTACATGGGGATGTCTTAAATGTTCAGAAGATTTTGGATACATCTCTTTTCATAGCAATCAACTGCTCCCAGTTTCCAGATATTTGAGGAAGGTGTGAATGAAGCTTGGCATGACCCTCATTTCCCAATACTTGAGGTTAATGATCACATTTGGGGGATATTGTGAAATCACATGTTGGGCAGAAAATAAGGAGGTCTCAGCATTGAGGTCTGGTCTAGGCTGCAATGGTGCTGGGTCTACGATGTGTGAGTCCATCCTCAGCCACAGAAGCTCCTTGAGAGAGGGGCCGTCTCTCTCAGCCAACTATCACACAGAAGATTGTGAGCAAAATGGAAGAAAAATGCTATTTTGCTCTGGGAGGAAAAGCAGGATGCCCTGTCCCTGCTTGATAACTGGGTGCTTTTCACTTGTGCTGGACAACAAACTCCATAATCCTTAACTTGAATGGCCACTGAAGATGCTTGTGACGAAAGTCAGCAAGCAGGGACAGTTGCTGTAGGTTCTTCTCTTCTTCTGGCTGATGTGGTTGATCTTAATGTTTGTACAGAATACAGAATAACAGAGTTAGAAGGGATCTTGGAGGCCATCTAGTGCAACCCTCTGCCCAAGCAGGAGACCCTACACCATTTCTGACAGATGGCAGTCCAGTCTCTTCTTGAAAGTCTCCAGTGATGAAGCTCCCACCACTTCTGAAGGCAACTTCTGTTCTATTGGTTGATGGCTCTCCCTATCAGAAAATTTCTCCTTATTTCCAGGTTGAATCTCTCCTTGTTCAGTTTCCATCCATTGTTCCTTGTCTGGCCTTCAGGTGCCTTGGAAAATAGCTTGACCACCCCTCCTCTCTGTGGCAGCCCCTCAAATATTGGAAGACTACTATCCTGTCTCTCCTGGTCCTTCTCTTCACTAGACCAACCATGCCCAGTTCCTGCAACCATTCTTCGTATGTTTTAGCCTCCAGTCTACTAATCATCTTTCTTGCTCTTCTCTGCGCTCTTTCTAGAGTCTCAATATCTTTTTTATAGTGTGGTGATCAAAACTGGATGCAGGATTCTAGGTGTGGTCTTACTAGGGCTTTATAGAATGGTATTAGTATTTGTGGTATTATAGAGTGTCTATTTACCATTGACATCTTTCCCATCTCTACTTTATGCCTTTTGATGGTGTCCTTTACCGTCACTTTTTTTATGTCCTAGAATTTTGCCTTTTTAGCGTAAGTCAGCACATCTGAAATTTCCAGTTTTGTTTCTGTTTATCCATCTATTCATGCTGATGAGATGTAACATCCTCCAACTGTGAAGCCTTGACAACAACAATGATGTAAAACATGAAAAAGTATTGCATACGACTTCTTGTTGGAGGCCCAAGTCCAACAACGGGAGCCTTTTGAAGATGCCTCCTCTAACCATCAGAATCCTCTCCAACATACACAGCAGGCTACTAAAAAACTAATTAGTAACTAACCCTAACCCTACTCTACATGTACCCTTCTATAAAGCAGATCTTTCTACATTCACACATCCAGAAAATACAGGCCTGCATAACAATTGACAGTCATTTTAGGTACAAAATATAAGTGGACCCCAAAGTCAAGAGCTATGCTGAGACGATGGGAGTTGCAATTCAAAATGTCCCAAAGGAAGATTAGAGAGAGGTGGATTTAGGCTTTAGAAGGACCAGGGGTGACATGATAGTGGTTTTCCAATATTTGAGGGACTGCCCCAGAGAAGAAGAGGGGCTCAACCTATTCTCCAAAGCCCCTGAAGGCAGGACAAGAAGCAACAGATGGCAACTAACCAAGCAACCTGGAACTAAGGAGAAATTTCCTGGCAGTGAGAAGGTGGAACTAGAACTCCCAGTCTCCTGGTGATTGTCCCAAAGTCACCCAGTCGGCTTTTGTGTCTAAGGTGGGACTTGAGGAATATAATAGCATCTTATCCATTTGGTTTTAACCGGGTTATAAATATCTGGTGATCCGGCCCACAAATTCTCTGACAGCATCATGGATGACCACAGACGGTGTGGGGCCATTTTGCTCCCAGAGTCTATTTTAGAGTCGAGTGGCCTTGAAAATCCATCAAGCGATAGATAGATAGAGGAGATAGATACACAGATAGACAGACAGACAGACAGACAGACAGACAGACAGACAGACAGATGATAGATAGATAGATGCCACCAATCTTAGGCCAGAAGAGGACTACTGGGTTTTGGTTTTTAAATTTTTTTTTAAATTTTGGTTTTTTAAAAATTTTTAAATTTTTGTTTCTTTTTTCTGCCACAAAGCAGGTCTTCCAGAATTTATTCTCTAATAAGCGGTTTTTACAACTGCAGGCAGAGTTTTTCTTGGAGAGGAGACAGAGAAAGGGGTTCATAAGCAGAGATGGCTGGGAAGAATTTCAAAACCATCCCACATTTTGGAATGAAGAGGCAGCCTTTGCTTAATGCCCTCTCCCTGTGCTGAAGTCAATGGCCAGATAATTTAAATTATTTGGGGCTTGCCCTGTCGACATAACAAAGCAGAAATTATGCACACCGGAGCCGGTCTTGGCCCACCAGCTCAGCAGCCCCTCCAAACTGTCATCGAAAAGCAACAATCCCTTGAACTAAAATAAAGGCTTTATGTGCCCAATAAACCGCCCTACAAAAACATTATTCTTATTACATGAAAGGACTCCTTATGAGCCCCTTCAAACATTTTAAGCCCTGATGCTGTTACCTGAATTCCCTCCATTTATCCTGATTTCAGTAACCCTGAGTGGGTGCAATTCTACACTTGCTCAAATAAAACAAAATAATAAATAAAAATCAGCAAACTATGAATATCATTTACTTACTCCTATGCCTGATTTTTAAAAATGATGTCTGCTTCATTATTAATTAATTAATTTATTTTATTTATTTGTTTGTTTCAATTTCTATACTGCCCTTCTCCAAATAGGACTCAGGGCGGTGAACAGCCAAAGTAAAAAACAGGACATACAAAATTTAAAAACAGTTTAAAATAATTAGATATTTTGGCCATAAATTAAAACAACCCAATTTAAAATCAATTTAAAATTTAACTCAAGCCAGCCCAGCTGGCTTGAGTTAATGCAGGTAGTCTTCAACTTACGGCCGCAATTGAGCCCAACATTTCTGTTAAGTGAGACATTTGTTAAGTGAGTTTTTCTTCCTTTTATGACCTTTCATGCCATAGCTGTTAAGTGAATCACTGCAGAGTCACATGGTTGTTAAATGAATCCGGCTTCCCCATGGACTTTGCTTGTCAGAAGGTCGCAAAAGGAGAATCACGTGACCCCAGGACACCGCGACCGTCATGAATAGGAGCCAGTTGCCAAGCATCTGAATTTGGATCACGTGACCATGGGGATGCTGCAACGGTTGTTAACTGTGAAAAATGGTCATAAGTCTCTTTTCTTAGTGCCGTTGCAACTTTGAATGGTCACTGAACGAATTGATGTAAGTCAAATACTCCCTGTCTTGCTTCTCCTGCAGGTGTTTATAATTCAGCTTCCTTAATAAACATCATGAGAGCAGGGACCAGCCAAAGTACATGCAGTTGTGGTTTCACATGGTTGTGTGTACAGTGATGCAACCATCTGAGCAGGTTATCACAGAACCCACCCAAGCGTTCCACTCCCAAATGGAGAGGACAATTCCAGGAGCCGTTTTTGGAAGCCGCTGAAGGTTTCAGCCAGGCCTTCAGGAGAAGCAAAGTGGGCGTTGGGTTCCCATGCAGCGCAATGGCATAGAAGCCACAATGCACCAGACGGTGGTGTTGCTTGTTTGTTGCATTGATACCTCAAAGTCGCCCAGGGAAGCCCACGCCTGAGCAAGAACCTGAATGCGAGTCTAACCTTCTTATTCCAACATTCCAGCCACACTAAGACTAAATTCATCCTCAGGTAAATTCAGAGGTTCATGACATGTTGCTGTGCAGGGATTCATATTAGTGGCAGAATTTCATAAATCAAAACCACTGGGATTTTCATGTGTCAACCTAAGCTGTTGATCACTAAGGCTGTAAATCTTCACATCCACGAATCTCCTGATCTCACTACAGCTAAGTTACTCACAAGACGGGGAAGAGACAACGAAACGACTACTTTCCCAGGCACATCACTCAAAATAAGGTCTCCGTAGGATGGCAAAGCAAGCTAGAGTGAGTTAAGGCAAGGTGAACAGTCAATAACCTTACAGGTCTACCGTTTGAGTACCCCAATAAGAGAAGCTAACCTAAATGAAGTCATTTTGGAAACCACTCCAGGAATCTGATGGGTGGTTTTCCCCCCGGATAAAATTAATTGTTCTTTAAGGTAGATCACAAGGTGACACTTGGGCTGATGGGCAGGATCGAGAGCAAACAGACAGGTATAAATACAGCCGGACAAGTCAAGAGTCTGTCAAGGCAGACATAACTTGACCTTTGTCCATTCTGAATAAGAGGCATAAAAAAAAAAATCCTGTGCTAACTGAAAACTTATTTGTGATTTCTGAGGAAATGGAAGTCAAAAGCTTTGTTTGATAGTTTGTTTTACCTGGATTTATGCATAGAATTTATAACCCAGTTGCTTCCCAGGAAAACCTCAAGCCTGTTTAGCCTCTTTTCCCCCCTGACAAATACAGAAAAGTGGGGCGTATTTTTTCCAAAGCTTTGAGGTTTCAGGCTGAATCTCTTGGAATCATCTGAGGCTCCATCGCTGGGCTTGTGGAGATTCTGCAGCCGGTGTCTGTACATATTTCACCCTTTGATGATTATATTCGTGGAGCGATGTTGTCCGGACAATAAAAACTTCCTCTTAGGAACATAAGTAGCTGCCTTACGAGGAAGAGCCCAAGCTAAGCCCGGGATTCTCATTGCTGACTACTAGCAGAGTCTGGACCGACCTTACTTGGAGATGCCAAGACAACCATAATCCTTCTCAGATCATGTGGTGGGTCTGGATCCCCAGATCAAAGGGCAAAGCATTAGCTTTGGCCAGAGTTTCACCGGCAGAGGAAATATCTGGGTTCTTGGTGGCTCCTTTCTGTGTCGCAGCCCACCCAGCCCTAGATTTACACTGGGCAACACTTTGACTCCCAGGAGAATACCCACATCTTCTGCTTCAGAAGAATCACTCGCCCCTTGGTTGGACCTTCCTGGGTCTCTGAGCTGCTGAACGTGAGGATGTGCGCTGGCTCTGCTGTCTTGGTTCACATGAGTTCGGTTGCTCTGCTAATTTAGCATCTCTTCCAGATCAGAGGGGACCCCATTGGAGCTCACTAGGGAACCAGCCTGAACAATAGGGAGATTGTCCTGGCTTGAGGGGCATGCTGGATCTCCTCCTGCCTTCTCTCTTCCCAACAGTGACTTCCCTTTCCTTACACCTCTGCTGTGAATCTTGGCTGCATTGAGTTGATCACATCACCGCCTGCCGTGGTGTAGCAGGGAGTCCAACTGGTTGCAGAGAGTCTCTGTGAATTCTCGATTCCCTTCCAAATTTCTCCAGCCATTTTCCCACGTTGCCCCCATCGGATCCTGCTGCTGCTGCCCCCCTGCAAAGAACAGGCTGGGGGGTTCTTGGCTCTTTTTTTAGGCGAGGATAAGAAATGGAGCCGGTTCAAATGCCTGTCATCAAAGCAAGCGGTGGGAGGGCAGTTATTCCTTCAGCCCTACTCCTGGGTTGCCTTTCCTCACGGCTGTGACAGGCTTGTCTTCTCACTCGAGCTGGAGACGCTATGGAAGAAACAGAGCCTGCGCTGATAAAAGGTGTATTGTATCTAAGAGACGTCTGCATAGTTCAGAAGCAGCTTATGGGTACAGGCCAAGGGAAACGTCCCTCTCTTGGGTGGAAGCACATCTGGAAGGAATCCCAGGCCACCTTCATCATCCTTCAGGTTTTAACAATTGTAGATAAGAACGGAATGGTTTTGGGAAACAGTCCTGTTTTGCACTGCAATCACAGGTATGTATTGTTTTCGGACATGCCTGTGAATCATAATATGTGCTTGCTTGTCACTGGCTTAAGGGTCTATGTCAGAATTAGAATCCTGGTGGACTCCTGTGGCCGGTTGTCCCTTGGACGAACTGGACACAGCTACTTCAGGGTGGGTTGCCTTATATCGATGCCAAGGCTGAATGGTCAGAAAATCTGAGGCTGGAAAGAGAAGCACCGTGGTCCAACTTTGATGCAGACCGGAGGGTGTCCAGCCGTGGCATCTTTAAGACTAGTGGACTTCAACTTCCCAGAATTCTGAGATGTAGACCTTAGAGCTGCCTTGACCCTTTACCGTACTTGTTCTTCTGAGGCCTTCAAAGGGATGGATGGAGGTGGCAACATCAGCCCTTGAAGCCCTTGGCTGGCATAGGAAGCTGCCTACATCCAAACAGACTCTTTTGTCCTTCATAATGGTTCAGCATTTTTGGCAGAAACTGGAAGTATTTACTTCTGGTCTCCAGCAAAAACAAAACAAAACAAAACAAAACAAAACAAAACAAAACAAAACAAAACAAAACAAAACAAAACACCTGTTGATCAAAACAGGTTCATTTAATGACCGTTGCATTTGCTTAACACCTGATTTAGGTCCAAATTACCTGCAGAGGGCCCCTATTTCATACAATCAACCCCAACTCCCTGGGCCCTGAGACTTTCTATGAGACAAGTTTTACAAAAGCACCAGAAGGCAGGACAAGAAGCGACGGATGGAAACTAATCAAGGAGGGAAGCAACCTGGAATTAAGGAGAACAATTAACTAGTGGAAGGGCTTCCCTCCAGAAGCTGTGGGTGCTCCAACACTGGAAGTTTTAAAGAAGAGATTGGAGAACCATTTGTCCAGAATGGTTCGGGGTCACCTGCTTGAACAGGGGGTTGGACTAGAAGCCTCCGAGGTCCTTTCCGACTTTCTTATTCTGTCACATTCCCTGCAAGCGATCCATCCAATGTTTAAGAGGAAAGTTGCTTTTGGAGTGGCATCAGACAACATCTCCATCCTCTTTAGTATTTCAGGAAGGGGTTGATGCTGCTGCTGGTGTGTTTGTGGTGGATTGTGGGGATTTCTAATGGTCGGGAATGGGCAACAGGTCAATATCCAAACCTGGGAATTCATTGAGTGGAACTTTTGAGTCAATTGCACTAATCTAATTTTCTGCTTTAAAAAGAATTTGGAAATATTTTTGGAAGTAAAATTTCTGCAGACCCAACACACTGACTAAATATGCTTCAAGAGAGACTGGAGTTCAACTCAGCTGGGTCTCCCAAATGCGCTGAAAGAGACGGAAAGGTTGGCATTTGAGACCCGACAGCTTAAATCCCTTTTCCTGCATGAAAAATGCATCTGTTTACAGCTTGGTTTCCTTGGGAATAGGTTTTCCTCCCCAGAAGCTCTGGAATCGCTTGTCAGAAACACTGAATTGCAGGGCTCCGGAGCCCCCAATAGGCTCCAGCCAGGGTGAATTGCTCAGCTCTATTTAATAATCCACATAGAACAACATGAAACAAAACCAAAGTGTGAATTTCTTCCCAGTTGCAACCCGAACGTTCATTTGGGAAACTTGTTTAAGCAGTTGGGCTCTCTTTCCAATATCAACATCAAATGCGTAAGATTTATCTTAAAAAATAAACCGGGAAGCTAAAAATAAAACTGCTTTTAGCATTGAATGGCTAGGGACTGCCTTCTGCATTGGGAAACAAACATGCAATGCCTCCTATATTGTTTGTTTCTATTCTATAAAAAAGTATTCTAAATTATAGAATGTCCTATATATATTCTATCTATTGGATGGTTGTAAAAGCAAACTCTGAAAATCTTTACCAACCACAATGCAGAATGTATCCAGCAGGGGGCGCTCACACAGCTATTTTACAAACTACCACCCTATCCGTAAAATAAAACAAAACTACTGTAAATAAATTGTGGAAAACTTTTTAAAGTGCTGGATTTTAGGTGTTCCGGGTAAAATTTGAGCCAATGACATTTGAGTGTGGATTTTTCATTTTCTTTTTCCCTGTTGCTCTCATTGGATCACAGAAACCTTTGCCCAGGGCAGGAATCCACCCTCGTCCCCTGATAACCTTTCTCTTAAATGTCCGCAGCCTCTCAAAGCAACTGGTTTTAAGGCCAAAGAGCTCTGAGCATTAAGATCCTTTTTCCTGAGGCCCCTTTGTCATTGTTTTAAAACTACTCTTTCTTGTTCTGCATTCCGGAAGAACACGAAACTATTTTAATCTGTTTTCAAGCACAATTTTCTGATTTGTGCTTTTTTCGCATCTGCTCTGGACTGGAGAGGCAGTGGGGAGCTTGGGCACCATCCAGCACAGCTCTCACTGTGATTGCAAAGACCGATGAAGAGTTCATAGAGATCCAGTCTAGAAGCAAAGAGAAATTTCCTGGCAGTGAGAACAGTCACTCAGAGAACAATCAACGGCTGCCTTCAGACGTTGTGGCTGCTCCATCACTGGAGGATTTTAAAGAAAAGGCTGGATGATCATCTGTCCGGAATGCTCTAGGTTCTCCTGCTTCAGTTGGACTAGAAGACCTCCAAGGTCCCTTCCAACTCGGTTATTCTATCTTCTGCACCTGGCTGGGTGTTGGAATGAAAGCACAGAGCTCCATCTGCACAGCGGACCAAGTTTTTGCGTAACTTAAATTTCTACAAGGCTACATCACTTCCCTTGTATCCAGCCTAAAATGCAGCTCTGTCTCCAGACTTCAAAGATGGAAGCAGGTTGGTGGACGCTGCCTCTTACAACAGCAGCTCCTTCCCATGGGAAGCTAAAGCCTGGCCCAGACACGGTTCATTTCCCATTTGCAGGGAAAAACTTTGTCTCATCACAAGAGAAGGACTGACAGTCGTACACTCTTAGAGGGAGTGTATCCATCTACAGATGAGGTTGGATCTCCAAACCCTTCCATCTCGGTTCCAGTTGATTCCCAATTTGGCAAGAAAGAGAAGAAGGAAAACCTATGGATCATACTCAAAATCCTTGATTTGGAGAAAGTCCCATCATATCTGATTTCAGCCGGGCTAGATCTGTTTTGTGCATTCTTGGGCTCTCAGGCTTGGTGTCAGTGGGTCAGGCCAACCTTGGCTCAGCTCCAGGGGAGAAGTTTAATTTGACAGGTTTACCCCACCCCCCAAAATCCTCCACCCAGCGAAGACTTGCCAGGAACGTTCTCCCCATCCTGGGAATCTCCTTAGCAACCCCAAGCTAAGCCTACTGTAATTCAATTTATGCCTTGAAGCTCCTTTAAAGGCTGTCACAGGCAGGTTGCCCTGGGAAACTATTTGAAGTGCCTAAACCTTTGACCAGACAGAGAAAATAAGCATTCGTATAAATCAAGCAGGCATCTTTGGCTGTTTTTTATACTTAGAGGACGGTCCATTTAACATTCTGTCCATGGTCCCCCCACCCCATGCATCTGCCACATTGTGTTGGGCCCCACTCGGAGCCGGCCGGCCCACCCCCCTCAGCAAAAGAGAGGGTGGGGGGAAAGACCGCCATTCAGCTGGAAGAATCGCTCGGGGTGGAAGGGCCCTGCCACGGCCCCGGGGGGCTCCGGAGAGACGGGGTGTCATGGGAAAGATAAGCAGGGGTGAACTGGCCATGTCTCAATCAGGACTTAAGTGGATTTACAAAAGGGTGAAGGCTCAGCGGAGAAACACAAACGATAATGAACTGCTCGCTGTGTTTAAACTGCAATGGCCAAATACTTTGGGAGTGAGGAGACGCTCACGTATCTCTGAGCAAACCACGGTTGAGCAGGATTTGCTCTGTGGATTCCTGGCAGGCAGGCAGGGAATATTTGCAGTCAACAAGGAGCTTGGGCTGGGGTGCCTGACCCTCCTGCTCATCGTCCTCCCACCAGCAGCTTTCTAGAGGGTGATCAGAAGAAGAGAAATGATGTCCATGATGCAGAGCCTAGCAGAGACACTCAGGAACTTCCTGGCCTTAACTTGGGTTGGGAACTCTGACCCTATTGATAAAGGAGGGACACCTTGCTGGATTTTTCTTCTAGCTAGGAGTGTTCTTCAAGACGATTAAGGGGCTGGAGGCCAAAACATTTGAAGAGATGTTACAGAAACTGGGTATGTCTGGTCTAGAGAAAAGAAGGACCAGGGGTGACATGTTAGCAGTGTTCCAATGTTTTAGGGGCTGCCACAAAGAAGAGGGGGGTCAACCTATTCCACAAAGCACCTGAAGGCAGGATGAGAAGCAGTAGAGGGAAGCTTTACAAGGAGCGACCCAACCTAGAATTAGGGAAAAATTTCCTGATAGTGAACACAATAAATCACTGGAATAACTTGCCTCACATGGTTGGAGGTTTTTAAGAAAAGATTGGACAACCAATTGTCTGAAATGGGATAGGGTCTCCTGCTTGATTAGGGGGGTGGGCTAGAAGGCCTCCGAGGTCCCTTCCAACTCTGTATTTCCTCACTGATTTTTATTTCTTCCAGCCCCATACAATGTAGGGAAGAAAGGATGCCATGGGCTTAGAACCCAGGTCTGTCTGTCTGTCTGTCAAACAGGACCTCTGCCCAGTGACGCAGACCAGGATGGGATCAAATCTGGTGTTGGGGAGAGGTTGGCAAGGGAGAGTTGAAGTTTAAATGTGGGCTGGATCCAGCCAGAGACCATGGAGAAGACATTCAAGACTCCCCCACCCCAAAAAAGCCCCACAAAGCATCCTGAGGGAAGAAGCGAAGGGACAGCAGTTCCATTCCTGAGTCACCCTCCCTCCCTCCCTCCCAGGCCCAGGGCCCACAACAGAGCCACGATCAACAGGCCGGAACAGATCCAGAGACCAGGTTCTGCCTACAAGTTGGGTCATGGCAACCGGACCTCTTCTTGGTTTGAGGCCATTCCCTGCCCGTCCAAGCAGCTTCTTCTCACCAGCTTCTCCAGACTGAGGTCAGAGGCCAAGGAGGCCAACAGCCCAGCCCAAAGGAGGCTCACTCGACACAGAGGAAGCTGGTTACAATCCTCTCGATCCGAAGGCCTTGAAGGTGGGAACTGAGGGAAAAAAATACAGGTAGTCCTTAAGTTACAACCATTTGCTTAGTGACCATTGAAAGTCACAAGGAAAAAAGGACTTGTGACTGTGTTTCACACTTACAACCATTGCGGTTCCCCTGGGGTCAGGTGCTTGGCATGCATTTATGACAGTTGCAGGTCATAAACTCGCTTAGCAACAGAAATGTTGGGCTCAGTTGTAGTCATAAGTCGAGGACTACCCGTACTATATATGGCTTCCTCCCATCTACCGCCTACGTGTGTTTTGCATGAAGCTACCTCATGGAAGCCATTCCCACCGGTGGGTTTTCTTGTGAGTCCTTTGTGGGGAGCAATTAAAACCAACCCGAACACACAGCGTCCAGCAAGTGGCCTTCAGCTTGACAGGAGATGCGTTTCTGATTCAGAGCTTTTGTGTCGGATTGTGTTCTTGGCAAAGGAGTTGCGGCAGAGAGGGGCAAACAAACAGGCAGCGTTGAAGTCTGCTTTGTAAGCACCTACCCTCACCCACAAGGAGGGAGGGAGGGAGGGAGGGAGAGAGAGGGGGGAAGGCCCAAAGGAATATATATATTTTAAACATGAAGTAAAACATTCTCTCTCTCTTTTTCTTAAGTCAACCCAACTCTCAACTTGCTTGCAGAAACAAGAGAGCCGTGGCCCTCTGCCCACCCTGGGAAAAGCGGCATCTGGTGCAGAGAGAGGGAAGCTGAGGAAGAAGAAGAGAGGCAGGAGGTGAAGGGAGTCTGGAAGGAGCTGCTCTCAAGGCCCAGTCCTGACCCAAAGGGCTCCCATCACGTCTCCTCTGAACCGCTGACGGACGGAGCCGAAAAGAAGCTCCATCGAAGGAGGAATGCAAAACCCAAACCCCGAATCCTTCTCAGGGCCGCTTTTACGTTTGACTGGTTCGAAACAAAGGCACAATGTTGGCCAGAGAAAAGGCACTTGGGCCACAATTCTATCTCTTGACGTTTCCTTTTTTTTACCCAATTCTCTTCTAAGAGCGTTTGTCCTCCCCTTGGCACCCCTCCCACTCCCTCCCCATCCTCCCCCCACCCCCACCCCCACCCCCCGTTTCCCACTTCTTCTGCTTAGGAAGGAAGTCCATTCTGCTGGGGCCACAGGGGAGGTCCCAGAATAAGAGACCCCTTGGGGGTCTTCTACTCCAGCCCCCCTGCCCTGCTCAAGCAGGAGACCCTGCACCCCTCCAGACGAACGGCTGTCCAGTCTCTTCTTGAAAACCTCCAGGGATGGAGCCCCCACAACTTCTGGAGGCAAGTAATCTTCCCCCCAAGCCCAAGGAGCTCCAGAGCTGCAGAAGGGGGATCCTACCCCAAGAAGGAGAGTTTGGACACTTCGTGTTTTTGGGGGGCCTTTTGTAAAAGCAGGGAGACCCGGAGGGTGCTTAGTGAAAAAAGTCAAGACTTTTTGCCACAGTGGTGCAATTGTAGCTCTGGCCATTTTGTTACACAAGGATTATTTGCTCGTTTATATTTAATATTTCTAAACTACCCATCTCCCTCAAAGAGACACTCTGGGTAGTGGATTATTATTTTTTAAAAACTTTTATTCATTAAAGAGGAAACTCAGTCAACTGAACATTTAAAAATGTATCACAAAAATCATTGACTGGCGCTGATGGTTGATATGGGCTGCTGCCAGCATCCTAGGTATCATACCAGTATCATCATCATCATCATCATCATCATCATCATCATCATCATCATCATCATTATAACTATAATTATAATTATAATTATTATAATTATTATCCTAAGTCCTAAGTCACTTTTTCAGTGCCGTTGTAACTTCAAACAGTCGCTAAATGAATTGTTGTAAGTTGAGGACTACCTGTAGCTAAAATAACACACTGTAAAGCTGCTTTGTCTTTCCTTTTTAAAATCATGTTTTCCCATCAAAGAAAGCAAAAGGAAAGACAGAAGAAACATTTGGGAAACGGGAGATTTAGAAGAGGAGGGGGACCTCGTTCACATCTGCTGGAAACCCCGTTTGGTGAGTGAGGCAGGGCCATTGATCCCAAGAGAGGCACAAGGAGCAGCCTCTTAGTCCCCTCTTCCCTGCGTTTTTATTGGGGTGCTTCCGGATGCGGTTGACACCGGAGTATTAAAATACACCCAGATAGGGAAAGAGCCAACTCATCCTATTCTCCAGGGCTTAACAATGGAAAGGGAGAGAAATTTTTGCGCAATAAAATTGAAAGAAGTGACCCCGAAGGACTCTCACCTCCTGCATTTGTTAAGAGACAAATGATCACCCTGACTTTATCCTTGTTAATTGCAAGTGCTGCCTCTGACCCATTTCTGGCATGGACTGCTCCACCGGTAAGGCCGGATCTGTCTGTTTGATGGGCTTGGAAAGAAGAAGGCATTTGTCTTCACCAAGATCTCTTGGGTGAAGCTGCTGCTGCTGCCTCCTATGGAGGAATTAATAAAAACGTTGGTTTTTTTCTTTAACCTTTCAGGCAGAAATCTGAAAGAGTCTCAAGAAAACTGGTTTGAACGAATCCTGCAGCCATTCACAGTGCTTTTCAAACTATGTTTATTATGTTTGGCTTGACGTTTTTTTTGCTTCCTTGTTTATTTGCTTGCTTGGGTGCACATTTATGGGCCTCCTATCCTAAGCAGAAATTCCAAATATAATCTGAGTGTGGTATATAATATTCATGGTTTTCGACCAACTGTCTTAATTAAATCACGCAACGTAACATTTTATTTATATAATTAATTTCAATAAGGAGTCAATTAGCGGCAGTAGTCATTTGGAGCAGCTTACATATGGTTAAAAGTCTAAACAACAAAGGACATTAGCAACAAAAATGTGCACATAACACACACCCAAGACAACATCGCCAAGGCCAACCACAGCATATTCCCGTTGAGTCATTCCACTTCTGGATGGTTCCTCTAGCAGTCTGAAGGAAAAATGAAAATGTTTGCAGGACTTGCAAAAGACCAACAGGGATGGGGGGCGGGGGGGGGGGAATCTGAATTTTGGGGGAAAATGTTCTTTCACAGGGTAAGGCCCTGCAACAGAGGAGGCCCACGTCCCTGATTCCACTAGGAACCCACTGAGTCCTTCTCTCAAAGCACCTAGATGTGACGAGGCTGCTGGACTTTGTGGGGCATGGACAGATATTTCGAGACAGTAACTGGAATGAACCTGAAGTCACACTCAAAATCCAGGTGGACACATGTCCATGATGAGTCCTCATGCCCCATGCCCAGGAAGGTCTCATTCATATGCATCAGATTTTGCTTCTCATCATTCTTATGATATTAGGCAACACAGTATCAAAAGTAGAGACCTTCAAGTTTCTGTCCCAAAGGTGCTTTTTTCAGGAAGCAACTGGACTTCCTTATTTTTTCTTTTGAAGACATTTCACTTCTCATCCAAGAAGCTTCTTCAGCTCTGACAGGATAGTGGGGAACGGAAGGATTTATATTCCTTGCAGACAGCTGGTCATTTGCATCCTTTTAGAGGGTCGTTGAGGCCACTTGGGAGGTTTATCTGTGTCCTCGGGGTCACCTGGGTGGTGCAAATGGATCCTGTAGCCTGCAATTTTTTTCTCTGGGAATCTGTTCCTAATCCCACACCATTCAAGTTTCTGGATTCTATAATCTCCCAGGACTTCAAATGGACACCTAACATTACCTTGTTTCCCCGAAAATAAGACCCTGCCTTATATTTTTTTGAACCCTGAAATAAGTGCTTGGCTTTATTGCCATGCGCTTAAAAGCCCGATTGGGCTTATTATCAGGGGGTGTCTTATTTTGGGGGAAACAGGGTAGAACCGTCATTAAAAAGGCACAACAAAGAGTGTTCTTCCTGTGTCAACTCAGGGAGATTGCCCAAGGATTTGCTGATTTCTACAGAGGAATGATTGTGTTTGTCATTTGTACTTCTATAAGTGTCTGTTTTGGCACAGCAACCAAACAGGAGAGGCACAGACTCCAAAGGATAGTTGGGACTGCAGAAAAAAACATTTGCAACCAGCCTGCCTCCCATTGAGGACCTGTCTACTGCACAGATCAGAAGGAGGGCTGGGAAAATCTCTACAGACCCCTCACCCCTTCAACTGCTTCAGCTTCTCCCCTCAGGTCGCTGCTCCAGGGCATTGCATGGCAAATCGACTAGACACAAAGACAGGTCCCCCCCCCCGATGCCATCTCTGCTAAACACATAATTCCCACAGCACTATGTATGCCTAAGGATATCTAACCATGTAGTAGAACTGTATTACTTTTATCCTTCTCATCTTCTCATCTTTATTAATACCCTCTCCTAGTGGTATGTTATGATTTATCACTTGTTGTTTGTATCTTATGATTGATGATTGTATCTTATAATTTATGATCCATGGCTTATCACTTTGTTGGTTGTATGTACACTGAGAGCTTCTGCACCAGAGACAAATTCCTTATCTGTCAATCACACTTGGTTAATAAAGAATATTCTTTATTATGAGAACCCAGTTTGTGGGGGCAATAAGCTGACTTTGTATAAATATACAAAAGTATGAAGGCTATTGCTTAACGCATTGTAAGCCGCCCTGAGTCTCCGGAGAAGGGCGGCATATAAATCAAATTAAAAAAAAAAATATTCCAATATTCAAATTAACTTCATGGCTGAGGAAGCCTCCTTGTACACAAACTTGGCATTCAGTAGGAAAAACGAAATGGTGAGACGCTGAGGGCCCATCGGCCGCCCACTGCAGCTGAGCAGAGGCCTTCGGGATGAAGAATTGGTGCCACACATGGGGAGCAACTTCTTTGAGAGCAGCCCCCACCCCACCCCAGTTCCCACCACAGTGGTATTTCTGTCTGCCCTTACCTACAACGCCTCAGCTGAAACACATAAACCTCACCACATTTGTTAGATTAAACTGGACCCACAATGAAAAACATTTGTATCAGGATTTACCCTTTCATTAAAAGGTAGAAAGGAAAGTATTCTAGAGCAGGGATCTTCAATCTTGGCCACGTTAAGACTTGTGGGACATGCTGGCTGGGGAATTCTGGGAGTTGAAGTCCACAAGTCTTAAAGTGGCCAAGGCAAGAGACCCCTGTTCCAAAGAAACGTCAAGGGCTTCCAGTGTCCATAGAGTTCAGATTTACATGGCCTTCACAACATCAGCAACCTGTTGAGGGGTTGAAGTTCATCCACGCAAACCCAGAAATTCTTCATCCTATCGCAGCCCACATCACTACGACGCCCAAGTGTCCTCCGTTCTATTACCAATGAAATATATATATATATATATATATATATATATATATATATATATATATATATATATATATGTGTGTGTGTGTGTGTGTGTGTGTGTGTGTGTGTGTGTGTGTGTGTGTGTGTGTGTGTGTTTAATGTTGGCCAGGAAATTTTACGATAGTGCCAGAAAGCATCAAGATGTTTTCTCCAGATTCTGGTCTTCGTTTTGTTATTTCAGGGCATCCAGGACTTAGAAGTCACCATTCAGATTTTGATACGCAAAACTGTTCAGCAAATTGTTGGGGAAAAGCTGTGAAATGATAGCTTTGCATAAACCACTCAGGGATTTTTTTTTCAGAGCACAATCTGGTTTTCTGCTCTTAACCAAGAAACACTGAACTTTTGCCATGAATAAAAAAAAGTATGTTGGAAATATTAACCAAAACCAAGGGAAAATATAAATAAAGAAGAGGGTTTCCAGCAGACAGTCTATAATTTTCTCTGAATGTGGTTATTTGGTATCAGTTTCATATATTTCCAAAAATATAGGTTTGCTTTTCTGGGTGTTTGTATAAATGGATGGCTTGGGGGCAATGGGTAGATAAGATTCCCACCCCCATCATTTTTCAAAAGCCTTTTTCTGCCCTTAGCTGATCTTGCAGAAAAGCACGCATGGAAGAAATATTCCCCACTAAGAGAATAACAGAATAACAAAATTGGAAGGGACCTTGGAGGTCTTCTAGTCAACCTCCAGACAAGTGGCTGTCCAGTCTCTTCTTAAGTGTTGGAGCACCCACGACCTCTGACGGCAAGCTGTTCCACTGGTTAATTATTCCAACTATCAGGAAATTTCTCCTTAGTTCTAGGTTGCTTCTCTCCTTGGTTAGTTTCCATCCATTGCTCCTTGTTCTGCCTTCAGGTGCTTTGGAGAATAGCTTGACCCCCTCCTCTTTGGGGCAGCCCCTCAAATACTGGAAATACTGCTACCATGTCTCCCATTAGTCCTTCTTTTCACCAGACTAGACCACACCGAGTTCCTGCAACCTTTCTTCATATATTTTAGCCTCCAGTCCCCCCATCATCTTCGTTGCTCTTCTCTGCACGCTCTGGTCTGTACATCTTTTTTATAATAGATAGCAGATGACACAACAGGGATCGGTCTCATTTGAGACAATGATGAATCTGCATAAAGATGGGAGGTTGAACAATTAGCCTCGTGGTGCGACTGGAACAATCTGGAACTGAACACACTCAAAATCGTAGAAATGGTGGTAGACTTTAGGAGAAACCCTCCTATACTACCACCTCTCACAATATTAGACAACACAGTATCAACAGTAGAGACCTTCAAATTTCTAGGTTCTATCATATCTCAAGGCCTAAAATGGACACCTCACATCAAAAACGTCATCAAAAAAGCACAACAAAGAATGTTCTTTCTGCGCCAACTCAGAAAGCTCAAACTGCCCAAGGAGCTGCTGATCCAGTTCTACAGAGGAATTACTGAGTCTGTCATCTGCACCTCTAGAACTGTCTGGTTTGGTTCTGCAATCCAACAAGACAGACACGGACTTCAGAGGATCATTAGAACTGCAGAAAAAACCATGGCTACCAACCTGCCTTCCATGGAGGACCTGTATGTTGCACGAGTCAAAAAGAGGGCTGTGGAAATATCTACAGACCCCTCACATCCTGGACATAAACTGTTTCAAGTCCTACCCTCAAAACGACGCTATAGAGCACTGCACACCAGAACAACTAGACACAAGGACAGTTTTTTCCCGAATGCCATCACTCTGCTACACAAATAATTCCCTCAACACTGTCAAACTATTCACTAAGTCTGCATTACTTTGACAATTAATTTTCTCATTGTTCCTATCACCCATCTCCTCCCACTTATGACTGCATGACTGTAACCTTGTTGCTGGTATCCTTATGATTTATATTGACTGTTTCCTAGTATGATTTGATTGCTTATCTGTATCCTATGACTATCATTAAGTGTTGTACCTTATGATTCTTAACAAACGTATCTTTTCTTTTTATGTATACTTAGAGCATATGCACCAAGACAAATTCCTTGTGTGTCCAATCATACTTGGCCAATAAAGAATTCTAATCTAATTTAATCTAATAATATGGTGACCAAAACTGGACCCAACATTCTAAATGAGGTCTTTCCAAGGCCTTATAAAGCAGTACTAACACTTCATGAGGTCTTGATTCTATCTCTATATCGATGCAGCCTAGGATTGCATTGGCTCTTTTGGCTGCTGCTGCACAAGGCTGGCTCATGTTTAAGTGATTTGTCCATTAGGACTCCAATATCTTGGAATCCTAGTGGACACCTCTTATGTCGTCCATTACTCTCTTGGTGGACAACATGTTAATTCTGTTAATTTATACATCTAAAGCAGAGTCTCTGAAACTGATGGTGGATACAGAGGGAGGTGGCTTTTTACATGGATCTACCTCCTTGACACTTCCAGCTTCTGCTGCAGAGGTCCCAACAGGAGAACTGGTAGAAAACACAACCACTTCCTGAAGAGAGATTTTCTTGTCTTTCTTCCCCCCTCAGTCAAGTCTTTCTTTGGAATGAAGATGTACCTCATTCTCTCCCCTGCCTTGTTCTCGCATCTTCCTAGGAATTCCACCCCCCCCAAAAGGGAATCAATAACAGTTCTGGGGTTTGTAAGACCAGTTGGATCAATGCCGGCTTTGCTTGGACCTTGATAAGCTTTGACACTCAGGATACAAGTTGTCATTCCAGACCTTTGATTTTTCTCTTGAGCTTTTCAAGGACTTTAAACGGAGGTCCGTGATGCTAATCAAGGGTGTAAGTTTGGTAGTTTTCTGATGCCAAGTAGAAGCTTCCACAGGCTGAAATGAAAACTGTTGATGCTTGAGGATGATGATTGTCACTTAGCACATCACAAATATTCAGATCACATCTGAACACCTTTTATAAGAATCAGCCCAATTAACATACAAAACGTTTCTAGAACATTCTAGAGTGATACTGCAAGATTCTCAAAGAATATGGGTCTCTGATCTCTTTCAAATTTCTGTGCCACAAAATATATTGTTTTCTGGCCTAGCAATCAATGGGTACATAGTAAAGAAACATTACAGTATTTGCATCATCAAAAGCTCAATCAGGAAAAAATATTATTATCACTTAATAATATCAATATTAAAATATAATAAGTCAGAGACAAGGAAAACAGCAGAAAGCTTAGAGCAAGATAGTAGATGATTCTCCAAATTTCTGCAGCTCAGATCTGGAAATTAAGAAAGCATTGTTTTTAAATTTAAACATACAGGTGATTGTCTGAAATTTTTAAAATGAAGAATAATATCCGTATGTATCCTTCCCAATCCGACATGTTTTGTGGACTTTGCAATTTCCAGATAGCAAATTCTGACAATTGAATTCCAAAGTTGAACAAGATTTGCTGTGCACCTTTAAAAACTCTTTTATCTCCTTCATGTTTAACAATCTAGCTTTTCTTTTCTTCCAGGCCTGAAATACTGCAACAAAAAAGCAAAATAGCAATACATTCCTACAGAATGAAATCTCGTAACATCAAATGTGTATTGTGAATGGCAGTTTCCATCTCAGGAACACAAAACAAAGAAGAAAAAAATAATAGAATTGAATAATAGAACAGAATAAAAATAGATTTTAGAAAAGCACAGCTTAAAATCCGACACCAATTTTTATGAAGTTTGATGACATCATAATGTTCTCAATCTTTATTGTATGCTGAGCCCCCTTCTGATGTTTTTTAATCATAGACAATGTTTATATTTTTGTCATGCTAAATAATGGGAGGGTGGAACATCTAAGCTTTGGATTTGCTCTTAGGACTTGGGAACAAGTGCAAACAGGCTACACCTAGAGTAACCTTGGCGGACGTAGCCCGCAAAGTTAGTTGGACACCCTTTGCACAGCCCCAAGAGGTGACATCGTACCTGGAGTTGCCAAGGCAGGGCCGCATCTGTTTACGTAAAGGAAGGATGAAAGAGCTATAGAAATGAAGGTCGGATAATCAGGCTTAATGGAAGATGAACAAACTTCTCCCTCTCCAAGCTCTGCATTGATTGCTGAGATGGTTTGTACTTTGTCAAGCTAAGAGAGGGCAGAATTAAGCAACACTCCATTCTGGCTGCCGGCCCAAAGGAGAGAAACAGGGTCCTCTCAATGGACTGAACTGGAAAGTAAATAGAGTTACAGTCGTGTTTTTTTTTTTTAAAGCTTAGACTAATGCCTGTAGTAAATGCAGCACTGTCGCCTAAAAACCTGTCCAGATGAAGAAAAGCTGCTTTTGTGATTGGTAGTGGGAAAGAAAAGGGCAGTGAGAAGAACGAATTTCGCCTTTTTTAGCTTCCAATTGCTTCGCTTCGGTTTCCCTTAAGTAAGTCTCCTTCGTGAGTTGTTATGGACGTCTCCCCTGGTAGTGCTTCAGTTGGCCATCATCGTATAATCCCTTCATCCTCAAAAGCTAAGATAACCACAAGTAGAAGGTTCTAGATTCTTAGTTTTCAACCTGGACAAGCCAGCCAGCCGGCTGGAGATTTCTGGGAGTTGAAGTCCACACATCTTCAACTTGATGGGTCTGATGAAGCCACCCAGAGTTGTTTCGATATGAGATGGGCATCAAATAAACTTAATCAATAAATAAGACTGCAAATATTTAGTTATGCATATAGGAGAGGAAAAATACATTACATCTTATTTTGTGAACCCCGGAACAATCGATCAGAATGGAACTGGAGGGGACTCTGGGGATCTTCTAGTCCAACTCCCTGCTCAAGCAAGAGACTCCAGACCATTTCAGACAGGCGGCTGTCCAGAACATTCCGAAGGTTTCTAAGATAGTAACTAAGAGTATTACTAAACGATGCAACACAGAATTAGGGAGATCCGAAAGACGTTTAATTAAAAAAAACCACTCTATCCTCAATCTCAGAAATCTTGTTCATGGACGGGATATGGGCTCACTGCTTTCTCATAGACCTTGGCCCCACAAAAACACCCGTGTGCATCCCCAGACCCTAAAAGGCCCCGACACCTGCCCTAGAGGGTTTTGAAGGCTGGAGGATGGACTCTTTTCTCTCCTGAAAGAAAGTCAGCTGAAACTTGAAGGACAGCCATTCAGGTTAGTATGGCAAAGCCATGGTCAGGCAAGACCAGGTGTTCTTGGCTTCTAGAAGCTTATCTAATCTAACAACATTGTGTGGAATTCTGGCACTCAGTTTTGTGTAACCTAAATACTTGATGACCCTTTGTTTTATTTTTGCATTTACACCTTAATGAAAGTGTTGAGAAAGCTCTCCTGTAAACTACACAGAGCTTTCACTATTGGGTGGTTTAAGCACTTACAATATGATGCAATGAAATACAGGTTTTAAACCCTTTGTAGCTCTGGGCAGAGGCTTTTGGCTTAAGAAGAAAAAAGCACTCACTTAAGGTCTTAAACCCATCTCCATCATGGGCCAGGCCACGTCATGGGGCCACAGAGAAAAACGATGCTGCCAAGACAAGTTTGTGCAATGGTTAGACACAAGAGGGAAACGCCCTCCGTGGGGTTTTATTGGAAATACAAACTCCACCAGGTGATTCAATCCTAATTGTTTGGCATTTGAATGTGAATTGCATCGTAGGTGTAACTGCTCTTGAAGGTCCTCTGAGAACCCAGAGAACAGAGATGGTGGCTTGGCTATGGAGGGAAGACTTGGCAGCTTCCGTGATGGGGCAGCTGAAGCCGGTGAAAGGCAGCGAAAGCTCCTGGTGCCACCCACTGAAGCTTCAGAAGAATCCCTACTTTCATTTGTGAATGGCTGGAAGGCATAGGAGGGTTCATGGATTGCCAAGGGGGAAGGCTTCAACTCTTCAGGAACAAAGTCAGAGGAAGCCTCCTTGTGCCAAGAGGGAGGTTGATGCCAAGCAGTAGCCTGGCCTTCCAACAAGAAACACAAGCCAAACCAGGAAATGGCCCTGTGATGGGATGCTTAATAATAAATCATGATTGGGATGTACAAATGCTAGTCTTGCTTGGAGTAGTAGTAAATTCTACATTACGCAACGGTACATAATTTCAAACCTATTAATAGCACCATTACTTACAAACCCAGCACCGTAAGCCAACTTCCTATAAACGCCACATGGCATGTACATCAAACCTGGATACTGTAAACTCACTAACGAATTATGTGGATCTCATGATTTCTACCTATGGATATTTTTTTAAAAAAATTGTTATGGATGGCAGCCACTTTTTGAAAATTCCCTGGTGTGACCAGCATTTCTGGGAGACTATTTTTTTTCTGGTTTGAAACTCAATAAGAGTTACAAGCCCAAAGGCACCTTGTAAGGCAGCATAAACATAAACAAACAAACAAACAAACAAACAAAAATACTAAGCTCTGCATCTTTCTGTTTTGCATCTTCCTCTTGCATGCCATTTCTGAATTTAACACTAGAGCGTGTCAGAGCCATTGAGAACTCTGGAGTAGAGTCACAGGGCGAGTTTCTCCACATCAAGAACTTAATTTGCTTGTACAGTAATGCATTTTTCCAAAACGCAAATGCCTATTTGAAACTCGGCGATACCCCTCCAGGGATTCCTTAACTCCTTGCAAATTCTTTTCTACTTGTTCAGTCTTATTATTGGGTGTAACTACATTTTGTTAGTGAGTTAGAATTCATTCGTCTTCTTTGATGGGACAGCTGCTGGGTAACAGGTCTTTGATCCAGAAATACTTTCTTGATATCTCATCAGATTATCTTTTGGAATAATTTTAGGTTTATTCATGAGATCGGGTTGGGTGTGATTCTGCCTTCTCTCACTCGAATTTTCATGAATATTCTTCAAAGTTTGATGCAGCATAGAGCTTCTGTTCTTCTGATATTGGAGGACCTCAGCGTAAGCTTCAAAACTTTCTATATATGAAGTCTTTTTTTTGTAAAAAAATTAAAGACTTTTCTATACAAGGATATAAGATACTTGCATCTCCTACGTGAAGTTGTAGAAAAAAATTAATGCAAAGGTTATTAAAAGTCACTGCCTTTTGTGAGCTGCAACATAATGTTGGAGATGTCCAGGCTGAGCCTGTGGAAGGGGTCAAACATGTCATTAGTCATGAATCCCTGCAGTGCCCACAAGAGATCTACCACCTTGAATGCCTCTCTTATGCCTCTCTCTCTCCCGCTCATTTCCTTTGACTGTTCCAACTCAGATTCTTGTAGAGAGTTTAAGCTTGCAATAAATCTGTATACTCCTTTGAACTGCCCAGGGATTTCCTTGGTGTTTGATAGTTACTTCATTTCATGAAAGCTCAGAACATCTGATGACATTTGTAGGTCAGAAAAGACCCCAAATTACCAGCTGCTACTTTAGGAAACTCATTAGTTAGCGATATATAAATATGATTAATATAATCAAAATTGCCATTCTATATCCAATTACGATGGGTATTATTCTGGGGATGTGGAGGTGTGGAAGGCTTCAAATTTGACTCTTGTAGGCTCAGTTGTAGAAACAGTGAAGAAAAGCAGGATAGGAATTGAGGTTGGAAGGAAGGATTCCTCCCCTCAGAATCTCAGGGCTCCATCAGCCATGCTATTCTCCAAACAACTCAAGGACAAAATCTAAATTATGATTTAAAATCCAAATTCCTGCTGACTCTGGCTCTTTGACATGATTGTGGAAACAGTAGCAATGAAAACCTGCCAAATGACGGACAAATAGGTTCAAGAGGTTTTCTCAGCATATTTAACTTTTAAAAGAGAACGGTCAGAGTTATTTTTTTTTCCTGGGCAGGATTTGCTTGAAGCTGAATGCAAAGTTGGGGGTGCAGGAAATTGACCAGGGCGAGTAAAAGACTAAGAAGTTTCAGGGTTTTTAACCCAAAAGCAATTTCTCTAAAGGAAGCTGTATCTCCCCACCAATACCCCATTATTTGGTGGTCAACTGTTAAGAAAGTGAGACTGAGCATAAAATTAAAAGTTAAGAAAACTGCAAAAATTATAGATAGATAGATAGATAGAGATAGATGATATAGATGTAGATAGATAGATATAAAGAAGGGATTTTTTGAACCAAGTAAGGGAGGCATCCACACTCCTTCAATATCATTCGGGATGTGCATGTTTCTCCTTTTTAACTATTTGTACTGTATTATTAGAAAGACAGAGTTGGAAGGGACCTTGGCAGGAGACCCTCTACCATTCCAGACAAATGAATGCCCAGTCTCTTCTTAAACCCCCCCCCTCCTTCAGTTATTCTGTAACTTTGTCTGAATCAAACAGTATAAGATAAAAACGTTGTTTTTAAAATGTTGTTTGTACTGAACATCTATGTAAGAAAATTAAATGTCTGAAATTTTAGACGGTCTGCTGCTTGAGCAGGGGGTTGGACTAGAAGACCTCCAGGGTCCCTTCCACCTCTGTTATTCTGAAAATACATATTTCCAAAGGTGTACTTTAAAAGATAATCAGCCTCCTGGACTGCATTCTTATTTAATGGAAGACACGCATCATGGTAAATTAATGGCTATGAAGAGTTCTTTAGGTCAATGGGATCTAACATTAGTTAAAAATCAGTTCAAAACATGGAAATAAGAGGAAAAAAATTATATTAAATGGAGCAAAGGCTCAACATTCAAGAGAGAGACTTATCTAAATTTTAGGGATGTAGAGTTTTGGCACAAACCAAGTATTTCCATACTCTGGATTATTTGCAATTGGTGAAGCCTTTTACGATGCGCAGTTTTATCATAACCATGGGACCATCATCTGGTCATCAGGAATTGAACCACTTTCTGAATTTTATCTCAATTTCAAAAGGAAAATTTCAGTCAACATCTTACGTTCAGCTCCCTTTTTAGAAACGCAGAAGGGTTTCTTCACCTTTCCTTAATTAAATTGGTCATGATTAGAGGGCCCCAATTCTCAAAAGACGCAGCCAGTCGGTCGCATCCAATTGCCAAGTGCCTCCTGGAAGGGGGGAGACCTGGAGCAGAGCAGACCGGGGGGGGGGGGAGGGGGGCCTTCAAGGGTGGGATTAAGGGCTGGCTCCATCTGAAGAACAGGCAGCTCTTTAGAGCAGATCTCGTCTCTCTCAGTTGCCCTAAGAAATCTTCAGGTCTGTGAATGACGGCACCTTAATCCCTGCTTTGGCAGGAGATAAATCGAGGACTTTTCTGTGCTCTACTGGGATGGGGGTTGCATTTACATTGCCCAGGAAAGTAATTTCTCTGTTATTGGGCTGTAAAAGTGCATGCATGTGTGTCTATCACTGTCTCAATAGATCATCTATCTATCAATCATCACTATCTCTATTAATCTCTTTCTTTCTCCTTATATCTGTGTCTGTCTGTCTGTCTGTCTGTCTGTCTACCTACCTATTACACCTACTAATCTATCATGTCTGTCTGTCTGTCTGTCTATCATTCTATCTACCCTGTTTCCCCCAAAATAAGACATCCCTTGATAATAAGCCCAATCGGGCTTTTGAGCGCATGGCAATAAGGCCAAGCACTTATTTTAGGGTTCAAAAAAATATAAGACAGGGTCTTATTTTTGGAGAAACACGGTATCTATCTATCTATCTATCTATCTATCTATCTATCTATCTATCTATCTATCTACCTACCTACCTACCTACCTACCTACCTACCTACCTATCGTATTCTGTCATCTCTCTCTACTTCTACCTCCTCTCTCTCTCTCTCTCTCTCTCTCTCTCTCTCTCCTGTATATCTCTCTCTCATATGATTATCTGTCTACTGACATTTCAATCCACCATAGTTATCTGTTTACCTATCTGTTGATCAGACTCTCTCTCTTCCCCTACCTCTCTGTTTCTCTCTGTCCCCCTCACCTATCACATGCCTACCTATCTCCCTATTGGTTTATGTAGCAATGTCCGTCACCTGACCTCCCACACTTACCTATCAGATTATCTGAGCCATTCTCTTGCCTTTTAGACCCAGGCACTGAAATAATAGCAAGAATTCTCGGAAGGAGGGGTGAAAGGAGAGCGAATCGGACAGATGCTCATATCAGCAGGAACTGTGAAATCAACCAATTTAACATCCTCCCAACTAACTTATGCTTTCAGCTTTAAAGCTAAATTTTCATGGCACTTTTTCAATCAAAACAGCAAGCAGTTAGAATAGCCTAGGAAAAACACTCATAAAACAAATGAATGGAATACATACATAATGGGTTTATTTGCACTTCCATCTATTTTGATTTATAATTCAGCTCTTTTAACACACTGAAAAATATCCAAGGGTTCACGGCAGAATTTATATGGTCTAGAGATCTGAAAAGGCTATAATTGCAGAATCACTCAAACCGTTGGATTTTTCCAGGAAGGTATTTTTAGAATTCTAACTTTCATTGGAAAAAAAGAATGAATTTCTAGCTCTGATGACATTTGGAAAAATGTTATTCTTGGAAGCCAAAAAAATGGCAGACCTCTGTCTGAAAAGCTGATTTGATCCAAATATTTGAAAATGTTTTGAAGGATTGGCCTAGGAAGAAGAAGGCCACCAGGTACCTCCCCTCTTTCTCTTTTTCCTTAACCAGCCACATTGTTGCCATCATCATCATCATCATCATCATCATCATCATCATCATCATCAAAAAATACAGCCATCAGCTTTAACTTGGATGGTGCACAATTACTAATAAACAACACAAATGATCTGATATAAGGTTATGATACAGCATTTTAAAAACAGAAAAAAGTATCATAGACCATGTATCACGATAATTTTCAGCAGTGGGTGATGCAAAAATGTAGATTGAATTTGGGGAGAAGAATTGAATATTGTAGATGCAAATTTCTACATTTATGCAAATTCTTTTGCTCCCTTATTTTAATAGTGTGAGGATATTAATTTCCTGTATAAGATGGAAATCCTAGACTTAAATTCCTTCTATATTCAGGCTGCACCAAGGATGTCCATAAGGTCAAGATGGAATTAAAGCTCTAGTTTTTTTTTTAAATGGATCTGTATGGATCGCACCACTGTGGCACCTTGGCTTTTTTGACTATAATTTGTGGATGCCTCTTGGCCAGGCTTTATTAATAATACAATAAATCTTGAGATGGTGGCTTACTTGTATATGAGGGGTACAGGGTGCTTTGTTTTCACAGCTTATTCTGGTAACCCTGGTTTCACAACTTCTCTCTCTCTCTCAGTCCTCAAACCAGCATTAATAATGATGCCACCTCAACTCAAAATATTTTTTTTTGTTTTTTAAAATTTATTTCACAGATAAATGTCCCAAAGGTGCTTTTTCAGTTCAGTTCAGAACTGAAGAAGCTTCTTGGATGAGAAGCAAAACATCTTCAAGGAAAAGCAAAGGAAGTCCAGTTGCCTCTTGAAAAAGCACCTTTGGGACAAGACAGCCATACCTGGTTGACTGAGAATCTCCATAGATTTTCAAACATAAAATCTTTAGAAAGAAAAAAAAAACCTACAACAGAACAGAAAAACAAAAAGACAAAAATTACAAACACAACAACAAGAAAAAATAATAAAAATGTGTACAACATAGGTAAGGCCAACATTAAACATACATCGTCCACCCTGGTTGGATGTTGACAAATATTCTGAAATAAATCTAATAGATTCCCCCTTACACAGGGGGTCTGCAAATACTGTAGTTATGAAGTTTCACAGCTTATTCTGCTAACTCTGGTTCTACAAGGGTCTCTCTCATCCCTCAAACCAGCATTCATAATGACACCACCTGGGCCCACCCAAAATATTTTAACTGAGACCAGGCAAGAGTGCCTGTCTTGCTTGCATGTAACTTCGTGCCTAACAGGGGAGGATGCATCCGTGGGGCTGGTTCTTTCTTGAATTATTTTGACGGAGGTCTTCTCATCCCTCGTCTACTAGATTTGGTACCATCTGGTGAACTGGAGCCTGAAACATTCCTGAGTTCCTTGAAGTTTGGTCTGACTTGATCTGTTCACTTGGTGGCTCTTTCTAAAAGAGGAAGATGTGGAGGGTTTCAAATGTAAAAAGGATTTCACTGGAGGGCTTACCACATTTCTGGGTGGCCTTAGACTAACCATCTATAAACAATATTTCCATTTCCGCTCCTGAAAAATGGAGAAAATAACACTTCTTTGCTTGCAACCACAAACTTAGAGCCAAGGTAATTGATAACAGGATGTGTCATTCTTGTACCCAAAATGGTTTGCAGAAACACACAGTCTAGTTACAACTAAGACACGGTGGCCTCTACATGGTTGTGCAGGTTAGAAGTCATGCTCTTCTGAAGAGGGGAATTTGCACTTAATCTCATCCCAAAAATCTCCAGAGCAAACTCAGATTGGGTAAAACACTGAGGGGTCTAGGAGGGAGTTTTATCTCTTGTAAAAAGATCAGCTTCTCAACTGATCTTTTATTTCAGAATAACACTAAATAATCACCTGAACTTCAGAGATGTTATTCTTCTTGAGGAGGAGACTCGGGGGAGACCTGATAGCCATCTTCCAATACTTGAAGGGCTGTCACAGGGAAGAGGGGGTTGATTTATTCTCCAAAGCACCAGAAGGTAGGACAAGACCTAACGGATGGAAGATCATTGAAGACAGCAGCAACCTAGAACGAAGGAGAAATTTCCTGATGGTGAGACCGATTAGTCAGCGGAATGGCCTGCTTCCAGAGGTTGTGGGGGCTCCGTCACTGGAGGTTTCCAGTGGACAACCATTTCTCCAGGATAGTATAAAGAGTCATGCCTTGGATTGCAAATTGGAGGTGCCATTGTCATGCCACAGTGGGTTTCACTCAATGGTGAAATCCAATTTTTTTTACTACCGGTTCTGTGGGCGTGGCTTGCTGGGCGTGGCAGGGGAAGGATACTGCAAAATCTCCATTCCCTCCCCACTCTGGGGCCAGTCAGAGGTGGTATGTGCCAGTTCTCTGAACTACTCAAAATTTCCGCTACCGGTTCTCCAGAACCTGCTGGATTTCACTCCTGGTTTCACTCCTTTCTGCCTGAAGGTTTCCAGAACGTGTTATTGGGAGAGTGCCTACGGAGCTTTTCAATCATCCAGGTCATGGTTGTCCCAAAGGTGCTTTTCCAAAAGGCAACTGGACTTTCTTGGTTTTGTCCTTGAAAACACTTTGCTTCTCAACCAAGAAGGTTCTTCAGTTCTGTTATTGGGAGATTTGTGTCCATCCCTTGGAAACTGTCCTGGAAAGTCCATAAAGCCTTACCTTATTTCCAATTCCATAAGGTCTTACCTTGTTTCCAATTTATAAAGTATTATAAACTTAATTGGGAAGGTGCATCTCAGATATGAAGCTAATGAATATCCTGATGGGACACAACTATCTTCTTGCCTTCTCTTCCAGCTCAAGGTTGGTGACCTGCAAGGCCTCAGGGTATCTTAAGGTTGTGCAGGACTGAACATGAAAGCAGAAGCTGAAGCTGAATTCAGATAACTCATCTCCACCTGGTGTATATACTGCATTTCTTCCCACCCTTCTTTCCCAGGCTTCTTCCCATATTTATTCTTCTGGGTGGATTCTCATAGTAAGGTAGACATAGTTCTGTTACAGTCAACTCATCTATAGTCAACTCATCTCCTTTGAGGGAAGTAATCAACAGAGGACCTGAAGACAAGCAAGGCAGGCATGGAGATAAGAGGGGGAATGGTGGGGCAGGCTTGGAATTGATCTCAGTCTGCTGCTCTTCTCCACCCTTCATTCTCCACCTGAAATATCCCTATATCCTGCTTAAGAGTTCATCTGCAACCACCATGAATGGATGTTCTTTGCTCAGAGTGGGACTGTTCCCTTTTTATGTCACCTCTGGCACCTCTTGGGAATTGGGAAAAGTAAGCAAGAATTTCACAATGGGAGGAAAAAAAGAAGAGTCTACAAAAAGAGGAAGAGGGAAGGAAGGAAGCCAGAATTACACAATGTGGAACAAAAAAGAGGAAGGGACCAAAAGAAGAGAGAAGAGATGAACAGAAGAGCTGACTACTAGAGTGCCAGCTCCAGACAGACTCCAGGGAAGAGGGGAAGGGTATTTGGCCTGAATCAAAAGTCTAAAGTTGTATCTACACTGTCTGGAGCCCATTTCTCTTCTGAGAGTCCACTGACCACATCACAAGTGCAACTGTTGTGTGATCTCTGCTTAGAATGCAATTGTGTACTGTGCACCAATTGATAGTAGAAGAAGAGAAGTTGATATCATTGGAAAAGTTAACATTAAGTAGCTGTGTGTTTCTTATTTTTTACAAGTCCATTTGACTAGCCACCTATAACTTGTAGGGGATTGTTACCTACAATTACCCTACAACCTTGAAGCAAAGCTGAATTACTGTAATTCATTTTCTCCCATAGAATTCAATTACATTATTGCTGTTCATCTCCATCTGTGACCAAAACCAATTTGTTGTGGTTACTTGGTTTTTAAAGCTGCAGAATATGTAGGTGTGTGGTGAAAAAAGGGGAAAAAAAGATATTTTTGTGCCTACAAATTGTTTTCCCAGCACCTGAAGTCAATAGAGGAGATTGGCAGGTGAGTTAAAGATCAAAAAATAGGTTTCCACTCTTCTGAAACTGACTTGCACCAAAATAACTCAGTAATATATAAAAGCAATCGTACAGATACTTTGAGAAACTACGTAACAACCACAGCAGCTACACACGGTTGTGTTAATGACATTGGAACCAGGAAAATATCTGATTTGTTAAATTAACTTGAGTGAACTGTTCTTCAGTTCAGTGAACTGAAGAAGCTTTTTTGGATGAGAAGCAATCTCCAGAGACATTGAACAGATATCCTGAACTTACCTAAGAACACAAGCCGTGCCCTGCTGGATCAGACTTGTGGCCCAGCTACTCCAGCAGTCTGTCCTCCCCGTGGCCAACCAACTGCCTCAAGAGGTCCACTTGTCTCCTGGAGCAGATGTCCTCCAGAGGCCCTTGTACCGTTAAGAGGCTTTGAGCCCCAGGACTTTTATGAATTGGTCTAACCCTTATTCAAAGCCAGCCACGCTCCAAATTCCTGTAGGGCTGATGTGTTGAAAACACAATTATCTGTTTCCAGAGGAAAGAGGAGAAGAAGGACACACAGACACACACACAAACACGATGCTTCTTATTAAAATTTTTCCAATCCATTTACCTAAATAGGATGAGATGAAACCGGCTTTGTGGTTCAGAGAAGTGTGTGCTAAGAACATTTGTTTGAAAATAGTTCCAATCAGGCACACAAATAAATAGCAATTACCCAATAAAATCAGATGGCGTCAAGCTCCTCTTATTACAGAAAACGTTCAACTTCATGGCTTTATGCAAATGCTTTCTTTCAATCTATTAAGGTCTGGCTAATGCATATTTTAACCATATGCTTATTAGCGGGATAGGTTTCATTACTATTTTTGGATACTGCATAAAGCTCTCAAATTGAATGCTATGTGAGAAAAGGAGAGGCTGTTTTCAATTAAGATCTTATTTCGTTCATTTATTTTCCTTCTCCTTAAAGGAAGGCCACAAGGACTGGAAGGTTGCAGAAATATGCAAGCCATGAACATCATAAATCAATTTGGTAACTTTCAAACAAAACGATTCACCGTTCTTAGTACCGTTGGGATAGTTGGCATAATTGGAGCCATGGTAGGTAGTTTGGAGAGACGCATATAAGATTAAACTTCAAATCTTGCTGTTGCTTAAGGAGGTGGATCATTTCAAGACCTTGGAGGTCTTCTAGTCCAACCCCCTGCCCAAGCAGGAGACCCTATACTATTCTGGGCAAATGGCTGTCCAATCTCTTGAGAACCTCCAGTGTTGAAGCACCCACAGCTTCTACTGTCTCTCCTGCCCAGAGCCTGGCTAAGTTTTAGAGCAAAAATCATGCTGTTTTAATGTCAGAATATCTTGCCATGAGCTAAGGGAATGGTGCTCAGAGGATCTAATTCCTTTCAGAGTTATGCAAAAGAAAAGGATGGTCTGAATGGCGTTATAAATAACAGAGGCTGGTTAATTATATTCCACTAATTTCTGAACATTTCAATTGTTGCTCAGCTATGCAGTTTAAATGTGGTACATAGCTTCCCACTAGGATGAAATAAAAGAATGTAGAGCAATGAAACATTAAAAACATTTTAGCTCAAATGGAAGCCAACACAACAACTAGTTGGAAGGGTTGCATCTTCATAAGGACCAAGGATGGGCGGATGTCCAACAGCTTGTGTTAGTTTGCTGCCTCTGCTCAAATCCGTCAACAAAAGAAGGTCACCAGTTTAGACAATGAGAAGATCTTATTTGGGGGAAGAGGGAGGAACACAGAGAAGGCAAAATGACAGCAATAGCCAGGTGGTCTTGTACTTCAATTGGGCTGCTACTATGTGGTGGATTAGCTGTGGCATTAGGCCAGACGGGAAGAGGAAAACTCCCAGCACGTGTGCAAAATTGGGAAGACAAGAAAAGGTCTCATCCTGGATTGATGGTGATGCTAAAGCACCCCAAACAGGATTTGCATTAAGAAGACTGTCAACCTGAAGGGCAGCCCATGTACTCAAAGCTGAGAAGGATTAAATTCATTAATGAAACAATTAAAACTGAGAACTGACCCACTCTTTACCCTCATCTCCAAAATTATAAATAATCAAGGAGTAATAGGAAAATTTAAAATTATTTTCTTGAGGGCCTTCTACGCTTCAGAAAATGTCTGTAAGGCCTAATCACAAGGCTGAATCAATTGGGACGTCTGAGAGACATTTAGCCTTGCTGAGTTTAGGTCTGAGTGATCCAAAAGATGTTAGGTTTCGCCCCTTGAAACTAATACTGATCCCTGAATGAGATCAACCCAAATGAGATCCCCGAGGCTGAGAGAGCAAAATGCCCTCCAATATATGTTATGGTTTTTAGTTCAGTTCAGTTAACCGTTATGGTTAAAATTAACTTCTTCTTTGTTGCTGTTATTGTTGTCTGAAGATGTCGAGATGGCTCCTACGTTCTTCCCTACAGTCTTGTTGGGAAAAGGAAAAATTAAAATCTCCGTGGGGGATGTTTGTGAGCCCATGAATGGATGAGACTTGGGGGGCAGCAGTTGGTCAGACAGAGGCCAACAAAGGTTCTCTTTTGTAAGTTGTACGTGGGATTTTCCTCTGGTGGAACTGGAAGTGCTCACAGGCCCCGTTTTATTGTGGGAATGTGAAAACCACACATATCTCTTTAACCCCTTTCATAAACAATCAACCACAATCTACTCAAAACGAAGACCATTGTATAGGTGGGTGCTTACAATTTTGCAAGCTCTGGTCCCTCTCCAGGGACTTTGCAATGTTTTCAGCAGGCTCTCCTCCTCTGAAACCCCATGATGAGGCTGCTGCTTTTCAGTTAGGATATGTTTTCTCTTTAAATAATTACATACAGAGAAGAAAGTGTAACAGAAGCGGCCTGCATTGCTTCGGTGGGGGCTTCCTTTTGCTCTCTCTTACCAAGAGCAACCTATAATTAGCTTTTGCAAAATGCTTTTGCCCTGGAAATCCTGGGGTCTCCAAGCCACCCTCCTTTGTCAACCGAGGTACGTGGGAAGGTTAAAGCCAGAATTTGGCAACTGCAACCAATAAGCAAAGAAAACTGTGGTTTCCCTTGGAGTCAGGATGGCCAGAGCTCTTTCCAGAGAAGAATTTGGGGACTGGGTCTTAAAAGCTGGAGGATAGCAGAAGCGTAATGTGATCTTCTACATGCAAGCCACCAAACTGTGTTCTCAGCCGCTTCGGGGACAAGATTTCCCCCCTTCTAAGACTCCATCATTAAAGCAATCTGGGCTTATTTAAATGGTGGTGGTGGGGACTCCAGTTGTGATCCCTGACCTTCTCTTGCTGTTAAAACACACACACACACACACACACACACACACACACACACACACACCCAAATAATTCCAAAAGTTTCCATACAAAAAAGCAACATGGGCACCACAAAGACAAGAAAGTAGGATCAGGGGTATATTTGAGCTTTTGAAAATGCAAAGGAAAATGTGCAGATAGGCTGGAAATGGAGGTTAAGGAAGTTCTGCTTGTATGTGGCTCTCCGGGAATCAATATTAGCAGATGCCCAAATAGGTTACATCATCCAGATTCTTACCTGTCAGGTGCAAGCAACTAGAGCCACCAGCTGAAATAAATTGTAAATAGCTAAATTAAGCAACTTTATTGTTTTCTACCTATCTTACAAGAATGTCACCAGATTGCTTGACTTTCCCTGGGAACCACCAGCTAAGGCTTCATGGATCCTGAGGGAAATCAAGCTTCTGCCACTTGTAACAATTCCAAACTGGCTCCCCACTTGACCCTTCCTTCCAGCCTAGCTGGCATCACCCTAACACTGCCTTTTCAAACCATGTTTCTCAGATTATTTTTGCTGTGGGGCTCTGACAAAGTCCTTGGCATTAATTCAAAATTGATTCCCAAAGATTACCCTGGCTGAAATCTATTTCTCCCACTTCGTTGCACATTTAATTATTTCATGTATGTTTCATCTTTTCTTCAAGGAAGTCACAATGGTATATGCTTTGACACAAACACACATGCATAAACTCTGTTCCAGCCCTCCACACCACAATGCTGTCAGGTTGTTTAGTGTTTTAGTGAAGTTTAGGGTTAGTTGACCCCAAGGAGTTCATGGCTGACTGGAAATTTGAAATGGATCCAGGTTTTAGCATTCCTACTACCCTCAACGCAGGGGGTATCTGTGATCTGATCTCAAATGCCTTTGAAGGAGACCCAAATCAACACCACGCATCATCTAGAAGATTGTATGTTTTCTCTTTCTAGTTCCTCCAACTGCTACCCTTCTCCGAGCTATTTTCCATTACTGAATTGAAGCGTGGATGGAGCTTTTATTAGAAGAAATATCACCCAAGAGGATTAAAATCTTGCTTCAACAGCTCACTGCCTCAGTTCGGTTCAGAACTTGAGGCTTTTTGGAAGACGTTTGGAAGATGTGAGTCGGCTCTGTAATGCCTCAACTTGATGTCAAGTTGGTGCAGTATTTTCTATACATAATCTCGGACCCTCAGGCTCCTTCTAAAAGTACCAATTTTATTGTAAAACAAGGAGGCAACCATCTTAATTATTCTTAATCCATCTGTTTTGCAATTATATTTAAATTAAATCCTATTCAACTGTTTGGTTCTGCTTTGCCCCTTTCTTTTTCCATGTCTTCTTGGCAGGATGGTGCCTCACTCAAAAGCCAGGTGCCACTTTAAAAAATGCCACCTTTACAGTACTTCTGTAATTTTAAACAAGCAAAATATTATTTAGGAGCTAGTTCCCACTCACCTCAGTCTAGTTTTCAGTGAGGAAGGCACACAAGGTAAGAAGCAAACACACAGCCTTTCTAATATTCATGGGCAAAACTTTTTAGGAACAAATAATCAACCTGTATTAGTGTAAACCCACATGAGGACTTAAGACACAAACACTGGAAGAAACCATAAATAGCCATACAAGGTCTAAAGCTAAGAAGCTAAAAATATATAAAAATGGAGAAGTTAAAAATAGTTTGCAAATAAACCAAAAGAATAAATATATATAAAAAGAAGATTATATTATATAATGTTGGGAACATTAGAAGTAGTTTAGGGGAGCATAAAAACTCAACAATCATAACATAACAATGGGTGGCTCAAGAATTCTGGGAGTTGAAGACCAGAGGTTGTAAAAAGACCATAGTTGCCCACATAAGGGGGTGGGTAAGGATTGTTGTAATAAAACATTTAACAATTCTGCAAGCAAGTGTGTGTCTGTGTGTGGGGAGGAGAATGGAAAATTACCATCGTGCAGAAGTATTGTCTAACAGTAGATAGACACCCAAAAGAAAGTTTGAGTGGATGAAGGTTATATTGTAACTGAAAACAATACGAGTTATGGAACATGTTTACTTTCACATGTCCCTAAAGATAAAATAAAGCATTTTTAGTTAAATATTCCCACAGGGTTTTTTTAACTTTACAGAGTATGTTTTCAAAGGACAGTTTTCCAACTGTAGAATTTTCTTGTTCTCTGTCTTCAGGCATGGTGTGGATTCTGGTGGGCTTTCAGTCCAGAAACCTACCTTCTTTAGAAACAATTCTCTCTTCAGGAGAAAGAGGGACCACGCTTATTTAGTCAATATTTGTTGAGCAACAGCTTCCATGAGAAAATGTCAGTCCTACTAGCCAGCTACATTTACCAGCTTCCCATCAAGACTTGGATGTTACTTGGATGTCGCTTGTCTGAAAAAGGGGCTCTCTAGGGAGGAGACAACAAGGCCGAGACGGAAGCCAAGGTCACGTGATCAAAGGCCTGCCAAGGGAGGCCTTCAATTACTTTTGGTCGCCACGATAGGAAAAAGATGTTGAGAGTCTAGAAAGAGTGCAGAAAAGAGCAAGAACGATGATGAGGGTCCTGGAAGCTAAAACGTATGAAGAATGGTTGCAGGAATTGGGTATTTCAGTCTAATGAAGAGAAGGGCTAGGCTGACACGTTAGTAGTCTTTCACTATTTGAGGGATTGTGACAGAGAAGAGGAGGGGTCAACCTCTTCTCCAAAGCACCAAAAGGCAGGACAAGACACAACGGATGGAAACTAATCAAAGAGAGAAGCAACCTGGAATTAAGAAATTTTCTAACAGTGAGAACAATCAACCCGTGGAACAGCTGGCCTTCAGAAGTTGTGGATGCTCCATCACTGGAGGCTTTTAGGAAGAAACTGAACAGCTACTTGTCTGGAATGACATAGGGCCTCCTGCTTGAGCAGGGGGTTGGACTAGAAGCCTCCAAGGTCCCTTCCAACTCTATCATTCTGTTATTCATCCCCCCCCGCCCCCAGATCTCTGGTCTGAAGGAGTGTTTTAGCCTCCCATGGGTTACGACTAGCTTTGCCTTCCAGAGGTGACTTTCTGTATTCTTCTGGCACTAACCACATGCCCTCCTATCCCCTTCCTGATTGTGTTTTTAACGTCCTTGGGAAGACTCTCCTGGGAGTGCAGCCATGACAAATAGACCATGTTCCAAGTGGATTCAGGTATGTGGAGATATTTTAGACAACAGGCAGAGCTCTTCTCCCGCCTTGTGCCTCCTGGCTCCCTTTAGTGCTGACTAATTCATTTCACCTCACCCAACCTCTCCCGTCCTTTCAACCTTCCCCAAAGAATAGCCCAGAATGGCCCTTCATTTGACAAACAGGAAACCAGGAAGAAAAGCTTTGCCTCTTGAACGGGCCAGGATTGGATAAAAGGAAACACTCCACACACTTCCCTAATTGCTCATTAGGACAAGTAATCTACGGGGCCCCTTTTCCTACGTGAGAAGGTGCTATTGTCCACTCAACCGCCCCAGAGGAGACAAACCAACAAATTCATTTGCTGTTAAGTTGTGGTGATTTGGGCAGAAGCGATTAATCCTCAGATCGGCAAGACCAAAGACTCCCCATTTTTATGCCAAGCGGGAGTCTTTCATCCTCTTCACACACTATGAGGTGGGCAAGGAAAATTGGGTGCTGAACTGCAGCAGCACCTTAAAGGGATCCAGTTGGGAGACCTTTGAACAGTGATCCACAGATCTTCAGCAAAAGGTCCACAGACAACGGATGGAACAGTTACCAAGATTCCATAGCTTCACGCCTCACAGCAACCTCCTTTATAGGCCAATTACTCATAAGATCAAAGGAGGCTCTCAGAATTTTAAGGTAACCAGAGGAGACAACCTGAGGTGAGTGGGACCTCCCTTGGTTAGCCCCAGGCTCAGCGCCCCATTGCTCCAGCTACTTCTGAGTCAGCCTTGACTCCTGTCTCTTGACTTGCCTGGACAAGTCCCTGCAGTTTTCTGGGCAACATGTTCAGAAGTGATTCCCATTCGCTTCTTCCTACAGCTTTGACTGACCAAAAGTCACCCAGCTGGTGACTTTGGACAAATGATTGTCCAATCTTTTCTTAAAAGCCTCCAGTAATGGAGCACCCACAACTTCTGGAGGCAACTTCTGTTCCACTGATCACTTGTTCTCACGGTCAGGAAATTCCTCCTTAATTTTAGTTTGGATCTGCCTGTCAGTAGTATTACTTTACTTTAATATTACTTCCTTAAAGCCTAAAACACCAGTCTTATTTAGTTCTGTTAGCTGTGCCTCCATTATGCTGAATTCTAGTATGACACGGTCACTCTCTCCCAAGGTTCCTACAACTTTCACTCCCTCCCTCAATCATTTCATCCCTAGTAATAAGAATAAAGAAACAGGAAAGATTCTCCTTGCCATCTTTTACACACTCATGGGATCGTTGTCTGTGCAAGCCACAATCGGCCTTATCGGTGTTACATTAAGATCATGCATTGCAAATGTCGCCATTTCTGGATCCTGTAATTGACCAGTTGCCGAATAACAGAATAACAGAGGTGGAAGGGACCTTGGAGGTCTTCTAGTCCAACCCCCTGCTCAGGCAGGAGACCCTAGAGCATTTCAGACAAATGGCTCTCCAATCTCTCTTAAAAACCTCCATCTCTAGTGATGGAGCATTCCCAACTTCTGGTGGCAAGCTGTTCCACTGATTAATTGTTCTCACGGTCAGGAAATTCCTCCTCAATTCCAGGTTGCTTCTCTCTTTGATTAGTTTCCATCCGTTGCTTCTTCTCCTGCCCTCAGGTGCTCTGGAGAAGAGGTTCATGACACCATGACACACAAATTGCCACTTGTCTTCATCAGACAGATGGCCGTGCATGTATGGGTGGTTGATGTATGTATGTATGTATGTATGTATGTATGTATGTATGTATGTATCTATCTATCTATCTATCTATCTATCTATCTATCTATCTATCTATCTATCTATTTATACTATTTCTAAACTGCCTACAGCCCTCATCAATTGCTTTTAGCCCCCAAGAAAGCCCCATAGAAGTCTTTAAAATCTTTTAACTTGGCTGTGCTTTGAGGCCCTGGAATTTGCTTCAACAGGATGGAATTTACACCTGAATAAAAGGTCATGTGTGAATTGGTGCGACCAGGGAACCACTCTGTTTCAAGGGAAGCTGAGTAACTGCACTTGAGACACACATTTCAACAGGAGCGGCCCACCGCCTCCAACGAAGCCCCGTCCCCTTGACTGGCTGGAGATACGGCCTATTCTCTCTCTCTCTCTCTTCCTCCCTCCATTCATCCTTCCCTGCTCTCCCCCCTCGCCCCCTCCCCTTAGACGCTATTCAGAGTCGTGGGTTTTAAAATTGCACCGGCCAATTCTTAATTATCTCAGAGAGAGGGGGGGAGGAAATGTTTGGTTCATTCTGCAAGGGCCTTTCTACAATGGTTTGGTGCCAATAGGGGGAGAATCTAATTAAGCCAATTATGCTCATTGGTTTGTTTAATCAATGGTTTGATTTAATTGGGAAGGCTGCGGTGCATAGTGTAGGATGTGAGAACCAGGAGACCTCGCTGCTCCAGTGGTGACATGGTCACCGAGACAGGAGGCTGCAGACTAAGGACTGCTTTGTCATGAATGTGCGCCTCAGCCAAGAACCTGGGGCTCCGTTGGGAATCGCAGCCCTCGGCCAAGGGAGATAAATGACGAAGGCTTTCTGATCGGAGCCCTCAGCTGTCCTATTAAGCAGCTAAAGATGGCAGTTGCCTTGGCTGTCAGTTGGACGATTTGAAACCCGGATCTCCCCGTGACATCACCTAATTTGCACTAAACTTCTGCATTTGGGGATGATGGATGAGAACGTTGGCACCGTTCATTTGCTCAGGAGATGGTGCCACAGGAGCTCAGCGGGGGATATGGCCTTATTCTGCTCAGCAGCCAGGAGATGCTTGGAGATGTTAGCAATGACTACATACTCGGTGAGATGAGTGTGTAATAGAGACATGATAGCAGTGTTCCAATATTTAAGGGGCTCCTACAAGGACAAGGCGGTCAAACTATTTTCCAAAGCACCAGAAGGCAAGATGAGAAGCAACAGATGGAAAGTAATCAAGGAGAGAAGCAACCTAAGACTAAGGAGAAATTTCCTAACGGTGAGAACAATTAATCAGTGGAACAATTTGCCTTCAGAAGTTGTGGGGGCTCCATCACTGGAGGCTTTCAAGAAGAGATTGGACAATTGTTTGCAGTGGGATAGGGTCTCCTGCTCGAGCGGGGGTTTGGACTAGAAGACCTCCAAAGACCCTTCCAACTTTATTATCCTATTTCCTATGTTCTAATGAGATGCTCATTAAAATGCAGCAAAATAGGGCAAGCAAAGACAAACTACACAATCCAAAATGTACACACCATTTTAGAGCTCCTGCTCGGAGTAGTCTACCAACAGTCTATCAGTGAACGAGCTCCCCCCGGAGATACGGAGGATTCCGGATCTGCGTACCTTCCGTCGCGCGCTTAAGACGTTTTTATTCCATCAAGCTGGCCTGACCTAAACTTTTCCTCTTTTTAAATGGAATTTTAAATTTGGTTTTAATTTATTGGGGTTTTAAAATGTCTCAGCCAAATTTATTTAATTAGTTTTATCTCTATTTTAAATTTTGTATCTACATGTTTTATTTTATGGCTGTTCACCGCCCTGAGTCCTTCGGGAGTAGGGCGGTATACAAATTTAATAAAATGAAAAAATGAAAAATGAAAGTGTAGACGGGCAAGGAACTGGAGTTTTCTGCATCTCTTTTTGCCATCTAAGAGTTGTCCAGATGTTGTAGGTGAACTCTAGCAGATAGACATCACCTGCGGATCTATCAACCCCAATGGTGCACTAATCCACCCAGGGAAAGTTCCTGGCCAGACGTGATCCTGGACCATAGTAGTCAGAAATGATCTTTCCATGCTTTAATGACCGCAAAACTGCTCGCTCCTTGGGGACAGGTGACTCATTTGTCTTCTGTTCCCCATGCCAAGCTTTCTTCTCCTTCACTGGGCCTAAGTGGCAATATTTTGTCTAGCTAGCTATATATAGTCAGTGGGTGAGCCATGACTATGGCTCACTTTATCTCTTTGGATTCCAGCATGCATTTCCCTCAGAGGACTATGGAACTCAACTGTTCTTCACCAAAACTATTTCACCTCAGGGAAAGCAGGATGTGATTAAAATTGGCAGGGTGGCTGAACTTCAAAGGCTTGAGGAGAAGAGTAATTACCTCAGCTTACAAGTTCATAACCATCTTTGGGCTCAGCTCCTGAGCGCTGAAGCAAATCCGCCCCCAGTGCTCTCGAGCCCACGCTACACGCCATCCCATCCATTGAAGTGCCGTGGAAAAACACGCATGTGGAGAAATTAAAACAAAAAACAAGAAAACCCCAGGCCATCTACTCCAGGAGTGTCCATCCTTGGCAACTTTAAGACTTGTGGACTTCAACTCCCAGAATTCTCCTGGCTGAGGCCATCTGGGAGTTGAAGTCCACAAGGCTTAAATTTGTCAAGGTTGGAGACCCCGGTCTACTGTTTCCATGGCAACGTTTCTCCTGAGGCATGGGTGGGAACAGCTCCCCTTTTAAGACCAGAAATTCACGTCTGTGAATTTCTAAACAGGTCTAAAGGTCTGCTTAGCTCCCTACTCAAGGTGTGCAGTTTAAAGATGAGGTATTTGTACAGAACAAGAAGTACCCTTGGGCAAATACCTCAGGAGTCTCTTTTGATTAAAAATGATTTTCTCATCAATCATCAGAAAGGTTCCTCAGGAAGGAACAATGGGAGAAATGTGAAGACCAAGAGTTAGAATTCAGGTTGCTGTGTTGTTCTGAAAAAAACAAAACAAAACAAAAAAAACCCCTAGCCATATCTCATCCCTGTCACGTTTGCAGCCAGAAGCTACAACCAAAGTAGGCCTCGTGTAAACACCGCAATGGCCATAACATGACATCATTATGCAAAGAATGCAAAGTGTGTCCCTGTGTGATATGAGGCTGTTATTCGTGTCATTTGCATCCCAAACCTTTCAGTGCAAGGAGGAAACTAAGAAAATTTGCATTGCTAGCATAAGGAGAATATTCCTTCTGCTCTTTCTCATCAATAAAAAGGACATTTCTCCCACTTAACTTATTGTATTTAATCAGGTTACCACTTTATTAAATAAGTATTTGAACTTCATCGAAAGCAACCCCTGGCAAACGTTTTCCTTATCGGAAAGATGTCGAACATTTTTAGAAAGGCCCATTTAGTGATATGTGGAAGATTTTGGGAAAGCTGTGACTGTTTCTATAGGAAGCTGAAGCGCTTGGTGGAGCTCAGCTCACAACCAGTTTACAACTTCTGTAGTTTTGCTTGTTTGGACGGACAGATATTATATAGCAAACCATGACCGTATATAAACCTGCCAGACATAAAACAAACAACCTTTGAAGGAGAACAGACAACTGGGAAGGCTGGTGCTTTACCAAAATCTTGCTAGAGTCGGAAAGAGGGCAGAATAAGAAGCAATTGGTGGAAGCTCCTTAAAGTAAGACCCAACCTAGAATTAAGGAGACATTTCTTGTAAGCGAGAACAATTAATCCGTGGAACGTTGCCTCCAGGAGTTGTAGGTGCTCCATCACTGGAAGTTTCCAAGAAGAGACTGGGCAGCTATTTCTCCAGAATGCTCTAGGGCAGTGTTTCTCAACCTTGGAAGCTTGAAGATGGGTGGACTTCAACTCCCAGAATCCCCCAGCCAGCGCTGCTGGCTGGGGGATTCTGGGAGTTGAAGTCCACCCATCTTCAAGCTTCCAAGGTTGAGAAACACTGCTCTAGGGTCTCCTGGTTGAGCAGGGAATGGACTAGAAGACCTCCAAGGTCCCTTCCAACTCTGTTATTTTGTATTCTTCCTCTTTCTTTCCCTTCGACTTTGCTTCCCTTTTTCCCAACCTGTAAAGGAGGGGAGGGCCATTTTAGGATTTCAAATCCATTGGAGCGGTCAAAAGAGAAGGGTCCCCGTGCTATTCTCGGAGCCTTCTTAGTTTTCATGGCTACAGTTTTATTGCGGAGTCTCCTTGGCTGAAAGGGCCAGCCAACTTCTTGTAAGAGGCATGGACTCTCACATGGACTCCCATGGAGAGAAAAACAAGTTTCTCATTATGTGCTTTCCAAACTTTTTTGAAGGCCAGAAACAAGGCCAACGGTTGCAGTTTTCGGCTATATATCCTACAAGATACCTGATCATAAGTAAAAAAAAAAAACTTTCCATGTTTTATGGCTGTGGAAGATGGTGGGTCCTCCTTCTGCTGAGGCCTCCCTGCCTAATGGAAAATCTTCCATGTTTTGCTGCTGAGGCTGTTTTTAACCCCAGGCAGCTAAACGTATTTTATTTTTAGCTCCTACTTAGATACCTGTTTGTTCTACTGGTAGGTCTTAGAAGAGACATTTTTTATTTATGAAATATTGGAAAGAAATATAAACAGTAATCTTCTCTGTGGCTTTTACCCCCTCTTTAAGCCTTTACTTTAGGAGGGGTTCTCTTTTCAGTTGCTTAAGCACCGTTTCTCAAACTTGGCATGCTGGCTGGGAAATTCTGGGAACTGAGGTCCACACGTCTTAAAAGTTGCCAAGTTCGAGAAACACTGAGCTAGAGTAACCAAATATGGGTTTGCAAAGCTCCAGATGACCATCAGATGGCAGCGAAGAGTTAGACTTTAAGCCTTCCATTTTGAGGTCAGATTTTTGCAGTTTAGATGTGGCCTAATTCAGCAGTCGCCAAACTTTCTGGCTTGGCGGACTGGTGGAGCAGCGGAGGCAGTGGTGGTGGGATTCAGCCAGTTCACACCATTTCGGGAGAACCGGTTGTTAACTTTCTGAACAGTTTGGCAAACTGGTGGTTGGAAGAAATCATTAGGTTGTTAAATTACTTGAATCCCACCACTGGGGGGAGGGGATGGTTCCGTGTGAGTGGCAGACATGTACGCACGTGTGTGTGAGTGCCTGCCACTCATGCAAGTGGAGCAGTGTGCATGCATGTGCTCGCTTGCCAGCCGGTTCCAGATAGGCCACGGCCCAGTATGAGGCCACGGGCTGGGTTGTTGGGGATCCCTGGCCTAATCAATTAGCACAATCGGTCTTTCATCTGTTAGTAATTTGATTTTTTTTAAAAAAACATTTTTTGGGTTATATAAGGATTTTAGTTGCTTAGCAAAACCACTGGCCTCATGTGATTTTGAAGTACAAATTTCTATTCTTGCGGTATTCATTAATCCTTTTCACCAGCAAAGGAATCAGTTAAATGATCTGAAATTTTAGGTATAAACTGATTAAGCAGGAAGTCACCTGGGAAAGCACACCCAGGTTCCATTAATCAATGGGTTTCATGTATAAATGGAAGGACTCTGATTTTAATGGCTGTGCTAGCCTGTAGGTGACAGGCGATGTTTCTGGATTCAGCTCCAGCTGGTTTTGCACAAAATGATACTGATGATACTGAAGTGCTCATATGAACATCTTTAATTGGATGGAGATTCCACCAAAGTTCCTACCTCTCTGTTCCAGAAAGCTCATGGATCCTTGCAGACCCCCTAGCATGGCAAGCCAACCCTTCCAAAAACCGCAACACCTCCCCCCACCCCCCATGGTGGTTTATTGTGGCCCCGTGAACTGAAGGCATTCCAGCAAACAAAAGTTTTGCCCCGTACCAAATGGGAGGAATTGGACCCCATCAAAATGGCCCCCGGGAGTTCTCTCAGGCAAAGGTTCACCCAAGAGGCCACTGTGGCTCTCCTTGGGCACCGCAAATGTCCAAATATGTAAGCTAGAATGAGCAAGAAAAGGAGCAACTAGTGTATTTCAGGTTACGGTGAGGTCCTTGGTGCTCTCTGGGCTTGGTTGTTTTCTTGCAGACGTTTCATTACCCAACTAGGCCACATTGTCAATTACGATGCAGAACTGATGATGTTACCTACCTGCAAGAAAAACAACCAAGCTCAGAGAGCACTGTGGGTGCCAGAGCTGAACCCACATATTCTCCTCGACTGGCCTTTCAGGTTAATGCCAAGGTCTGAGAAACGAGAGAGAGGAATTCCATCCTACTAAAGGGAAGACTGAGAATATGTTCCCTCGCATTCTTTACCACCAGGAGCCAAAGGGGTGAATAGAAAGATAGAGCTGTGGGTTCTAGGAAGGCTAATAGACCAGAGGAGGCAACACTTCCAGCCAGTTATCCATTTTCAAGGAAACCTCTTTTAGCCTCCAGTCCCCTCATCCTCTTTCTTGCTCTTCTCTGCACTCTTTCTAGAGTCTCAACACCTTTTTTACATCGTGGTGACCAAAATGCAGTATTCCAAGTGCGGTCTTCATAAGACATTATAATGCAGTATTAGCACTTCATGTGATCTTGATTCTATGCCTCTCCCAGCCATCTCTCAAAGCCCCTCATCCTGCCTCCTTCATCCCTGCTAAAGTGCTCTGATAGGATATGGAAAGCCAGCAATTGTTAGAAAGAATGAATAACCATCGTTCCCCCTTCCCTGAGTTCACTTTCCCTGTCCTAAAAACACGCCCAACAAGAACGTGTCTGTCATAGCTTTAGCATGATCCGCCTTTGAGAGGCTGCTTTTCAGCTCTCTAAACTCTGACTCCGGCTGGGATTCCAGTTTATTCTACAAATTTGCTGGCTTAGTATTCCCCCCTCCCCCCCCATCACCCCCCCAGGAGTGCTCGTAACAGGGCAATGTGATGGGAACCTGTGTTGACCTCCAGCGATTGCTTTGTGGAGATAGCGGCCCTCAAAGGAGAGCACATTCTTTCTCAACTAGGAGTATGAAGTTGTGGCTGGTGGATTATCAGCAGCTAAAGGAGCCCAGTCATTTATCTTCATGGAAAACCTATTATCTTCACTCTGGAAAGAGGGCAGAGAAGAGCAACAAAGATGATGAGGGGGCTGGAGGCTAAATCGTAGAAAAGAACGGTTGCAGGAACTGCGCACGTCTCCTTTAATGAAAAGAAGGACTGGGGGTGGCAGGATATCAGCCTCCCGATATTTGAGGGGCTCCTACCAAGACGAGAGGGTCAACACCCACCCTCCAAACAAAGCGTAGTCTGAGCTATGAGATGCCTCATGATTGAGTACCTACCTATCTGTGTTGGCCTCCAATCCTCCACTGGTGTTCCTGGTTCCAAACAAAGGGACGTGTCCATGGCAGCAATTTCTACATGCCGTTTTCTGTTGCAGAACCAAGATAGATGTGGCCGAAATTACATTAACTACTTCATGGAATCAGATGTTTAGCAAAGCCTCCTTCTTGAATTGAAGGCAGAGCAAACAGCAATTGGACTGAAAAACAACAGTATGTTAATGTCACATGCCAGATGTTGCAAAAGGCTGGCTTTGAAATCCATTTTGACTATTTCCACATAGTTGCACAAAGTGTGTCTGCCTGTATGGGTCTGTGCATGTGTGTGTGGTAAGTTATTAATGCTTTTGCTATGTCTAAAATGGACTGACATTCTAGTAAGAAATGAAAATACAGTGGTGTCTGTCTCCAGCAACATATGTGGGCTGATGGAAACAGAAAAAAGAAGAAGAAGAAAAAAGACCCCTGACTTACAAAAAGGAGAAGAACGTGCAGCCTTAAATCACTTCCAGTTTCTTTATTTGTCTAGTCTAAAATCTAGGGATTACACGAGTGTTCTAGGTTTATCTACAGAAGATCTCTAAGCTTAAAAGGATGGATCAGAAGGCAAGAACGGAGAGCGGTCAGATTAATGAGGGGAGTCAAAACAATCCTTTAAAGGACTTTGTGAATCTGAGTCAGCTACGAATATCTTAGCGGTGCTTACTTTGAAATGTACAGGAGTTTTCGCAGGAACGGACCACAACCCGATCTGCACAATGCCAAAATCCTTCTCTGCATCTACCCCTTTTCTGTTGTTGAGTGTGTTGATGTTAGTTGAGTTCTTTGTGCTGCCCCAAACAAGAGAAATGTGTCACCCCTTCTCTTCATTAGACTAGACAACCCCAATTCCTGCAACCGTTCATCATTCATTTTAGCCTCCAGTCCCCTAATCATCTTTTTTTTATAAAAAGTTTTTTAAAATTTTATTTCTTATAAGCATATTATAAATGTACATTCTCTTATACATGGTTAATCATACATATACACATATTTTCTAAAGAAAAAATATTTTTAAATTATATTCAGGATTGCTCTTCTCTCTTTTCTTCTCCCTTATTTTACAACAATCCTTCTCTCCTTCTCTCTTTCCCTTCCCTCCCTTCTTCTACCCTTTTCTACTTTCTTCTTTCCTCCTCTCCTTCCTCTTCTCTCCTTCCCCTTCCTTTCCCCCACTCCTCCCTTCTTCCCCCCTTTCTAACCTTCTCTCCTATTCTTTTTTCCCTCCCTCCCTTTCTTCCTCTCCTTTTCCCTTTCTTCTGTTCCTCTCTCCTTCTCCCCTCTTCTCTTACCCTCTACTCCTCGCTCCATTCTCTCTCCATTGTTGTATTTATTTTCAATCCAAATATTTTCCCTATTGGTGTCTGAGCAGCCCCGATTTTTTATTAATATACACTTTATTTTATTTTCTTTTCAATTTCTTTTCCATTTTACCAATTATACATATATCATCGTGGTTGTACATTCCCCTAATCGTCTTTGTTGCTCTCCTCTGCACTCTTTCCAGAGATGCAAAAAGGGGGAAAAAAGATGAACCAAATCTACCTGGGATAAAAAAAAAGATAAAAGCGGTGATAATATTTTAAAACGACATTGTTAACACTCTAGTAAACGGATTAAACCTTGCATTATCACCCCAGGTTTCCCCATGGTGGAGAGATTCTCAGCCCAGGAGAGGAAGGATAGGAAACCAAAACAGGCATGTTTGATTCTGAGAAGGAGATTCACGCCCTTCCTGCCTTCCTTTGGCGGCTTCTAGAGGTCTTTTAAACTGTAGCTGCAAGCCTTCTTCCACCGTGGAAAGAACCCACAGAGGGGTTTTTAAAAGCAGATGCTGAAGGATGCCATTCTTTGCTTTATTAACAAACAATCAACTGCATTCAATGGGTGGTTAAAGAATTGTGGGACAAGCCAAGAAACGCAACGAGATTCACAGGAAGAAGTGATTGTTCTCAGCAGTTTGTTTTGAGTCAAGCCTCAGGGGAGCTGCCAGTCTCCATCTGAAATGAGGTGGTGGCTCCTAGAAAAATGTTCCAGCATGTAGAGACAGTGGGGTACATTATCAGGACTTGTTATCGAGATGACATCACAAAGAACATGGGGCGATGACAGGGTGATGCCAAAAAAAAAGAAAGGATACTGGGATCTCGTCGTCTACCTTGCAATACTCATTTCGGGAACTCGTACCTTGGTCCCAAGGGGGTTAAATGTAACCCCAAAGAAGTTCAGTCATGCAGGAATCAAACTAATTTCCCACCACATCCAGCACTGATGATGTTACCTAGTTTAGGTAATGAAACATCTGCAAGAAAGAAACCCAAGCCCAGAGAGCACCCAGCAGCCCACAGTCTTCCTCCTCCTCCTCCTCCTCCTCCCTGCAAACCCCTCTCCCTTCTAGCACTGATCATGTTACCTAGTTTAGGTAATGAGGCATCTGCAAGCAAACAACCAAGCTCAGAGAGCACCAAGGATCCCTCACTTATTCCGTCTCTTCTGCTTCTCCCTCACAAGTTGATGTCTTTGGATAATTAGTCTCTAAACCAGGAGGGGGGCCAGTAATGTGCCTGCAGATAATGGTCCAAACTTCTTTTAATCAGCCCAATTAATTAGTCAAAGGTCAACTTGATACAACCAATAAAGTCCTGGATAGAATCAATCCCTATGATCTTTCCGTAATTGGGAAATCTTTGAGAATCATCTGGACGAGGGCTTGGAATGTCTTCCTCTGTCCATTCATTCTTCTTTCTAAACTGCTTACTTCTCAGCTGTCATTTACTCTATTTAACACGGCCTTCTCCATTCTCCAAGACAACAATCACCCAGTATTTAAATTCCAATTGAGTCGTCCTGTCGTTGTAGGGAGCCTGCAGCTAGGCCGAGGGAGATAATAGGAGTCTTGGCCAGGAGACACTGGTTCAACCCCCCCAGCCCCCCATCTCAGCCCCCAAGGAGGAGAAGCAGCAGGCTTCCTCCTTGCAGTTCCATCTCCCTAGAAATGGAAATGGAGTTGATGGCAGGAGCGGGCAAGGATCAGAGAAATGAACTCTGAGGACGACAATTCAGTGGCTGCGAAATTTCTCTCTGAACCTCAAGAGAACGAATGGCGTTCATGAGGGCCTGGGCTGAAGAGCTCTCCTAGGGGCTGGACTGCTGATGGGTCAGATTGTTGCCTAGGCCTTTAGCTTCAAAGGAGGAGGAATTTCGACGTCTATAAAGGTTTGTGAGCTTTAAAAATTGAGCAAGTTACAGGTAGTTTTTGACTTACAACAGTTCATTTAATGACCGTTTAGAATCTCTACACACTTTTAGCAACACAATTTGGGACAAACACCCTTGGAATGGGGTGGGAGTAGGAATGGATTTCCAGAGGAAAAAATGGTAGACCACAGGAACCATTTGCACCACTCAGGTGATCTCAGGACACAGATAAACCTCCTAGTAGCCAAGGGGGGAGGGGAGAGAAGAGATGGCAAGGGGAGCCCCGTCTCACTCCATGCATCTCGCTTCTCCACTGCCCCACCCCTCCCCATCTGCCACTCCCCCTTGCCAGCCAAGATTGGCAAGCCAGATTTGTGGAGCTGAATGCACTGCCACCGTCCGGGTAGAGAAGAACGTCAAAAATGGGCTCTCTCACAGCACCTCCTCTCTCTCTTCTTCTCCTGAGTGGCAGCGATGTGTCCGGGCCTGGCTCACCGAATTTGGCCTGCTGATCTCGGGCGGCAGTGGCTCTGATGTTCCCCCTCCCTTCCCCCCCCTACGGATGCATCTATTTGGGTGGGGCTTTTTTGGGTGGGGGTTATTTAAGTGCATGCGCTCGAAAGCTCAACTGGGTTTATTATCTGGACATGTCTTAATTTCGGGGAAACATAGTATGCCTTGGTAAGACTACATCTAGTTTGGGTCACCACAATATAAAAACTGTGGAATGAGTACAGAGAAGAGCAACAAAGATGATTAGGGGGCTGGAAGGTGAAACACGGAATGAGGAACGGTTATAGGAATTGGGTATGTCTAGTCTAATGAAGAGCTGGACTAGGGGAGACATAATAGCAATGTTCCAATATTTGAGGGGCTGCCACAGAGAGGAGGGGGTCCACCTATTCTCCATAGAACCAGAAGGAAAGGCAAGAAGCAACAGATGGAAACTAATCAAGAAGAAGAAAAAACTAGAACTAAGGAGAAATTTCTTGACTGTGAGAATAATTAATTAATCAACAATAATTGATTGGTGGAAAGGCTTGCCAACGGGATCTATGGCTGGCCCATCACTGGAGGTGTTCAAGAAGAAATGGGCAGCCATTTGTCTGAATTGGTACAGAGTCTCCTGCCTTCAGCAGGGTGTTGGACGAGAAGACCTCTACAGTCCCTCCCAATTCTGTTCTTCTCTCATGTGTTTAGCAATAAATACGAGAGACCAAAGATAATTATTTGAACGGATCCCCAGAAACAAAAAATGAAAAACTGTTGCAATATTTTCATCCTTTCCTGCAATTTTTCTTCTTTTTTCTAAAATAGGACTTAGTTTTTATGTTACAGGGAAAAAAAGTTTCCTAGGGCATTTTTTCCCCTTCTCCTGGTGGCATGTTTTGACGTCATCCCCGCTTTTGAAGCCCATGAGCAAAAGGCGCCATTGGCGTTTACACCTTTGTTGATCTTGGTCGGTGGGGCGACAAGGGGATTGAAGACCTGAGTGTGTGTGTACATTACTCAGTGGAGGAACCTGGGTGGAAAGCGAGAAGGTGAAAAGGCAGCAAAGCCTCAAAGGTTCAGCAACAGCTCTCGGTTTTGCAAACATTAGCGCTGGCTCAGTTTCTCCAAAATATCCTTCTGGATCCCAAAAAATGTTCTAACACGATACATCACTGTGGGGGGGAGAAGAGGAGAGAGGTTATCGGGTCACCTGATTAAAAGTCAAAATATTATATATATATATATATATATATGTAGGTCTTTGGTTATTCGGGTCTTCTCCCACGTAAAATTGGAAGTGTCTTGGCATATATGTATATATGTTTTCTCAGGTTTTCGCGGGTGTTTGTATGTAGGTCTTTGGTTATTCGGGTCTTGTCCCACGTAAAATTGAAGGTTTCTTGGCGACGTTTCGACGAAGTCTCATTCGTCATCTTCAGGCTGGTGTTCTCGGCTTCGTGCTTCCAGGAGCAATGTGAGATCGCAGCTGTCTCTTCCTTTTAACTGCTAGTGGGGGTGTGAGCTGATTGGGTGGGGACTTGGCTGTGCTCTGATTGGATTTTTAATTTAATTTAATTTAATTTCGAATTTATATACCGCCCTTCTCCCTGAGGACTCAGGGCGGTGTACAGCCAAGATAAAAAACATAGAATACAAATATTAAAACATTTAAAAATATATATAAAATTTGGCCCAAAAAATTAAAATCGCAGACTAATTAAAAGGATTTAAAAATTTTAAAAATTTCTTCTTAAGCCAACCCGGCTTGCTGAAAAAGATAGGTTTTCAGGGAACGACGGAAGGCATTGAGGTCCTGGATTCTTCTTATCTCCGTGGGCAACTGATTCCAGAGGGTGGGAGCCCCCACAGAGAAAGCCCTCCCCCTGGGGGCCACCAGCCTACATTGTTTGGCTGATGGCACCCTGAGGAGGCCCTCTCTGTGGGAGCGCACGGGTCGATGGGAGGTCATCGGTAGCAGCAGGCGGTCTCGGAGATAGCTAGGCCCTATGCCATGGAGCGCTTTAAAGGTGATAACCAACACCTTGAAGCGCACCCGGAAGACCACCGGGAGCCAGTGCAGCTCGCGCAGGAGTGGTGTTACATGGGAGCGCCATGTTGCTCCCATCACTACCCGCGCTGCTGCATTCTGGACCAGCTGGAGCCTCCGGGTGCTCTTCAAGGGGAGCCCCATGTAGAGAGCGTTACAGTAGTCAAGGCGAGAGGTGACGAGGGCGTGAGTGACTGTGCACAGGGAATCCCGATCAAGAAAGGGCCGCAACTGGCGAATCAGGCGAACCTGATAAAAGGTCCCCCTGGTAACAGCCGTCAGATGTTCCTCCAAAGACAGCTGCCTATCCAGGAGGACTCCCAGATTGCGAGCCCTTTCAGTGGGGGCCAAAGACTCGCCCCCAATAGTCAGTGATGGAGTCAACTGACTATATCGGGATGCCGGGAGCCACAGCCACTCAGTCTTGGAAGGGTTGAGCCTGAGCCTGTTCCTCCCCATCCAGATCCGCACAGCCTCCAGGCACTGGGACATCACTTCAAGGGCATCGTTGGGGTGGCCTGGGGTGGAGATGTACAGCTGGGTGTCATCAGCGTACTGGTGGTATCTCACCCCAAAGCCACGGATGATCTCGCCCAGTGGCTTCACATAAATGTTGAACAGAAGGGGCGAGAGGACCGATCCCTGCGGCACTCCACAAATGAGAGGCCTCGAGGTCGACCTCTGCCCCCCTGCCAACACAAACTGCGACCGGTCGGAGAGAAAGGAGGAGAACCACCGTAACACGGTGCCTCCCACCCCCAACTCTTCCAGCCGGTGCAGCATGATACCATGGTCGATGGTATCAAAAGCCGCTGAGAGATCTAATAGGACCAGAACAGAGGAATAACCCCTGTCCCGAGCCCTCCAGAGATCATCGACCAACGCGACCAATGCCGTTTCCGTGCTGTGCCCAGACCTGAAACCTGACTGGAACGGATCCAGATAGGATGTTTCCTCCAGGAATTGTGGAAACTGTTGCGCGACCACACTCTCAACAACCTTCGCAATGAAGCGAAGGTTGGAGACAGGACGATAGTTAGCCAATATTGCTGGATCCAGGGACGGCTTCTTGAGGAGAGGCCTCACCACCGCCTCTTTCAGGGCAGCGGGGAAGTGACCCTCACTCAAGGAAGCATTAATAACGCCCTGGAGCCAGCCTCGTGTAACCTCCCGGGAAGCCAGTACCAACCAGGAGGGACACGGGTCCAGTAAACATGTGGCCGCACTAAGTCTCCCCAAAATCCTGTCCACATCATCGGGAGTCACAGCATCAAACTCCTCCCAGATAACATTCTCAAGACTGTTCCTCGTCACCCTGCCCTGATCTACCCAGTCAGAGTCCAAATCCCCCCGGATCTGAGCGATTTTGTCATACAGGTATTGTCCGAAATCCTCCGCCCTGCCTTCTAAGGGATCCTCCCGCACTCCCAGATGGAGCAGGGCGCGGGTCACCCTAAACAGGGCGGCCGGACGATTCCCTGATGACGCAATAGAGGCGGAAAAGTAGTTAGACTTTGCCGTCTTTATCGCCACTAGGTAGGCCTTAATATGCGACCTTACCAGTGTTCGATCAGATTCAGCGAGACTGGCCCTCCAACCGCTCTCCAGGCGTCTTTTCCGGCGCTTCATTTCCCTCAGCTCCTCAGTAAACCAAGGAGCCACCCGGGATCGGCATCGGGTCAGAGGCCGCAAAGGCACAACTCGGTCCAAGGCCCCACCAGCCGCCCGATCCCAGGCGGCTACCAGGTCCTCGGCCGAGTCATGTGCTAGATCCTCAGGAAATGGCCCAAGCTCCGTCTGGAACCTATCAGGATCCATCAGGCGCCTGGGGCGGATCCATCTAATTGGGTCCGCCTCCCTGCGGCGAGGGGTCGCGGTTCGAAGATCTAGGCGAAGGAGTGAGTGGTCAGTCCATGACAAGGGTTCCATGTCTATATCCCCTATAACAAGACCACTCAACCACTGGCCAGAGACAAAAATCAGATCCAGAGTGTGACCTCCCCTGTGAGTAGGGCCATGAACTAACTGGGTCAGGTCCATGGCCGTCATGGAGGCCATGAACTCCCGAGCCACCTCAGACGTTTCACCGACAGATGGCAAGTTGAAATCACCCATGACTAAAAGCCTGGGTGTATCTACTGCCACCGTGGCTATCACGTCGAGTAGCTCAGGAAGGGCTGTTGCCACGCGGCAGGGAGCCAGGTACGTAAGCAACAAGCCCATCTGAACCCCACGGCCCCACCTCACAAGGAGGGACTCACATCCGGCTATCTGAGGCACAGTGGTCTCCCTCGGATCCAGATCCTCGTTAATAATAACCGCCACCCCCCCCGCCCCTCCCCTGGGCCCTCGGCTGATGGAATGCTCTGAAGCCTGGTGGGCACATTTCAACCAGAGGGACGCCACCCTCCGGGCCCAACCAGGTCTCCGTAATACCCGCCAGGTCCGCTCCTCCCTCTTGTATAAGATCGTGAATGAGGGGGGCCTTATTAACCACGGACCTGGCATTGCATAACATCAGCCGAAGGCCCAGATCCTGAGTATCTAAGCCACCTAGTCTCCAAGAGGAGCCATGGGGACCGGGGCAAGCAATTGCTCTCAAACAGCGAGTGCGAGCCCCCAACACATGATATGGTCCCCTGCTCCCGCCATATCTGCCCCTCCCATCTACCGTGCTGATGGTACAAACCTCATAGGTATCGTCCCCCATCCCTTTCCCAGTCCCTCGACCAACACCTCCCAAATCGTTACCCTGTGCCGGGCTCGGCTCTGACCCTGGTGGATTTCCCCCCCCATCCCCCAGAGTCTGGATGGGGGGTTGGTTGTACTCTGATTGGCTGGGGGTGTGTTAGTACTAACGTACTAACATCCAATGGATTCCAAAGAAATAAGATCACCAACCTAATCCAAAAAGAAACCCCCACTAAAATCCAAGACAGAGAACAAGAAAACGGCAAAGCCCTCCTCCCATACATAAAAGGCACCACAGACAGAATAAGCAAAATCCTCCACAAACATAACATCAAGACAGCATTCTGCACAAACCGAAAAATATCCACCATCCTAAGGAACCCCAAAGACAAAATTGAGTTAGAAAATCAAGGAGTATATGAAATCCCATGCACTGCCTGCCCCACCACATACATCGGACAAACCAACAGACGAATAAGTGCACGCATAGAAGAACACAAGAACTCAGTCAGAAAAGAGGAACCAACTTCTTCCCTGGTCCAACACCTTAAAGCCACAGGACATGATATTGACTTTAAAAAGACCAGAACTATCGCCAAAACTGAACACTTTAACAACAGAATAATCAGAGAAGCCATCGAGATAGAAAAACGCCCACACAGCATGAACAAACGAGACGATACCTCCCGCCTACCAGCCATTTGGAAACCCGCCCTTATTGACAAACGAGTCCCTAACACGACGAATGACACCAGACCCACACTCATGAGAGCCACACAGGATGTCACCACCACACATCCACGCAGAAAGCAGACTCAAACCCACACTGATAATGAGCCACGACCAAGGACCAGAAGCCAGACCGCAGCTGCATCATTAGCCAATTTAAACCCCTCCAATCCATACATGAAGCAGACTGACACCCACCATGAAGAGCTCGCACGGCCACAAACACGAAGCCAAACAACAACAACGCAGCTCACCAGCTCAAATCCCCCTGCAACTCAGACTAAGCTGAGCACAACCAAGCCCCCACCCAAACAGAACACACCCCCAGCCAATCAGAGCACAACCAACCCCCCATCCAATCAGAGCACAGCCAAGTCCCCACCCAATCAGCTCACACCCCCACTAGCAGTTAAAAGGAAGAGACAGCTGCGATCTCACATTGCTCCTGGAAGCACGAAGCTGAGAACACCAGCCTGAAGATGACGAATGAGACTTCGTCGAAACGTCGCCAAGAAACCTTCAATTTTACGTGGGACAAGACCCGAATAACCAAAGACCTACATATATATATATATATATATATATATATATATATATATATATATATATATATATATATATATATATATATATATATAATATTTCGACTGTCAGCATCATTGTGCATTTAGAGTTAGGCCACACTGAATTCAGCAGGCACTAATCCACCAAAATTTTATGCAATAATAAACTGAATTGCTCCAAGATTCTTTGTTATTGTTATGTCATTATGCACAGGATTGGGCTGAGAAATACTTTTAAAAATGTTTTTATTTCAAATGGCATCGTTTTTAACATTAAATATCTGAAGTTCATCTTTGCATGCCATTCTGCAAAGACGTTGTTCATCCAAAGGAAACCTCCATCATTGTCAGCCTATCTGTGAGCGTTCAGGCAATTTCAAGATGTTTGGGGTTGATTGAATTGCCTGTGATTGTTTTCCCAATCAACAAGTAGTGCAGTAAGAGAGTTTTCTTCAAGAGGACTGCAAAAAAACCAAAAGAAAATAAAAAATCCCAAACCAAAAATTGATGCTAAAGAAAGCTCCTTGCCTAAGTTTCCATAAATGTCACCTGTGGTCACAACCACGAAAACCCTGGATGGCTGCTGTGTCTACTCCAGGCATCTTCTGGACTAAGGCATTTGGTCAGGATTTAAAGGCAAATCTTACCAACCCGCAGTTAAAATAGTAATTGGTGTAGAGACGGAATGTCATTTAGCTGAACTAAAACCTCAGATTCTTCTTTGAGTGGGTCCATCTTGTGAAAACAGGCTGAAGGAAGTACACACACACACACATGTCTATATGTATAAATACACACATACATACATGGAAAATAAAATCATAGGCCTGGAAGGGACCTTGGAGATCTTCACCCCAACGATGCCCTTGATGTGATGTCCCGCTGCCTGGAGGCCGTGCGGGCCTGGATGGGGAGGAACAAGCTCAGACTCAACCCCTCCAAGACCGAGTGGCTGTGGCTTCCGGCGCCCCGATTTAGTCAGCAGGTGCCATCGCTGATTATTGGGGGTGAATCCTTGCCCCCCACAGAGAGGGCTCGCAATCTGGGTGTCCTCCTGGACGCACGGCTGTCTTTAGAAGAGCACATGACGGCCGTGGCCAGGGGGGCCTTTTATCAGGTTCACCTGATTCGCCAGTTGCAGCCCTTTCTGGATCGGGACGCCTTGCGCACGGTCACTCACGCCCTTGTCACCTCCCAGTTGGACTATTGTAATGCTCTCTACATGGGGCTCCCCTTGAAGAGCACTCGGAGGCTCCAACTGGTCCAGAATGCGGCCGCACGGGTGGTTATGGGTGCAACTCGTTGCGCCCACGTAACACCCCTCCTGCGCGAGCTGCACTGGCTCCCAGTGGTCTTCCGGGTGCGATTCAAGGTGTTGGTTACCACCTTGAAAGCGCTCCATGGCATAGGACCCGGGTACCTCCGAGACCGTCTTCTGCCACCAATAGCCTCCCACCGACCAGTCCGCTCCCACAGAGAGGGTCTCCTCCGGGTGCCATCGGCCAAGTCATGTCGGCTGGCGACACCCAGGGGGAGGGCCTTCTCTGTGGGAGCCCCAGCCCTGTGGAATGAACTGCCCCCGGAAATTCGTAAGATCTCCGACCTCCGGGTGTTTCGCTGCACTCTGAAGACCCTGTTGTTCCGCCAGGCCGGACTATCAACATAACGTTTTAAATTGGGGTATTTTAAATTTCTGGGATTTTAATTGGAGCCTAATTATTTAATGATTTTAAATTTTAATTGTTGTTTTGTTTCTGTGTTTTTAAATAGGCTGTACACCGCCCTGAGTCCTTCGGGAGAAGGGCGGTATAGAAATAAAATTATTATTATTATTATTATTATTATTATTATTATTATTATTATTATTATTATTATTATTATTATTACTATAGCTGAACCCCTGCTCAAGTCAGGAGACCCTATACCCTTCTGGACAACCGGCTGTCCAGGCTCTCCTTCAAAACCTCCAGTGAGGCAATTGATTAATTGTGGTCAATGATGGGAGATTTCCCCTTACTTCTAGATTGGATCTCTCCTTGATCAATTTCCATCTCTTACTTCTTGTCCTGCCTTCAGGTGATTTGGAGGATAGGTTGAGCCCCTCTTCCCTGGGACAGCCCTTCAAAAGTTGGAAGACTGCTATCATGTCACCCCTAGTCCTTCTTTTCATTAAACTAGACATACCCAAATGTTCAATGGGTTCTGTAGTCACAGCTCACCCTACTTTAGGGCCCCGTGGCTTTCACAAGCAGCTTGCTTGTGGCGGTCCTCATCTGCAGCTTTCTCCAACAATAGCAGGTAGAACACCATCTCAGTGAAGCTGCAGCACCTCCCAGCACCTCTTGAAAGTTGGGGGCATTTCTGTCTACACCAGGTTGCTTGATAGAGAGCCTGGTCTGTCACCTCTTCTAGCAATGCTGCTCTTCTTCTGAGTCACATCTGTCCATCCACTCAAAGGGCCACAGGGGTTCTCGGCGGTGACTGGCCAGGAGCAACAGTCGAAGTTCACAGGCCAAGGTTGAGAAGACCACTCTAAAGAAATCCTGGTTGTAGCAGCTGGCTTGAATTTCCCACTGGGCAAACCTGGGCAGTGAAAGCAAACGGTGTCCTGACTCCTGACGATCAATCAACACATCAACATGTCCACATGTCATGCCTTGGACAGCCAGGGGAACAAACAAGGTTTCATCAATCCAGAGTTGATCGCTTGAGGTACAACTGCCCAAGCTCAAATCATCATCGTATTCAGACCCATTATGTGAAGACCCATCTCTCTTGAGAAGTCACTGATGCTAGGAAAGGGGGAAGGAAAGAGCAGGACCAGCAGCAAGATGGCTAGACACGTAGGCATCAACTTATGACAGTTCATTTAGTGACCATTCAAAATTCCACTGAAAAAAAGTGACTTCTGATCATTTTTCACACTTACGACCATTGTGGATAACTGATCCTCGTGGGGAAAATCTACATATGTTTTCAATAAAAGTTGACACCAACCTGATGCCGCCTGATCCATAAATCATTGATCCTTAATCAAATCTTTAATCATTTTTGAATTTCTCAACCTTTAGTCCTGGAAATTCCTGTTGGTCTCCCATTCCAATGCAACCAGCTTCCAACAGGTCTAATAACCTGTGGGCCTGTTTCCTCTAGGAGGTGGCTGCTGGTTGCCTTCTCTCCATCCGAACGAAAAGAGGATTTGATCAGCACTTGGGCAAAAAGACCACAGGCCCAGAATCAGCAGGATGCTTTCATTCTCTCCCCCTCCCCACTTTTGAAAGCAAGTCCTCCTGTCCCAGGCGGTGGAATGCTGACTGATTCATTTTTTACAGTTTGCTTATAGAGCGATTCCGTGGCTTCTGTTTGTGTTTCAAGGGTCGGTTGGTGCTCTCCATGGAAAACAGACTGACCTCATGGTTTTGAAATGTGGCTTTGCAAACACTCCTCCGTTCTCCCGCCAGTGGCTGCCCTCTGGGGTGGTGGGATGGGAGATGGGGAGGGGGGAGAGGGATGGGGGAGAGGTGCAGCAACAGAGCTTCACTTTCCGTGAACTGAACCTAATCTCCACAAAACAAGACCAGACAGGGAGAAGGAGATGTTGACCAGAAAGGTTGCTGTTCTGTTTTGTACCTTCTGTGTCTTCTGACTTATCAGCAACCTCCAATCTAGGAACCTCTTGATAGGTTATAATTCACCTCTCATAATTTCTAGTTTTCCTTAATCTAACTGTGCTGGTGAGGGATTACGGGACTTGGAATCCAACACATCTAGAGGGCACCAGAAGATGAGAAAGTACCTTAGTTACTAGAAGAGGGAAAGCCACATTTGGCAAGAAACTGCAGAGACTTTCTGACTAGTAGTGATGATGACACCTAGTTTGGGTAATGAAACATTGGCAAGGAAACAAGCTCAGCGAGCATCACTTTCCGAGAAGTAAAAGGAGATGTTGAAGGTGCAGGAGAATAACTGAGGAGGAGGAGGAGGAGGACCGATTGGTAGCTCAAGCTGTAGGGATGAAGACAGGAATCTCAGAAGAAGATAAAGATGGCAAGGAATGCAGACTACAATGAGGAGAGGGAAGCATGTTCAAACTGAAGGAGACTCAAGGAGGCTGTTGATCTGTTGCACAGAGAAGGTTGCGGAACTATGGAGAGAAGAACTACCACCTTCTCTCCAAAGAGATGATGGTCTTCCCAACATAACTAAGAAAAGTGGAGCATAGAGTTGCTTCTCAAGGCCAACCCCTGGCCCTCTTCAGCATCTCCGTGTCCCCAGGGCCAAGCAATGTGCATGTTACGTGGGGGAGAAACCAGCAGAAGTGATCTCAAGAGTAAGGCAAAGATGAATTTTTTAAAAAAAAGTTCAGGTGGACAATTTCATAGAAGACAATATTTGTAGCTCAGGGTTGAACCACAGGACTCTCTGAATGTGGTTCTTTGCTTGCAGACATTTCGTTACAGAAGCAACATCATCAGGATAAGTTTTAGAACAGGTGGAATCTCCTAATGATGATGTGGCCGTCTAAGTCACCGAAGTCCTGGGAATCAGGGAAGAAGTTGGTTTACCCTGGAGGAGAACTTGCTCATGAATGCCAATTCATTGCTGAAGGTTGATGACCACATCAAGAAGGAACTCCTCAGCCTGGAGCACCAAAGCTCAGAAGACTTGAGGCCACCTTCACATGACCATCATCTGTAACATTGCCTGATGGGCTGCCTTCATTCTCTGCTGTTCTACATTCTTTGCTGCCTTCATTCTTTGCTGTCCTTCTACATCAGGGGTTGGGAACCATGTCCCTTTTATGACTTATGGACTTCAACTCCCAGAATTCCTGAGCCAGCCATAGAGAGACAGACAGACAGACAGATAGATGGAGAGAGAGATGGAGAGAGAGATATATGATAGATATAGATAGATAGATGATAGATAGATAGATAGATAGATAGATAGATAGATAGATAGATAGATGGATGGATAGATGGAGAGAGAGAGATGATAGATATAGATAGATAGATAGAAAGAAAGATAGATAGATAAAAATGAATGAATGATAGATAGATAGATAGATAGATAGATAGATAGATAGATAGATAGATAGATAGATGTGGAACCCTTCCAAGTGTAGATAAGCCAGATATGTATGTATGTATGAATAGAATAGAATAGAATTCTTTATTGGCCAAGTGTGATTGGACACACAAGGAGTTTGTCTTGGTGCATACACTCTCGGAGTACGTAAAAGATGCATTCCTCAAGAATCATAAGGTACAACACTTAATGAAATATGTCATGAAAAAATAATAATAATAATATCGTAAAGGAGGACAGTGCTAATTTACCCACAATTCCTATGTCACTTATATCTAAACTGGATGCCGCAATCCACGGAGGGAGCGATTGTCCTTCTGCGTGTCAGCAATCCCTGGTTTTTGTTTTGTTTTCCTAGTTACCAGCTTGGCTTCCAAGGCCTTTTCCAGGGGCAGGAATTCAGTCCAGACGAGCTGAGCCTTGCACTTTTGAACTTGTTGAAACACACAGAGCAGCTTCTCTAAATCAACTTCAGGACGGATGACGCCGAGCGGACCACTCCTGCCTCGTAAAACGATCCCCCCCCCGCGTGCCCTGGAGATTAAGGGGAGGGCTCGGATTCTGAGGAGCAAGTGACCAGTAGTTTTGCAGACTGCCACCGTTACTCAGGTCTTCTTTCTGATTTGGACTGAAACCAGTAAACCCAGCTTTCTAATTTGGAGTGGGGTAAACTGTTATTCGTGCCTCTGCTGAAACTGCAGTGCTGTACAATTTTTGGAACCCTGTTCCAAACCGAGCTTGCAAACATCTCTATTTTCAAATATTTGCTTCTCCCTTTTTTCTAAGAAACAAATTGCACCATGAATGATGATGAGCCTAAAAATCTAGGACTGGGCTGCAAAAACTGAGGAGCCTTAGATCTTGGCTGCCATCTGGTTCCTCACCTACAGTTTTCAGCCTAGTTATCCCAGCCGTAGGGCAGACCTTTACATTCAACAGATAAGAATGCCCTGCAGGTCAATTCCCATGAGCAGTTTCTGACACGCTGGGTCTTTCTTAAGGACTGGGTAGGGCTGTTCTAGATCACGAAAATTTACACGCTCAAAGGCATGCCAAGAACTGGAGAACAAGATGTATTTTCCTGAGGGCTTCTAGAGTTCAGCATTCAGCATAGTTAAAGAGAAACTAGATGCTTTTCCTGTTAGCTGGGCTCTGGGCTCCTTCCCAGCTGTAAGGAAGGCCTAGCTCAGTAAGAAGTGAATGTGGGAACAGCTAAAATGCACCAACTGATTCATTGAATTGGTCCTGAGGGGGTTAAATGGAACCCCAAAGAAGTTCAGTCATGCAGGAATCAAACTAATTTCCCCCCAACATCTAGCACTGATGATGCTCCCTAGTTGGGTCATGAAACATCTGCAAGAAAGCAATCAAGAGCACCAAGGACCCCACGGTTCAACCCTCAGCTAAAAAATATTCTCTTCTATAGATACCTCATATGGGCATCAAACACTTTGCATAGCATGCAAATGGGAGAAATTTGCATACAGGCAAATTTCAACCATCTAGCACTGATGATGTTCCCTAGTTGGGTCATGAAACATCTGCAAGAAAGCAATCAAGATCAGAGAGCACTAAGGATCCCATGGTTCTACATGGTTCTACATTGAGCTACAAATATTCTCTTCTAGGATTTGAGAAACCCACCTTACTAAAGGGAAGAGTGAGGGTAAATTCCCTCTTTACCACTAAGTAGCCAAAAGGATCGATTAAACAGGTAGAGCTCTTGGTCCTGAGGAAAGCTAATAGGCCATAGATAGTAACACTGCTGCCCAATTATTAACTTTCAAGGCCACAGGAGAGTGGACTCTCCTCCAAACAAACACTGCCTCCCAGGGCTGTTGTAACGTGAACCCTAACCCTAGCTCTACCTTTGAACAGTCACTAAACAAATGGTTTGTCAGTCAAGCACAATCTCTCTTGTGTGACTCTCAGACCCTCATCAGTTCTTCCCCTTAAAATCGGAATTTTCTTGTGCTTTTGCAAATATGGAAAAAGGTCTATGTGGCTCAGAAGCATCTCTGCCTTTTAATTTATGAAAAGTCTTGGCTCTTTCCTGATATAGATTGTAAATCTCTGCATCGCACAGCTCTGTGTTTATTAAGAAAGACATAAATTCATAACAATAAAAATGTCCCGGGAAACTTTTGTAAAGGGACCAACGCATAGAAAACAACAGATCATTGCTTAATTCGGTTTTAATGTATTTGATTTTTTTTTGTTAAATTATGTTTTGGTCATTTGCTTTTATTTTTACACCATAAATCACCTCAACTGAACACACCCTGAACCAAAGGCAAAATTTGCAAAAGAGAACTTTGCCTGTAAGAGGGAAGCGTTTCTGACTTTTCAAACACTACGGGGAAAAAACCTGACTTGACTGACATGGCCATTTCCGGGTTCTCCTCAGACATGTCTGACCAGAATATTGAGCTGGGAAAACTTCAGTCTAAGCTAATTTTCTGGGAGTTGCTTCCAGATGGCAAATCTGCCTCCCACTAACAATAGAAAGAGAATGGAAATTATTCTGGATTTTGCACCATAGTCACTGACAGCTCAGAGTGGCACCAAAAATACAGAATAACAGAGTGGGAAGGGACTTTGGAGATCTTCTAGTCCAACCCCCTGCACAAGCAGGAGACTCTATCCCATTTCCGAAAAACAGTTGTGTAATCTCTTCTTAAAAATCTCCAGTGATGGAGCCCCCACAACTCCTGAAGGCAAGCCTTTCCGCTGATCGATTGTTCTGACTATCAGGAAATTTCTCCTTAGTTCTAGACTAAGGAGAAACGTATCAACGTCTCCTTGATACGTTTCCATATATGCCTGTATTCAGAGGATGCAAGCTCACCTTATCCTCAGCCTGGAGTTAGGCATCCTTATTTCATGATTTTAAAGTCTCATCTCTTTGCACTGCTCTTCTCCTTCTCCTTCTCCTTCTCCTCCTCCTTCTCCTTCTCCTTCTCCTTCTCCTTCTCCTCCTCCTTTTTCTTCTCCTCCTCCTCCTCCTCCTCCTTTTTCTTCTCCTTCTTCTTCCATATCTATCATCGGACATTGGCAATCATGTTGGTGATCCTATTTTTATCAACAGCCACACGAAAAAGTGCTGCTGAGTTTTGTCCCTTAGATTTTGAAGCCATGATGTTCTTCTTCTGCCTGGACCTCCTTTGCCTTCAATCTTTCCCTGGAAGATTAAGTGAAGTATGGCGTATTTTTCTGGGTGTCGCATCCCATGTCCATAATATTCTAACTTTCACTTTTTTATGGTTTTGGTGATTTCCCTTGGCTTTCCCAGGTGGCTTATCACCTCCTCATTTCTGATTTTGTTGACCCAGCTTATACATAGCAGCCGCCTGTAAATCCACATTTCAAATGCTTTTAGTCTCTTCAGGTGGCTTCCTGTCAGAGGCCAACTCTCCTCTCCGTAGAGCAGGATAGAAAAGATGTAGCATCTGACAAGCCTGATTTCTGCACACCAGAAAACACAAATGCCCATTTTTAATCCAACCTGTCCCAAGAGGTTGGTTGTGTTGTTACAGGCATTCAAAAAGTCGGATCTGTTTGACCACGTTGGAAGGTCCATGAAACCCAACCCAACCCTTCTCTGTGGCCGGTATCAGCTGCTACGCAGGCTCCCTGATCTCTTCTTGGCTGCTTCTCCCCTCCCTAATTTTAATTTAATCTGCTCTGCAGGCTGCCAAATAATTAGATGCCCACAGGGAGAAAAGAGCTAAATTACTGGAGGTCTTCAAGAAAAGATTGAACAGCCATTTTGACTGGGATGCCATGAGGTCTCCTGTCTTGGGCAGGGGGTTGGACTAGAAGACCTCCAAGGTCCCTTCCAGCCCTATAATACATGCTAGAACTATGAACTGTGATATGTGAGCGGGATGGGCAGCCTATATAATCTGAATTAATAAAACGAACAAGTAAACATGATACTATGAAAATACCATGGAGATGTGGGGAGATCCTTTCCTGCCTGTTGAAAAAGACACAGGCTCATTTCACTCCATGCAAGCATGATGTTTTGGATGTGGGGCGCGCGCGCACACACACACACACACACACACACACACACACACACACACACACACACTGAATTTGAATTTGTTCCCTTGACTTCAGCCTCAGGGCCATAAGGGGCTCTTTATTGCTGAGTCGACTGACCTCTGCAAACCTCTGAGAGCCATTTCTCTTCTCTCTCTCTTTTGGTGGAGCAGGGCTAAAAGGCCTGAAATAAATCATCAAATATACCAATCGTGCAAAGGAGGAGCCTGGGCCAATTCTGGGGCAGCAGCCCTTCTGTTTGGAGGTCTGGCTCGGTCGTCCTGGCCTCCCCAATGCTCTCTTTGTTTCCCAGCTAATCAGCCACTTGGCTTCCTGGCCGCTAAACTAGGTGAGCCAGGGAAAGTGATGGGAAAGTGTGTTTGTTTTAATGCCGCAACAACCGGCTGCCCTGACGCGCTTAAGGCTGTTACCTAAGAAAGCGCCGCTTTATGGGAGTTGATGAAGTGGAGTCGGTGAGTCTGACAGGACCCGGCTCCACAGAGAGAGCCAAGGAGCTCCTTCAGGAAGGTAGGGAGGTAAAAAGCCCAGGAGAACAAGGCGCCTCCAGTTACGGCTTGAAATACGAGAGTTGGGACTTTTGCAAACCTTCTGGGGCAGGAGAAGCTTTGCAAAAACGGGACTGCGCTCTGCTTCCCAGCCTGGGAATCTGCTTTGGGCCACCCTGGACAGGATACCCCAAAAGCAGAATATCAGAGTTGGACGGGACCTCGGAGGTCTTCTAGCCCAACCCTCTGCTCAAGCAGGAGACCTTACACGGCTAGTCCTCGACCTACAAGAGTTCGTTTAGTGACCGTTCGAAGTTACAGTGACACTGAAAAAAGTGACTTATAGCCATTTTTCACACTCACTATCGTTGCAGCAGCCTCACAGTCACGTGAGCAAAATTCAGATGCTTGACAACCGAACTCAGATTTGTGACGGCCGTAGTGTCCCGGAGTCCTGTTTTTGCAACCTTCTGACAAGCAAAGTCAACGGGAAGCCAGATTCACTTAACAACCGTGTGACAAACTTAACAACTGCAATGATTCACTTAACAAATGTTGTAAGGTTGTAAAATGGGGCAAAACAAATGTTTCACCTAGCAACATAAATTCTGGGCTCAATTGGGGTCGTAAGTCAAGGACTACCTGTACAATTCCAGACAAATGGCCGTCCAGTCTCTCCTTGGAAACCTCCAGTGATGGAGCACCCACAACTTCTGAAGGCAACTTCTCTTCCACTGGTTAATTGTTTTCACTGTTAGGAAATTCCTCCTTGCTTCTCTCCTTGATGAGTTTCCACCCGTTGCTTCTTGTCCTGCCCTCAGGGGCTTTGGAGAATAAGTTGACCCCCCCTCTTCTTTGTGGCAGCCCCCAAATACTGGAACACCACTATTATGCCTCCCCCCCCAGTCCATCTTTTCTCTAGACTGGCCATACCCAGTTCCTGCAATCCTTCTCTATATGTTTTAGCCTCCAGGCCCTGAATTATCTTCTCTGCCATCTTTCTAGACTCTCAACATCTTTTTTATATTGTGGCAACCAAAGCAAAGGACAAGCAGCCTTCCAGTTTGTCCACAGGAGAGCAAAAGTCAAAATGGCAGCCACGAGTTTATGACGAAAACATCTTTACTGTTTTGGCTGTTAATTTCAAAGAGCTTGTTAAGGCACAACGTTGATGGCATCAGCTAAAGCGCAAACTTTTGAGAATCTGTCTCTCTTCCCTGGGTGAGATATGGCAGAAACAAGCAAAGAAGGGAAAGAAAGTTTCATTTGCTGCAGAAGCCACAAAAATCATAAGAATAAAGAGATTATAAATGTTCAGTCGGCGTCTCCCTATGGCTGTGATAAGTGTTAAGTTGCATTGACCTCCCCTCTCCCCAAAATGTCTAGAGCGAAAAACTAAGACAAAGCAAATACAGAAACAAAAATCTATTGCTAGATTCTTCTTAAATCCACATGGGAAATGTGGGTTTCTTCAGAGATAAATTAGAGTATAATAGGAGCAAAAAAAAGAGGATTAAAAAAAACCCCCAATATGGTGGTCAAGTCAATTTGCAGATTGGTCTGTACCACTGAAAATTTCAAAAGAATGTTAAAATTATATTAAATATCACTTCTTCATCTACCCAATAGATTCCAGGTTCTCTTGTCCATATGTTATTCATATTCCAGATACATAGTGTAACTGTTTATGTAATCTTTTATTTATTATTTTATTATTAAATGACCAGTAAGTCACCAGCAACAATTTTGAAGCAATCACAAGATAGACTATCGACACAACTGTCTTTAGCTTCATGCTTAGCCGTCCATGTCCCTCGTTCTAACTTGAATTGAATTGTTCTGAGATTATTGGAAACCAAATGTAGGAAGTTTCATAGCTGTACAGTATTGTATAGGTAGTCCTTGAATTACAACTACACTTGGGAAAGAGAACTTCCATTGCTATGCAAAGGAAGGCAGTTGTTAAAGCGAGTCACACAAAATGCTTTCATGACATTTGTGCCACAGTTGTAAAAATGCAGGATTCTCCTTGTTAGGAAATGATAATTTGTAAAAAAATACAACTCCTTTTGTAAAAAAAATCATCATCATCATCATCATCATCATCAGTTTTTCACACCTTAGATGCAGGTAGCAATCTTTTTTTTTTTTTATCTCCTCAGGATTTAACACTTTGCAAGGATCCGGTTTAGCTGCTCATGACTACATGTATGTAACTGACGTGTGCTTTCTTTTATTGTCTTGTATATTTTTTTACAGCACGTTATATTTACTGAAGGCATGTTCGAGTTGAATGCCAGCTGGAGATGCGTAGCCTGGCAGGCCATTATTGAAGTAGGTTGAACAAATAGAGAAGGAAAAGAAAAGAAAATTTCAAAAGAGTCGTGTTTATTTACAGTATTATCTGAAGTCTTCCAACCGTTCAATATTTACTCTTCGTTTGCTGGTGGTTTTCTTTTCATGCTCTACGGATGGATCCCGAGGGGAGGATTATTATTTTTTAAAAATAAATTTTATTAATTTTCTATTAATTGCATTTCTTAATGCTTAATAAACATCGTGTTGTCTGGGTATTTAATTTGCTTAGCAATACAGATTTCCTTCTTAATCTCCACCCCCCTTTTCCAACCATTGGTAAAATAAGTTCCATGTCTGATAATATTCTGTGTCTTCTTTCTGTTTGATTTTCAATGTCAGTCTATCCATTTCTGCACACTCTACTATCTTCTTAATTATCTCTTCCTCTTGAGGTATTTCTTCATTTGTCCAATATTGTGCGAAAATAATCCTCGCTGCTGTTAAGACATGCAGTACTAAATACATCCTTTTCTTATCAAATTTTTCTGATATCATCCCTAATAATAACAATTCAGGTTTAAAATCTACGTGTTTCCCTATTATCTTTTCTATCCATCTGTGTATTTTTGCCCAATTTTTTTAGCTTCCGAGGGGAGGATAATTAAAGACGCAGCCAAGTGGAAAAAAGGATCTTGATGGGACTGCAGTCCTTGGGAGATCGGTTGGATTAATCTGGTTTTAAGCCTCCTCTCTTTTTCAGATGAATTTCCAGCAGCTGGGAATTCCTTTTGCATCGTTCCTTGTTCTGGGTATAGGTAGTCCTCGACTTACGACCACAACTGAGCTCCAAATTTCCATTGCTAAGCAAGACGGTTGTTAAGTGAGTTTTGCCCCATTTTTTACAACCTTTCTTGCCACAGTCGTTAAGCGCGTTGCTGCAGTTGTTAAATGTATCACATGGTCGTTAAGCAGATCTGGTTTCCTGATTGACTGGGCTTGTCAGAAAGTGGCAAAAGGGATCATGTGACTCCAGAACAGCCCAGCCATCCTAAGCCCATGCCAGTTGCCAAGACTCTGAATGTTGATTGTGGGACCGTGGAGATGCTGCAATGGCCATAAGAGTGAAAAACGGTCGTAACTTTTTTCAGTGCCGTTTAGTGAATGGCCACTAAACAAATGGTTGTAAGTAGAGAAATAGATGGCCTACAAGGTCCCTTCCAACTCTGTTCGTCCGTTAAATCTGTTATCTGTCAGAAATGGTGCAGGCAGGGTCTCCTGCTTGGGAGGGGGGTTGGACTAGATGACCTCCAAGGTGCCTTCCAACTCTGTTCATCTAATATCTAGTATGAATGTCCACCACTGCCTTTCCTCTGAGTGTTGCCCTGCAGACACACACACACACACACACCCCACGCTGGAAAAATCAACTCACACTGACGCACGCACAATTTTGCCATTGTAAAGCACGTTTCCTTCTTTCGTTCCCCTTCCTTTCCTTTGTTGCTTGTTTCTAATCAGTTCGATCGAACACAAAGAAGGGGAAGGCAGACGCCCCCCTCTGATACCCCATAAGAAGCTGACCTAGAAGGGAGGAAAGATGAGATACAATTTAAACTAATAAGAATAATTTTAGAAAAACAAAGAACTGCTCATCAGAAGAATATAGGGCATCTGCTAAAAACAGTTCATTCATTCATTCATTCATTCATTCACAATTTATTCTATATATATTTGTTTATTTTTCTCCCTAGAAATACTGTGTGTCTGTGTTTCGGGGGGGCGGGGGGGGGGAACCTACATGGAAGAAATCCAAACCTTATTAGATTAAAATAGCAAAAACAGAATAAAATTCATGCATCTATTTAAAAAAAAAAAAGGAGGCACAAACCAGATTGCAAGTGCTGACACCTCGTGAAACTTGGAATTTGAGGGAGAGGATGGAATAAGGATTCCTGACACAGGGAAAGGTTGGACTAGAAGACTCTACACATGGACATCACCAGACGGCCAACACAGAAATCAGATTGACTATGTGCTCTGCAGCCAAAGATGGAGAAGCTCTATACAGTCAGTAAAAACAAGACCAGGAACTGACTGTGGCTCAGATCATGAGCTTCTCGTTGCAAAATTTAGGCTTAAATGGAAGAAAGTAGAGAAAAGCACTAGGCCATTCAGGTATGAACTAAATCATATCCCTGATGACTATACAGTAGAGGTGACAAATAGATTTAAGGAATTAGATCTGATAGACAGAGTGCCTGAAGAACTATGGACGGAGGTTCACAACATTGTACAAGAGGTAGCAACTAAAACCATCCCAAAGAAAAAGAAAGGCAAGAAAGCAAAATGGCTGTCTGAGGAAGCTTTGCAAATAGCTGAGGGAAGAAGGGAAGCGAAAGGCAAGGGAGAAAGAGAAAGATACACCCAATTGAATGCAGATTTCCAGAGAATAGCTAGAAGAGATAAGAATGCCTTCTTAAATGAACGGTGCAAAGAAATAGAAGAAAACAATAGAATAGGGAGGACAAGAGATCTCTTCAAGAAAATTGGAGATATGAAGGGAACGTTTCATGCAAAGATGGGCATGATAAAGGACCAAAATGGCAGGGATTTAACAGAGGCAGAAGAGATTAAGAAGAGGAGGCAAAATTACAGAGAAGAACTATACAAGAATGAGCTTAACATCCCTGATAACCACAATGGCGTGGTCACTGACCTTGAGTCAGACATCCTAGAATGGGAAGTCAAATGGGCCTTAGGAAATCTGAGCAAGAACAAAGCTAGTGGAGGAGACAGTATTCCAGCTGAGCTATTCAAAATCTTAAAAGACGATGCAGTAAAAGTGCTACACTCAATTTGCCAGGAAATTTGGAAAACTCAACAGTGGCCACAGGATTGGAAAAGGTCAGTTTACAAAGAAAGGCAATGCCAAAGAATGTTCAAACTATCGCTCCATTGCATTCATTTCACATGCTAGTAAGGTTATTCTTAAAATCCTACAAGCTAGGTTCCAGCAGTATCAAATTGCCAACATAGATTGAATCATGGAGAAAACTAGGGAGTTTCAGAAAAACATCTACTTCTGCTTCATTGACTATGCTAAAGCCTTTGATTGTGTGGATCACAACAAATTGTGGCAAGTTCTTAAAGAGATGGGAGTACCAGACCATCTTATCTGTCTCTTGAGAAACCTATATGCGGGTCAAGAAGCAACAGTGAGAAATGGACACGGAACCACTGATTGGTTCAAAATTGGGAAAGGAGACCGACAAGGCTATATACTGTCACCCTGCCTATTTAACTTATATGCAGAACATATCATGAGAAAGGCGGGGCTAGATGAATCAAAAGTTGGAATTAAGATTGCCGGGAGAAATATCAACAACCTCAGAGATGCAGATGATACCACTCTAATGGCAGAAAGTGAAGAAGAACTAAAGAGCCTCTTGATGCTGGTGAAGAAGGAGAGTGCAAAAGTTGGCTTGAAACTCAATATTACAAAAACTAAGATCATGGTATCTGGCCCTCTCAATTCCTGGCAAATAGATGGGGAAGAATTGGGTTAGTGACAGATTTTATTTTCCTGGGCTCCAAGATCACCGCAGATGGGGACTGCAGCCAAGAAATTAAAAGACGCTTGCTCCTGGGGAGGAAAGCTATAGGAAATCTAGACAGCTTACTAAAAAGCAGAGACATCACCCTGCCAACAAAAGAGTGTATAGTCAAGGCTCTGGTTTTCCCAGTTGCAATGGATGGCTGTGAAAGTTGGACCATAAGGAAGGCTGAGCGCCAAAGAATGGAGGCCTTTGAACTCTGGTGCTGGAGGAGACTCCTGCGAGTCCCTTGGACTGCAAGGCGATCCAACCGGTCAGTCCTAGAGGAGATCAACCCTGACTGCTCTTTAGAAGGCCAGATCCTGAAGATGGAACTCAAATCCTTTGGCCACCTAATGAGAAGGAAAGACTCACTGGAGAAGAGAAGAAGAAGGGGACGGCAGAGAATGAGGTGGCTGGATGGAGTCACTGAAGCAGTCGGCGTGAGCTTAAATGGACTCCAGAGGATGGTAGAGGACAGGAAGGCCTGGAGGAACGTTGTCCATGGGGTCGTGATGGGTCGGACGCAACTTCGCAACTAACAACAAAGAACACCTCTAAGGTCCTTCCAGCCCCAGCATCCCTTTCACAGCTACTCTGCAGCTCTCGGGGGTGGGAAAAAGAGAAAGTGCCCTTGCAGGCTGAACAATGTTGCCCCTCACTGTTAAAAATGATCTAAAAGAGATCAACTGGAACGTGAAATCGGTTCTGATCTTTCTAGCTCTCTGTTTCCTTCTCTGTTTTTCAGTCTGATAAGAACAGGCACTTGATCCCTGAGCTGTAAGCCAAAAGGAGGGTAACTTTAAAAAATAATAATGGAGAATTAAGTGTTCCTGTGCCACATCTTCACACATACACACATGGGCTTAGAGGCTCTGCCCATCGGTTGAATCAATCATGGAGCTCGGGGACCTCTCTCTCTCTCTCCCTCTCCCTCTCCCTCTCCCTCTCCCTCTCCCTCTCCCTCTCCCTCTCCCTCCCTCCCTCCCTCCCTATCTATCTATCTATCTATCTATCTATCTATCTATCTATCTATCTATCTATCTATCTATCTATCTATCTATCATCTCTCTCTATCCATCCATCCACCCATCCATCTGTCCACCTATTTCCTGTTCCCAACCCACCCACCTCCCTTGAAAGAGGGACTCTGAGTGGGGAGGTTGTGTTCCTCTTCCCCACCTCTCCTCTCCTTTCCACCTTTAAAAGGATCCCAGTTTTCATAGACGCTCGATTAGCACAATGCTAAAATAATAGATGGATAGTCCTCATTTACTAACCAGTCACTTAGCGACCGTTTGAAGTTACAGTGGAGCCCCATAAAAGTACTTACAACCCAATTTCAAAGTTCCAACAGTCACGTGATCATATTTTGGGCACTTTGCAACCAACTCGCATTTGCAGCCGTTTGCAGCGTCTCCTGAGGTCACATGAGTGCAATTTTCATTGTTTTGTGCTGCTTTCATGAAACGGTCACAACTCTGCTGGTGGCAATTGGTGATCACATGACCCCAGGATGCCGCAACCATCATAACCGCCTGCCAGCTGCCAGGGACCCAACTTTTGAGAATGTGATGGTAGGGAAGGTGCGATAGTCGTAAGTGTGAGGACACTTCTTTCAGTACTTTTGCAACCCTGGACGGTCGCTAAACGAATGGTGATCAGTCGAGAGTTACTTGAACAATGATGCTGATGGTTGCATAAAGCTAAAAATTCAGAATTCTCCTTTAATTGTCCTCTAATTCTATATAAAACGTGCTGCAAAAAAAGGCTTGGTTGTTTTGCTGTGACTTCCTTCCAGCTGTTTGTTGCATTGTTGCCCTTGTGGGTCTACTCAAGACCTGCGTGTTGCCTTTGAAGGCTCTGCCCTTATCAGGCAAACTCCGCTTGGGAGGATCTGTGTTCAAGACACGCCTGATCGTGACGTGGCAGAGATGCCGAAGCTTGAGTCCCAGCAAGAAAGGGGACATTGTAAACAGCGTTTCTGATTTATGTGTACTTTTTTTGTCTAGAAAAGGTAAAATTAGGGAAAGGGAAGCTGTGAGCAAGACAAGGAGTCCTTCAAATCTTTCTTTATCGTAAGAGGCCGCCCGGTTAACTCATTGCCAGGGAAATGCGACTTTTAATACATGATTAAGTTGCCTTTACAAAGCCACCTTTGACAGAAAACTACCTTCTGCAGATTACCCGAAAGGCTAGCAGTGGGATTGTGAAATTGTGCATGAGTAGCACAGTCACAGCAGTGTTTTTCCAAGCTCTCTCTCTCTCCCCGTCTCTTTCAAGGAGCATTTTGTAACCAACTTTTGCAGTTATACAAGTCTGAGCTGTGCAACTCAGGTTATTTTCCAGAAATGTTCTAATACAATCATGAGGCTTTTGAAAAACAATCTGCTTCTTTTATGCTTCAGAGATGGGACTGTTTGCCAGGAAGGACAATAAATGCAAAACACACAAACTCCTGCAAATATCAACACTGCGTTTATGACAAAGTAGAAGAAAAATATACAACAGCAGCCTGCTGAAAGATTGAGGATGGATCCCTGAGTGCTATACATGCATGAAGCTTCCTCAGAAGTGAGTTCCAATTGATTGGGAGCCCATTTGCAGTCTAAGAGACCAAGGCTGTGAGCAAGCATGGCATTTCATATTGTTATTCAAGCTTTCGGGTTTCCTACTACCTTTGTGTGTGTTTGTGCCTTTGTGTCAGTGTTGACCCCAGGCAACTGCAGTTTTCTTGGCAAGGTTTTCCAGAAGTGATTTGCCATTGCCTGTTTTCTAGGGCTAAAAGAGAGTGGCTGGCCCAAGGCCATCCAGCTGTTTGGAGCAACAAGAACGTCCGTTTAAAATGACCAAAGGTCTTCTCTGCATCCAAGAAAATCAATGTCCTTTGTTTTTGTTGCTCCAAATATTCCAAAATGTCCAACACATTTCTCACATTGTCCTTTAAATAAAAGTCTTTTAATTAAAAATCCATACTGATCCTCAGGAATAAATTTGCAAAACGGTTTTCAGTCTGTCATTGTGAACAACTTGCAGTAATTCAATAATGACACCAGTTTATAGTTTCTTGCTAAAGCCTTGTCCTTTTGGTGCTGGACTCTTCAACTCTCTGGCCTCTTCTCTCTTGGTAGCATGGAGTTCATTACATTTGGCCTAGTGGTTAAGGCACCAGGCAAGAAAGCAGAAGGCTGTGAGTTCAAGTCCCACCTTAGGCACAAAAGCCAACTGGATGATTTGGGGCCAATAACTGAGGCACTAGTGAGTTCTAGTCCCACCTTAGGCAAGAAGCCTAAGAAGTTGCCTGGCTTTGAGCCAATTACCAGGAGACAGTGAGTTCTAGTCCCACTTTAAGCACGAAATCCTTCCAAGTGACTTTGAGCCGGGCATTCTGTCTCAGCCTGACCCACCTCACAGGACTGTTGCTTTGGGGAAAATAGGAGGAGGATGGTGTATTGGTGGATATGTTCACCACCTTGGGTTATTTGTAAAAATAACAAAGGCACAATATAAATTAAACAAACAAATATATGTTCTTCCTCAAAATGTTTTAATAACCTAATACTCCATCAAGTCCAAGTAGCTATTCTAGTTTAATCTTTTTTATAGCTTCAGAAACTTCCCTTCTTGTTATAGGTCCATTCATAATCTATTTCTGTTCCTCTGTAATCCTAGGTAAATTTTGTTTCTTTAGATATTCATCTTTTTTCTCTAGAAAAGATGTCACTTCCTTTATACAAGTTAGAATAATGTTGTTGAAATGCTTTTTTTCTTTTTTTGGGGTCTCTTGTTATTTCAATCTTCTTTTCTTTTCTAATTTGCATGCCAGCACTTCTCAGGTTTATTTGCAGACTCTCTGTTTTTGTTTTTGTTTTTTGCTTTCTATAATTCATTTTTATTTCCATTTCTCTTGCTTTCCATGCTATTAACATGGATCCTTGTAAAAGTTTAATTTGTTGAGAAATACTTATCTTCTCTGAAAATGACATTTACATACCATTCAAAAGAGACAATGGAAAAGCTAAGAAGGAAACAAAAAGACCAAAGCACCTCCTGCCCAGCAATCAACACTCAGATAAGCAGGGATTAACACCCGGATTATTTATTTATTTATTAAATTTTTATACCGCCCTTCTCCCGAAGGACTCAGGGCGGTGTACAGCCATATTAAAACAAACATATACCCAAAAATTTAAAAACAATTTAAAATATATAAAAATTTGGCCCTTATGTTAAAAAACTACAGACACCCAATTAAAATTCATTTTCTAAGCCAGCCCGGCCTGTTGGAACAAAAGAGTCTTAAGGGCACAGCAAAATGTACGCAGGTCGGGGATCATACGAACCTCTAGGGGCAGCTCATTCCAGAGGGCTGGTGCCCCCACCGAGAAGGCTCTCCCCCTGGGTGTCGCCAGTCGACATTGTTTGGCCGACGGCACCCTGAGGAGTCCCTCTCTATGGGAGCGTATTGGCCGGTGGGAGGCTATTGGTGGCAGAAGGCGATCTCGTACCTACCCAGGTCCTAAGCCATGGAGTGCTTTAAAGGTGGTAACCAACACCTTGAATCGCACCCGGAAGATCACCGGGAGCCAGTGCAGCTCGCACAGGAGAGGTGTTACATGGGTGCGCTGTGTCACACCCATAATCACCCGCACGGCCGCATTCTGGACCAGTTGGAGCCTTTGGGTGCTTCTCAAGGGGAGCCCCATGTAGAAAGCATTACAGTAGTCCAGACGGGACGTGACGAGGGCGTGAGTGACTGTGTGCAAGGCGTCCTGGTCCAGAAAGGGGCTCAACTGGTGAATCAGGCGAACCTGATAAAAAGCTCCCCTGGCCACATCCGTCACATGGTCTTCTAAAGACAGCCGTGCATCCAGGAGAACACCCAAGTTGCGGACCCTCTCTGAGGGGGCCAAGATCTCGCCCCCAATAGTCAGCGATGGAGCTAGCTGGCTATATCGGGACGCCGGAAACCACAGCCACTCGGTCTTGGAAGGGTTGAATCTGAGCTTGTTTCTCCCCATCCAGATCAACAATTAATACCAGACCAACAATTAAGCAGTTAATAATAACCCAATCAAGGAACTACTAACTCAGACAAACAATCCAGCAGTAAACAGAGCCCAATCAAGGAAATACCTAGAAGAAAACAGTACTCCCACCAACACTGATAGTATATAAACAGAAAGCAGACTCCACTCCCTTCTAACACGGATGATGATACCTAGTTGGGTAATGAAATGTTTGCAAAAAGCTACCAAGCTCAGAGAGCACCAAGGACTCCACAGATGTTGTCCTCCACCTCCTCCTCCTCCTCCTCCTCCTCTCCACAAACCCCCCTCCCTTCTAGCACTGATAATGTTACCTATTTTGTGTGATGAAACCTCTGCAAGAAAACAACCAATTTGAGTTACAGATGTTTTCTTCTATTGGTAGTTAGCTAGTAATTCAACTCTTTTCTAGGATATCTTAAGACTCACAAATAGAAGTTTGGCCAGATCATCACCAAATTCCTTCCGTATGCAATGCACGGTCCTGACATTCAAACTCGTTCGGGCGTTCCCAGGTGGAGCTGGATGTGCTAAGTTCTACCGGCCCCTGTGTGGGGCAAAGACCCCAAACTCAGTTGTAAGCAATTATAGGAAAGCAAGCATGGGGGGGGGGATCCAGATGGGAATCCCAAATGGTGAGTTACCAGTGGTTCTCTTAGGTCTCTTCTAGATAGACAGCTTCTCAAAGACAGTCTTCAGTCTTCAGTCTTCTCCTGGATGTTCCTGTAGAAGAGTTGGTGAGGAACTCTGGAGAAGGACCATTGTCGGATGAAAGCATCCCTAAGTGTTCTCAGACTTTGCTAGTGGGAAACTATGGCCAGGGTTTTAATGTGGTGGACTGTGTGTGTGAACTCTATATTTTTCCGCATGGTTAACCTTCTGGAGTACATGCCTTGGCTGCCTTCCCTGTTCCCAGCCATGCTGATGAATTCTGCCTCAGGAGGATTTTCTCCATAAACAGGGATCAACCAAGATCTCCAAAAGGCTTGCAGAGAAAAGCTATACTTAATCCCGGAATGTAGGTTTTCACGGCTGCTGGTTGTGGCCGAAGACCTCTGGGTTATCCCATGGGAGACGAAGAATGCATAGTGATGTTTTGTTGGCCATGCTGCTTGCTTCCTCGGAGCAGATACAAAACTTCCTCAGAGACAGTGGTGGGATTCAAATAATTTAACAACCAGTTCTCTGCCCTAATGACTGGCTGGGTAGGCATGGCCGGGTGGTCATGTGACTGGGTGAGCGTGGCCAACTCGACGTCACTCTTCACACCCAGTCCCGCCTCCCGGCCACTCGCCTCAAAGGCAGAGGTGGGATTCAGCCGGTTCAGACCGGTTCGGGCTAATCCCACCACTGGCTGGCCCCACCCCCGCCCATTTTTCAGCCCATTTTGAAGTCCACAAGTCTTAAAGTTGCCAAGGTTGGATACCCCTGAGCTAGATGTTCTGATAGATCAGTGTATTTCAAATTTGGCAACTTTTAAGATGTGTAGACTTCAACTTCCAGAATGCTGTCTGGGCAATTCTGGAAGTCCACACATTTTAGGATTGCAAGTTTGAAAAACCCTGTCAAAAATGGGCAAATTAAGATCCTTTTTAGGGGTTACATATTACAGATTATCCTGAGCAATATATCTATGAAGGAAGACTGTAATAGAATCATGCTTTATGCATAAAAATATAGAAAGGCATCTAAGGATCACTATTCTCCCCACCTTCATGGACCATAATATATGAGAAAAAGTTCGCAATGATCTCAACAGAAGTTTTTCTCAGCTCTGCTTTGCCTGAATATGCAATATCTATGCTCTGTCATTGAGCTGTGATCATTCTGGCCCTAAAAATAGACACAAAGTTCTCCCGATCATAAAACTGTCCTCCTCTGTCTTTATTCTGGAATAGTCAGATAACGAGGAAAAGCTGAGCAGGAGAGATTTATGGACAGATATTATTATTGATCTGATTTATCCTAGAACTGTTATCACTGGAAAAAAGGGACTTTTACACTGATACTTACGATGCCTTCCCTACCCCACCCCAGTACTGATGTACTGATATGAGGAAAAGGTCCAAGTGGGTGGAAGGATTTTTGACCCTCTTACAAGCTTATTTTCTCAGAATTGGTTCTAAAACGGGATGTAAAGTTTATTAGTACAGAAATTGTAGTTGGGGCGAAGAAGGAAGCAGTGGGCTTTAGGAAGACAACGTTATGGCAAAAATTTTTGATGAAGTTTTCTTGTTTTCCTTATTTTCCTCGGCTTTAAATCAACCCAAAGACATTACATTTGTTCAACATAAGCTATCTATGGGGTATGGGAACTTATATCAATTTTTTCCCACAAAGTTTTGCTTTAGTCCAGGTGTTACTGTGCTTAGTAGTGCGATTTTATACTATTTCATATGGCTGTGTAATAATCCAAATTCAGAAGGGGGAATATGCTTTGTGGTGAAGGCTCACTTTGTGTCTGCCAACAAATGTTTAAAAGATTTGGGCAGCGGGGCAGGGAAAAGCACAATGGATGTGAGGCATTGAGAGGTCTGAAGTGTGTGCCCACACAAGCTACGAATTCCCCTTCCCTGTTTTGGGGCCATGTCTTGGCTGTTTTTCAGGCCGTTTTCCGGCCATTTTCTGGCTGTTTTTTGGGCTGTTTTGGGCTGTTTTTTGGCATTTTTCAGGCTGTTGTTTGGGCTGTTTTTCAGCCATTTTCAAGCCATTTTTCAGGCCGTTTTGGATGTTCAATAGTAGTAAATAAATAGAGAGGGAAATTGTACCTTGTTGAGGCCTTTGACTCAATTTCCTTCTCTATTTATTTACTACTAAACACCCAAAACGTTCTGAAATATGGCCTGAAAACAGCCCAAAAAAGGCCCAAAACACAGCCTGAAAAAGGGCCTCAAAAGAGCCCCCAAACAGCCAAAAATGGCCTGGAAAATGGCCCCCAAAACAGGTGGGGGCTGGGCCAGCCAGTGATGGGATTAGCTGGTTTGCCGAACTGGGCAGAATTTTAACAACCGGTTCATCTGAACCCATCCGAACTGGCTGACTCCCACCTCTGCTCAGAGATCACCTCTTTCTATATGTCCTCTGTTCAATGGAGCAGCATCCAGGAACCAATTTATGTAGGTGAAGAGGAGGCAGAGCGGGGAGGGGGCGGAGTTAAACATGTCATCAGATTAGAGTCCTTACATTACCACAAATGGTCCAAGTTGAAATTTTCAGTTTCAATGATGGTGTTGGTTTTTTGGTCTGATTTACCTTGTTCGGCTGACAGATGGACCATGATGGTGGACCGCAGCGCCTTCTCTGATGGCACACGAGCCATCGCCCCAGTTCAGCTCTGCTGCGCATACAGAGCACCTCCCACCAGCCAGCTGGTCTTTGGGTCTCTGCCATGCATGTGCAGGGCATGTGTGAGGGGGGCGCGTGTGTATGCATGGGGGGTGTGTGCACGCATGCACAGGGCTGGGCTGCATGCACGGGGGCTGCACACGCATTATATTTGGGGGGTTCGGGTGTGCAGTGCGCATTTGCACACATGCACGCATTGGCCACTCGGTCCGGAAAAGGTTAGCCATCACTGCTATATAAAATATATGCAGAAGAAGGAAAAATATTATGTTAGAACATTAAAACTATTGGGAACTGTAGAAATAAAAAATATCTGGTGAGCAAAGGTTTTGCAGATGTCATTTCCAAGCCCCTTTCTTTCTCTGATCTTTAAGAAATCGGGGAGAAGAGGACCAGTGCCAGAAGATGGACGACCACCAAATATTATTCCAGTCTTCAGAAAGAGACCAGCCAGTCTATAATTGGTCAGTTTGAGATGGATACTAGACAAATAATTTAGCAAGCAGGTTGTGAAATCCAGGAGCCAAGCAAAGTTGAGTTATCAAGAACAAATGGTGTCAGACCAACCTGATCTCCTTTTTAAAAACAGGACAACCACTTTAGAGAATGGATAGAAATAGTGAGATGAGAGCAAGCAAACCCACAACCTCAGAAAAATACAGGTTTCTCTCAGAATATTTTTATCAGGTGCTCTGCATAAAACAGGGGACCTTATCAACACTTTCTAATTTTTAAAATGTACTATAATAACAAATATTAAGCTTTTATTTATAATGATGTATCATAATTATAAATAAACATTACAATATAATGTTTAAATCATTTGAGGAACTGTTTTTTAAAAAGAAAAATGGTATATGCAAAAGATTTAAGAGTTACAGGGAATTCACGGTGAGAGTGGAGAAGATTCTCATGCCCATAAATGCTTTTATTGAACGAAGGGAGAATATAATCTCTGGGGTTCCCCCCATTCAGATGATTAATTTCGTCCTGTGATTAAACTGGGCAACCTTGCCAGAATCAATGATTTGCAACAACAAATCACAAACAATTTCAGACAAAGTAAACCAAAATATTTCTTTCCAGTTATTTGACATGGATTCAATTGGGCACATCTGCAGCCTCCTTTAAGGAAAGGAAAACAGATCTGAAGAGCGAAAGCGTGCTTAAGCGTTTGAAGTTCAGTAAAATTATACTGGCAAGTCACAAAAACAATGAAAAAATAGCCGCTCAGAGAAGGCAAAAAAAAAAAAAGGAACAGCATTATCAGACTTCAAAGACAAATGTTTTAAACTGTAAGCCACACATATCATTCTCTTTCAAGGCCACTAATGACAAAACAGGCATTGTTTCCTCTTTCTGTTAAAAGCAGCCTGGACCCATTTTAAGGTGTGCCAAAAAAGACATCAGGAGAGGCATTAAATGAGGTTCCAGAGCTGGAAAAGGGCAGTTTTTCAAACAGATCCATCTCTCCTTCTTGATATCTAAGTGGAGGCCCTGAATCCATGGTTAATGCTTTGGACGGTTCTTAGACTTGTTTATGGCTCTGCTGGGAATCTGGCTACACAGGTTAACATGATAAGGCCACACTTGGAGTAATACATCCAGTTTTGGTCGCTTCAATACAAAAAATGTTGAGATTTTACAAACAGTACAAAGAGCAGCAAAGATGATTAGGAGGCTGGAGGCTAGAACGGTTGCAGGAATAAGGCATGTCTGGTCTAGTGAAAAGAAGGACTAGGGGTGACAGGATAGCAGTGTTCCAATATCTGAGGAGCTGCCACAAGGAAGAGAGGGTCCACCTATTCTCCAAAGCACCTGAAGGCAAGGCAAAAAGCAATGGATGGAAACTAATCAAGGAGAAAACCAACCTAAAGAAATTTCCTGACTGTGGAAACAATTCACCAGTGGAATGACGTGCCTCCAGAAGTTGTGCGTGCTCCAACACTGGAAGAGCCTGGACAGCAATTTGTCTGCAATGATCTAGGGTTTCCTTCAGGAGCAGGGAGTTGGACTAGAAGGCCTCCAAGGTTGCTTCCAACCCTGTTATTCTCTTATCTGAAGATCAATGCCAGCCTTTTGACCTCAACTTTGCACAGAAATGCAACTGATCTAACCAATAAAGAAGAAAGTTTGTAGCTCAGGGTTGCAATGAAAAGTCCTTGGTGCTCTCTGAGCTTGCTTCTTTTCTTGCAGACGTTTCATGACCCAACTGCTATCTAGGTTGATGGTGTTCCCTAGCTGGGTCATGAAACACCTGCAAGAAAACAGCCAAGCTCAGAGAGCACCAAGGATCCCACAACTGATATAAAACTGATATTGCATCATCGAGGCCACCACAGCCTGTACTAGCTGAAACGTCTGAACTATTTTCATAGGCAGCTTCATTACAGTAAGAGGGGAGAGTTGGGTGTAGTGGTTAGGGCACCAAGCTAGGAACCAGGAGACCCTGAGTCCAAGGCCTGCCTCAGGCACCATGGCATTTTGGTGATAGTTTCTCTCCTTTGATCCTTGGAAGAAGAAGACTAGGGCAAACTACGTCCCAAAAACGTTACTGAGAAAACTTCAGGGGCTTCCCATATAGTCACTAGGACTCAAAACTGGACTGAACTTCTGCCTCCCCAAACCACTGCCTGCATGAAGACATGAGAACCATAGTTGTATGCTCCATCAGTGGTGGGCGAAACGCAGAATGATGGACCCTGTGATGTGACAGTAATAACCCAAAGAACAACAACAATAAGAAGTCCCAGGGTTTGGATATGAAGGTATCCCTCTTTCAGATTCCAAAAAGCATACTGAACAAAATTGGGAATTGTCTATGGAGATTCTCAGTCATCCAGGTCATGGTTGTCCCACAAGTGCTTTTTCAAGAGGCAACTGGACTTTCTGGTTTTTCTTTGAAAATGTTTCGCTTCTCCTCCAAGAAGCTTCTTCAGCTCCATAGCTCCATACCTGAAGAAGCTTCTTGGATGAGAAGTGAAATGTCTTCAAAGAAAAACCAGAAAGTCCAGCTGCCTCTTGAAAAGGCACTTGTGGGACAAAACTGGGAATTGTAACCAGAGGATCTGCATCCTTTCAACAGGTTTCCTGAGACAATCTCTGCAGGGATGATGTCCTTGCTTCTTATTTTTAATTTTGACCTGAGATGGTGACTTGGCATCAGCCACAGCAAAGACAGACCCTTTCTGTCCCACTGCTTCCCAGCTGGCCAACTATAAAATATTTATCAGGACTAGCTCTGCACAGGGGAGGTATTAAAACAAGGAAGTGGCCTCCATCATATGATCTAATTCAGAGAGAGAGAGGGAGGGGGAAATATTGTTTACATAAGAAAGGAGGAAAAGCTTATCTTGTGTTCTATTTGTTCAACTCTTGACTGGTCCTTAGACCGCTTCATCAGTTCCCCCAGTTCCCAATCGTCTTTTTAAAGTGGCAGGTGAATAAACCCATTCCCACAGCCTTCAGTCAGTGCGTGGGAACCCTGGGTCTAATGATCTTGCCACGTGTCCACAGATGGTGGCCTAATCACAAGACTCCTCCTGGATTCTCAACCCCGTCGCCTTCTAAACCCAACATTCCTTAACCTCTTCCATGCTTTTCCCTCTCCGCTAAAGTATGTTATCAAAGTCAACACCCAAAATATTGTTTTAACCCCCTTTTTGGTGTGGCTACCTAGCACACCACAGCACACCATAGGGCAGGAGACAGCTCCAGAGGTGATGAGTTTTGTTCACCTGGGACAGAGCAAGCAAGAGACCCCTGCTTCACCTTGAACAAATACAAATCCATCAAACGTTGGCCCATTTCATGCTCAGATTTGCACCTAATAGGAGAAGGAATAAATTCAAGGAAGCTCTTAACCGTGAGTAACTTTTTACATGATCTAGCTAGCTTGTCTGTGGAGACAGTTTGTTCCAAATGACACGTAAAGCCTTAAGAATGGGAAAGCCAAAGTCATTTCAATATCCTCACTGCCACTGATTTTTAATTATATAGTTCATATCCTTAAAATCAAAAGCAATTTCAGAAGAGTACTTGGATCTGACTGTTTTGTGGACCTTGATGACTGAAGCTTTCATACTATTGTTTCTCCCTCCCTACAGATCGAGATCTCTGAGGTTGTGTATGTGTGTGTAATAAATCCTGTAATGAATGGACTAAACCGAGAACATGCAATGGTTTTTCTCCTCTGCCCTTCAAGTCAAGATTTCCCCCGCTGAACCCAGCCCAGTTGTTTCAGACATGAACTAGAGTAGAGTAGAGTAGAGTAGAGTTGGAAGGGACCTTGGAGGTCTTCTAGTCTAGCCCCTACTCAAGTAGGATTTCAGATAAGTGACTGTCTAGTCTCTTCTTAACAACCTCCAGTGATGAAGCACCCACGATTTCTGGTGGCAAGCTGTTCCACTGGTTAGGCAAGCTGTCCTCACTGTTAGGAATTCTCCTTAATTCCAAGTTGCTTCTCTCTTTGGTTTTTTTTTTTTAATTTGATTTATATGCCGCCCTTCTCCGGAGACTCAGGGTGGCTTACAATGTGCTAAGCAATAGCCTTCATCCTTTTGTATATTTATACAAAGTCAGCTTATTGCCCCCACAAACTGGGTCCTCATTTCACCTACCTTAGAAAGGATGGAAGGCTGAGTCGACCTTGAGCCTTGGAGAGATTCGAACCAGCAGTAATTGCAGGCAGCTGTATTAATAACAGGGTGCTTAGACCACTGTACTATCAAGGCTCTTTCCAACCATTGTTTCTTGTCCTGTTTTCTGGTGCTTTGTAGAATAATTTGACCCCCTCTTCCGTGTGGCAGCCCCTCAAATGAGATGACAGATGCCCCTCTTCTCATCCCCGAATGCCAAGGACAGTAAGGAAACATCTGGAAACGAAGTGTCTGCCACCTTAACTAACATCTGAACCAGGGCTTTTCGGTCTTGGCAACTCCTGCCTGGCTGGGCAATTCTGGGAGTTGAAGTCCACCCATCTTCAAGCTTGAGAAACACTGATCTAAACAAACATCTAAACTCTAGCGTGGTGGCCCACTTTGAACTCAACCCCAGATCAGCTCTGGCCCTCCACCCCAAGAACTGAACCAGCCCAGTTCAAGAGAAGCACCAAAGCCTGCCTGGCTGTCCTAAGGACTCTGTAGCCCATGTTGCTCAGTCTAGCCTTCTTTGATCTAACTTTTAAATGTTCTTCGTGACCAGGTTGTTTGTGGCCAGAGATGTTATGATCTTTATTTTACCAATAGCCTCTTTTTCTCCAGCAGAACAATGGGCCTTTTCAGAGTAAGCATTCTCAATTTCAAAGCCACGTAAAAGAGGGGAAAAGAGACTTAAAAGAGAGACAGTTTGGTGTAGCAGTTAAGGCACCAGGCTAGAAACCAGGAGACTGTGAGTTCTAGTCCTGCCTTGGGCCTGAAAGCCAACTGGGTGACTTTGAGCTGGACCATCTCTCTCCTCCCATCCCACTCACAGGGTTGTCATTGTGGGGAAAAGAGGAAAAGGAAGCAGTATTAAGATGTTCACCACCTTGAGGTACCTATCAAGTAATAAAAGCAGAATAAAAAGCGAATAAGTAGATTAAATATAAGCAAATAAAAAAGCCCAAGTGAGCGTGCTTAAAATGACACACTCGATTTGTTTTTGTTTTTTGGCAAAATAAACTGAGAAAAGTTTGTTTCTCTCTCTCTCTCTCTCTTTTGTGTGTGTGTGGAATGAGCTGAGCTGGCAGTGGGGCAGGAGAGGCCCCCCCTTTCCTGGCTTTGGGGAATCGGGAGCAGGGGGGTTGGGTTGGGGGGGGGGGCTGACCGAAATCTATTTGTTTTCTCCGGGTTTTATTTATTTATTTATTTAGTCAGTTGGTGGGTCAATCTGTGCAGCAGAAGACACCTCCCCTTTTCGGAGTGTTTGCAAATGAGTCGCCCTGCATGACAAAGGAGCTGGCTCCTCCGGAGAGCCTCCCATCACTCCTGGTGCCCCAGTGAAGGCCTTGGGACCGCTGAGGGGAAGGGCTGGCCTGGCCCTCCAGGGCGGCTTTCATACCTTCCTAGGAACCGAAAGGAGGAGGACAGATGGGGGGGGTTGTTTGCCCCTCGTCCGTCCAATGGCCTCAGGATGTTTCACCTGGGAAAATCAAACCTCCTCCTGCTCAGAGGGCTGTTTCTTCCCCTCCTGGCCTGGGTGGCATTTGAATTCGCAGCCAGTGCGATTCCGATTCATGTGTAAATGGCCGACAGATGTTGGGCATTTCGTTTTTCCAGCCAAATGAAGCACATTCCTAAAACCAGAAAAAAGGGCATTTTTGCCACTCTCCAGACATTTTTCTTTCTTTAATTCCTTTGCTTTAGCTTGGTATGCTTAAAAGTGTTATATTTCCATTAACTCTGGCCTTAATTCTCCATAGCTTCCAGCCTCTTGAACTATTATAGCAACTGCCTTACGATCAGCCTGGAAGATAAGCGGAACATCTCCACACTAGGCTCTAGAACCTTTAAGAAATAAATAAGATTTGTTTTTCCTCTCAAGTGTCTTTAAGAAGAGATGGGTCAACCATTTGTCTGGAATGGGGCAGGGTCTCCTGCTCGAGCAGGGTTTGGATGAGGAGACCTCCAAGGTCCCTTCCGACCCTCTTATCCTATTAACCCTCTTACCATTGCTCACTTAGTGGCCATCGTTTTTTAAAATTAAGATGCAAAACAAGAGAGGCCAGGGAGGTAGGGACAACAGATCACAGAAACCAGGCTCTTTAGACAATGTCTTAGAAGTTATTCCAAAATATATTTAATAACCATGACTTCTTAGCATCTGGAGTTAGGATGTTCCCTTTAAAGCTTTTCCCGGGCATGGAAGTTCTGGAGGAGACAGGACAGAAACATTCCAGATTTAGAGAGGAGTGGTGGAGATAAATTAAGAGAGAGAAGATTTGTATTCTAAACAGATTGAAGCTCTTTTGGCGTGGTAGGAGAGAGAAAAATTGGATCCTAAATACCTGAGCTGTCAACCATTATCTTCAGCCATCATCTCTTGGGCACCAACTAGTACTTCTTGAGAGAAAGAGCTCCTATCTCCATGCCCACAAAAATCCATCTCCATTCAGAACATCTGTGGGCTCCATCTTATCTGGTTAATTTCAAGTGTGGTTTATTACTTGTAGGACCCACATGATCTCTCTTCTGCTTTGTTGATGGCCCCTAACTAAAGCCGTGGTCTTCACTGTGAAGAGGCCAAGCTGTTCCCTGAAATGTTTCTTGTTCATGCTTGAATGGAGACACCAGCTAGCTTGGAGACTCTTCAGAAATGCACTGACCCTGTGCCTGATCCAAATCAGACTCAAGGAAAGGAACAATGCTTCCCCAGCCTCTCCAGGCAATGCATACACCCCAGACAATATACATTCTATAGGGGCTACATCAACCAGGGATGTATGCTGTATTAGGCCTGTGACATGCAGATGGTCTCCACAGGGTTTTCAGCGTTGACGTATGTGGCATTGTAACTCATTGTTGAGACAGCTCTCCAAGATGGACTTCATGTTTAGTGTTTTATTCTTCTGGACTTAGGATTCAGGTTGGTTTGTTGAAATAAGAAGTAAACAGAATGACAGTAACAGAATGAGCTCTGTGTGGTTTTGGCTAACTTTAGCCACCCAGCAAGACTCTCCGTCTAGCAAAGCTTCCACCGTATAAGGTGATGAGTCCAGAGCGCCTGGCCCCTCAGCGCCAGAGACGCAGCTCCGGACTACCGTGTAAATCTCTGAACGCCAAGGGCGAAAGTAAACTCCGAGAAAGAAAATGCTCAACACTTGTAAAGACCAGCTGGATGCATGCTGAATGTCACACTCCGGCTGTTTTAAATGAGGTGAAACAAACAATAAAAATAAGGAACACCCATCGCGGACAGGACCAGCTACACTCGAGCGGCTGTTCATCACAGCAGTACATTTTCAAGCCAAAGCAGAAAAGCACAACAAGCAGTTAGTCAAGTCAAACGAAACAAATATTAGGAGAAAATGCAAAACAAAGTGAAATCGAAGTTCTGGCTCTCGAGTCTGGCTTGAGGATGGGGTTTCCTTAGGAGCAGAATCAAACGATGGCTGTTTTTTCAATCCTTGGCAAATCCTAATTTGAGAAAAAAAAATTCAGAAAAGTGGTGATATGGGATTTTGAATTATTCAGTAGAAGTGCATTCACCTTCTAGCGGTCAGCCTCAGGTGATTCCCTCCCATAAACCTTTTGTCACTTCTCAGACTATAGAAAATCCGATATTTTTGTCCGAACAAAAAAACATCTGGAATAACTGCAGGAATAAATTCTTCACAATTCTTCCTTCTTTTGCAAAAGGACACCACGTGACCCCGGGACACTGCGACCGTCATAAGTATGAGTTGGTGGCCAAGCGTCTGAATGTTGATCACATGACCACCAGGATGGGTGCAATGATCACAAGTGTGAAAAACAGTCACAAGTCACTTTTTTCAGCACCCTTGCAACTTGGAACTGTCACTAAATAAACCCTTGGAGGTCAAGGGCTGCCAGTTTCAACGTTAGGTGTGTGTAAAGTGAGCTGGGTGTGTTGGGAGAGCAAAACAGCCTTCCGGGCATTTTCCCTTCGCCCCTTCACACAACCCATGTATTGTCCAGGGATTCAGCAGCATCCCAGGGACCGTGCGGAGGCCTTAACGGAGAGCGGAGAAGGACACCTCTCGTTCAGACCGGGGTGGCTAATGACATCTGTCACCACAGGACTCTCCAGCCAGGCAGAGGTGACCGTCCGTACCTGCTCCCAAGACAGCCGGCCCCAGCCGAGAAGGCAGGCTACCCAGGAAAGAAGTTGTAATTTGTATTTTGTCAACAAAAGTTGCTTAATCCCCTCGAATGGCATCCTTCAGAGAGGCAGGTCTTTGTCCCGAGATCTGCAGCGGGGAGAAAGAATGCGGGCAGGATTAGCCTCCACATGGAAATGGTGGTTGAAGGGTTCATTTAGAGAGGCCTCATTGTTGTGCGCTCAGCCCGGGACTCGGCTGGGTTCTCATTCTCTCATCAGGCTGGCCTTTTCTGGCTAAATGAAGGGGAAGACCCCGAGGAGGGGTCGGCCATGGCTATTAAGCGATTTGGGGCAAGGCAGGCTCCGGAGCCCACGTTGTCCTCGGCTTCGTAGCGGAAGAATTTTCCCATGAAATCTCAAGGGGAGAAATCCGTAGATGGGCCTTTACTGGCCCTTGCAAGGAGACCCTGACGGGCTGGTCCTGAGGTGGGAAAATGGGGGCGCTCCAGACCCCCTCCCCACCCCCCATGACCAGTGACAATTCAGTCCCATCGGCCTCTGAAAGGAAGCCTGAAACCTCACTCGGCTTGGCTGAGCAGAGCAGGCTTCGGCCTCTTCTTAACCAAACTGGGCCATCCAGGAGGGAGAATCAAACCGGTCGGTCTGACCAAAACAGCCGCCGTGGAGTTGTGACCCGGGTCTGGCCCCTTTGCATGTGCGTTGCATTTTGCGATGCTTGTGGTGCCACAGCAGGATGGCGCTTTCACCCGAGTGATTGATGGGGCACCAGGCACTCATCCCAAAGAGGCAGCAGCTCCTTTGCTTCTTGGGGGTGCAACTCTACAAACATCCATCCAGTCCCCTCGCTTTCCACCTGGTTTTTCTTTTCTTTTTGTAATGGACAGAAGGACATCAGGTTGTTTTGGAAGGAAGGAAGGAAGGAAGGAAGGAAGGAAGGAAGGAAGGAAGGAAGGGAGAAGAACAGAGTTGGAAGGCACCTTTGAGGTCATCTAGTCCAACCTCTGTTCAAGCAGGAGACTTATACTGTTTCAGAAAAATGGTTGCCCAGTCTCTTCTTAAAAACCTCCAGTGATGGGAAAGGAAGGAAGGAAGGAAGGAAGGAAGGAAGGAAGGAAGGAAGGAAGGAAGGAAGGAAGGAAGGAAGGAAGGAAAAGAAAAGAAAAGAAAACAGAAGGAGGGAAGGAAGGAAAAGAGAAGGAGGGAGGGAGGATAATCATCCTTTCAAAAACCACACTTACAACTCTTGTGGTGCTGTGGTAGTACAAAAGGTACTTTGCAGAGCAGGAAGAACAACTTCTAATTCACGGGCAGAGGAGAGAGAGAGTTGGGGTCCTACCCTTTTACTATATAGAGTCCATTTTAGATTGCTCCAGAACCTTGTTGGATACTATTGTAGAGTCACCTTGGTGAAAACTGCCCGGTGGCCAGGGTCTCCTAAAAGGTCCAGGGTCTGCAGTTAAACTCTGGTCTTTGCCCTGACTGTTGCTGGGTGTCCTAGACTCTCTAAGGCAGCTACACAACTTAGATAGGTTCTAAGACTGCAGTTTTCTCCACAATGTCTGCCCTTAGGAGCAAAAGCTTTGGGTTTTTTCTTTGCACGCCCATTGCTCAAGCCTGCAGAATGTGTATCTGTGTGTAGGTGTGGGTGTGCATGCACACACGTAGGTCTGTGTAATTAAGTTTCCTCAATTACAAGTACGCAGAATTCAGGCAAGCGAAGAGTCCCTTAAAGGTACAGAATTTGCAGGCCTCCGAACTCGATCTGCAGTCCTTATCTTTTGAGATTGCTGTCGTGTTTCAGAGATAACTATTGACTCCGTGTTTTCTTGTTTTTTATTAAACAGAGGCGTGGCTTTTGAAATGTTCCTGATTATAAAAATAGTTTGCTATCTTCCTGAAAAACCAGAAGAACAAGATAAGAATATGGCTTGGAGGAAGAATTGTAATTTAAAGCCACCTGTGATGACTCCAGTAAAATATTACTGAATCTACCTTTGTAGTAACCCCACACTGACTTCCAGCTTTTGGAGTGTGGCGCTAAACATATTTACTGTATGTGGAAAGAAAAAAGGGCTCGTATAGATTAGGGATTGACCACAGGTCAAGGAAATGCAACCCCTTCTTCCTTTAAAAGCTGTACATCTGTAAAGCACATCAACACACTATGACATATTGGTGGCCTCAGGCAGAAGAGTGGATGCTGGTAGATGCTGAGAGCCTGGTGGACGTTGGCCTCAGCTACGCTGCTGGTTCTTCCTCGGCACTTTCCACCCTCCTGAGCCAGAGATCAGGTGACAACCTTGTTGGTTTCTACGTGGCTGAGCTGGTTGTCTTTCCCGTTGCATTTCTCCATGCGAGGTAATCGGTGCCAGGAGGGATACACCCGATTGCCTTCAGAAGTTGTGGGTGCTCCATCACTGGAGGAAAATGGGCAGCCATTGGTCTGAAATGCTGTAGGGTCTCCTGTTGGAGCAGGGGGTTGGACTAGAAGACCTCCAAGGTCCCTTCCAACTCTGTTAGTCTCTCATTCTGATTTTGCAAGCCAGCAGAATGTTAGGCAGCTGAAGGACTTTCCAGCAGAGGCTGTGTGAATGCAGGTTGCTGAGAAGCAGCTAGTAGATGCTAGGCCCAGGGAGGGCAGAGCAACATGGGCCTCCATTTAACATGCTGCCATCAGGGTACCCAGAAATGAATGGAGATATCAGCAGAAGACTCTCTCTCTCTCTCCTTTCCCCCCTCCCTTCCTCCCCCCCCTCATACAAGAGAACCATATTTTGCAAGTAAAATGTATCCCACATGGCATTCATGAGGATGTACAACTAACCAGCAGGTGTGGTGTCATCTCAGATCCAAAATGCCTTCCCTGCCCACACTGGGGAGAGGGGATTTCTTCTGTAGAAGACATCAAATCTTGGTCAGCCGGCTTGTTGTGTCCTAGTGACAGGAGCAAAAGAGTTATTGAGAAAAAAAAAGTTATTTACTTTCCCGTCCCTACCTGACCTCTGTAGTCCATCATAGTAGAAGCGGTGGTGTTGAGCCACATCAATAGCATATTTTTATGGCACAAGTGTGTTAATCTCACATTGACTCCAGAGCACAAGAGTGTTGATCACAATGCTGGGCCGAAGATTGATTTGAGTTGTTCTATGGTGAGATCTCTGAATCAGCAAACAATGTCCTTATTCCTTATTTACCTTTGTTATCAATACTGTAACTTCCCTCCAAACTCGCCTGTCGCAGTGAAAATTGTTTGAGTGGAAGGACTTGGACTCCATTCAGTTCTCATGTAGTTGGAAGCCATTCCTGGGATCAGAAACTCTCTAATCCCACCTCCACTTCATCTCCCTGGGCCTCGTCTATTTGGGGACTCCGGGAAAGATCAAAGTAGATCCTACAAAGGGTTAAATCTGCCAATCTCTCAACCACGCACCCATAGATATAAGAAGGGTTGTTGTTTTTTTTTAAAAAAAATAGAAGACAATGAGGCCTGAGAAGTAATGGAAACCAAAGCCTGTGACTTTTATAAAGTGTACATAGAAAAGAGCTCAATTCACAGCCATGGTAACTTGAGAATTGACAAAGTACAAACACAACTCTGGTGTATGTGATGGTGTAACTGCAGAATGATAACATAATTATAGGGCAGCTCTTCCTCTTTTAGGGAACATGAAATTTGGCATTCAATTCAAAGAAACTGTTCAGATTGCAGAATAAAGACATATTTAGTAAGGCATTCCTAACGAAATATACTATGTTGTTAGAAATTGTAGAGAACATTCGTAGCTCGGGTTGTAGATTTAGGCAAAGGCTTGTCCTCCGAGCTTGGTGCTTGACTGCTGGACGTTTCATTACCAAACCTCACTCTGCTGAAGATGTTACCTAGTATGGTAACGAAATGTCCGGGAGCCAAGCAGCAAGCTCAGAGGACAAGCCTCTGCCTAAATCCTATCTTGTGGTCCAGATTTCTACCCTTGAGTCATTTTCAAAGGATGAAGAGGTGGTCTTAACTGCAGCCCTGCTCCTAACTGGCTTACTTAAATCCCATTGATTTCAATAAGATTGAAGTGGTTTCTTGGGGCTCTTCTACTTCATAGCGGGATTAATGGAGCAGAGCGTAATCCCTTCCTTAAAATAATTGTTCTGAAAATGGTACTCCCACCCCCCCAAAAACAACTTTTCCTAATTATGCTTGAATGGAATTCTATTTCAAACCGGACATCCATTGTGGTGTGTTATGTGTCAGAGCATCAGGGCACAAATAACCTGAACGACGACTTCCATCGCTGATGATGTTACCTAGTTGGGTCATGAAACGTCTGCAAGGAAACCAGCAAGCTCAGAGAGCACCCAGGACCCCTCATGTCAACCCTGAGCTGCAAATATCCTCCTTTATGGGTGACGTGGAGGAGGAAAAGAGTGTGCAGAACATGCAGGGCAATGAAGAGAAACATGGGTTTATGAACAAAAAAAAAACCCCTCAGAATACAAATAAATAAGTAAAATCATATAAGGTGAATGAGTCCAAGGGGACATTTTTTTATTTTTAGAGATTTTAATAGCTTTGCTCTAAACACAAATTTGAATTCAACTTAGTCCTTTAAAGAGTCTCTTTGTTTAAATTGCTTTATGGAGGCACTTAAACACAAATGTCAGCTGTCTTAGGGTGTCAGGGGCTCAACTCAGATATATAAAAATGTGCTTTTGCTGTACAACTGCTGCACAAACACTGGGCACCTTATACAGAAGGACATTTCCCCCCATAAAAACTCCGAGGAGGGGATTAAATACCCATTTTCTCCAGTGATATTGATAAGGGCAGCCTGAAGCCATTCAGACAAACCCAAACTCTTTTTTCCAACTTTTACGCAGTCAAAACAAACTCCTTCCGCGGTGGTGAAACGGACCTTTTGAAGGCGCTCTTTTGCTTTCAGTCCAAGAAGGACTCTTCCTCCCGCAAAGGGGATGAAGATGTCAAATTGTCCCTGAGAAAGGACAAGAGCGTGTTGTTGTCGTGCTTGGACGTGAAGCGAGAAATGTCTTTATTAGCACCCAGGGGAACGTGGGGTTGCGGAGCCCGCCTCCCTATTAGGATCCGGCGCCCGCCTTCCGACCTAATGAAGCACAATAAGCAGATTATAAAATGCCTTTTGTTTTGCTAAGTAGCCGCTTTTCTTAGAGGGCATCACAAAGGTGTGTTTTTCCAACGGGGGCCTTTATGTGAGATCTGTGGGTTTGTGCGTCTTCTCCTTCTTCACAGCAGCCCTGGAGGGACGGCGGGGGCCCAGCCACGGCCAGGACAGGCTAGATTTGATCATCACTTAAAGCTTCTTTGATGGAACCATTGTGTGGCAGGCAGTAAAGCTGTCACCGGTGGCTTCCATGCAAATCTTCCTTGCTTTGGCTCCCAGGCTTCGCCCTGCTCTCCGCTGTTTTTGTAGTCCTGAGAAACTGCTGCCACCTGACACTTAGGGTGACCTGAGAGATTTGGGAGCTGAATGTTTGATTCATACGAACGGGGGCACCTCCTACAGCGCCCCTCCTGAATTGGAATGCAAGGCTTCCAACGGGATGCTAGGAAAAAGAGAGCTAGAAGGGAAAATACCCTGGGACTCCTCATCCCTCCTCCTATCCGAACCTCTGCCAAAAGACACCCCCTCCCCCCCCCCACCCCGTCTGCTTTCATTGGTATTCAGATATTGCCACCTGTCAGACGAGCTGGCAACGGGAAGGGGATCCGGCAGCCAGAAGGGGAAGTGTGTGGTTGTGCTAGAGCACAAGTCTCCAGCAGCATGGCAGGGAATAAATGAAAATGGTCAAGGAGGAATTGGGTCTTCTCATGGCAAGGAGGATCCGTCTGACCTGAACGTTAGATCAGATGTAGGGAGATTCTCCGTCATCCAGGCCACGGCTGTCCCAAAGGTGCTTTTTCCAAAAGTCAACTGGACTTTCTTGGCTTTTTCCTTGAAAATGTTTCGCTTCTCATCCAAGGAGCTTCTTCAGTTCTGACTGGATAGTGGAGAATGGAAGGATTTACATTCCTTGCAGGCAGCTGGTCATTGCATTCCTCTAGAGCAGTGTTTCTCGACCTTGGAAGCTTGAAAATGGGTGGACGTCAACTCCTAGAATCCCCCAGCCAGCAGCGCTGGCTGGGGGATTCTAGGAGTTGAAGTCCACCCATCTTCAAGCTACAAAGGTTGAGAAACACTGCTCTAGAGAGAGTCCTTGAGGCCACCTGGAGGTTCCTCTGTGTCCTCAGGGTCACCTGAGCGGTGCAAATGGGTGTGGAGCCTGTGCAGACTGTTGGGGAAGAGGCTGTGCTGTCTGCATCTCAAACTGAAACACAAATAGTTCCTGTGGTCTGCAATTTTTTCTGGAAATCCGTTCATACTCACATACCATTCGAAGGGGGTCCATCCCAAAGTGCATAGCTAAACGTCTACGGAGATTCTCCATCATCCAAGTCATGATTGTCCCAAATTTTTCCATAATTGTTTTGCCCCTCCCCCCAAAAAAATCTCTGCAGGTGATAGCAATTGTAGGTGCCACCATGAGAAGAGACTGGGAGAGGAACGTGGCGCAGAGACACCTCGGTCACTGGATCCCTTAGCTGAGAGGGGGAGGGGGAGGCTGACATCAATTTTAGTGGGGGGTGGGGCTTGAGTTGGCCCTATTTAATTCTCTTTCTCCTGCTGCCAGGGTGCAATGAAGATAAGAGGAGGTGGGAATTTTGGATGGTCAACTGGACAGCCACCAATTGATTTTTTCACATCCATGACCAGAATACCTAGACTGTGTCCCACTATCCTAAACCGTCTGGGCCACTGGTGGTGCTTTAGGTGGTTAAAGGCAAGAAATCTACGTATCGATAAATATTTGTAGCATAGGCTTGAAGTGAGGGCCCTTGGAGCTCTCTCAGCCTGCTTGTATTCTTGACCCAACTAGGGAACAGAGGCTCTGATGAGGTTACCTAGTTGAGTAGTGAAACCTGCATGAAAACAACCAAGCTCAGAGAGCACCAAGGGTTAGGGTTAGGGTCCTCCTCCTCCTCCTCTCCCTCCCACTCCTCCTTGCAAACCTCACTCCTTTCTAGCACTGATGATGTTAACTGGTTTGGGTGTTGAAACATCTGCAAGCTCAGAAAACACCAAGGACCTCCCAGTCCTTGTTACATGTAAATGCCCAACATTGTGCGCCCATGGCAGGGCAAGGGTTAATACCACCCAACCTACCCAGCACTTCCCTTGACCCCTCCTTACCTTGACCCCGCCTTCCAGGTATATAAGGTTTTGTCCAGGAGTCCATGTGGTATTCCAGAAGTGTATCTACAAGAGATAAGTAACATGTATCAATAAACAAGTATTGATTCAAACTTACCTTGTGCTGGAGTTATTGGGCTAGATCCTTAGAAACACTTAACAGTCCTCCCCCTCCCCCTCCTCCTCTCCACAAACTCCACCCTTTAGTACTGAAGATGTTCCCTAGTTGGGTCACAAAACATCTGCAAGAAATCAGCCAAGCTCAGAGGACACCAAGAACCCCACAGCCTTCCTCCTCCTCCTCCTCCTCCCCTCTGCAAACCCCATTCCCTTCTAGCACTGACGCTGCTACCTAGTTTGGGTCATGAAACGTCTCCCAGAAAACCCCCAAGCTCAGAGGGCACCGAGGCCCCCTCAGGTCGACCTATATGTGCCGTAGATGCAAGCTGGGCTTCCTGCCTGGGCAAGAGGCTACTGCGGCGGCTTAGAAGACAAGGAGTCGTTTTGTTTTAGTAAATGACGGTTGAGCCCATGGAAAGTGCTGCAGCCTCAGGAGCAAAGGAAGGGGGTGAAGAGACAGGCATTGTTTGGGGTGCTTGAAACCCCCTGGCCCTGAGCAAAGGAAACTCTCCTTTGCAGGGCGAACCCTGATTGGCTCTGCCCAGTGGGGTCCCCCCAAGTGCCATTGAGGGCAGCGACGGATGCTTATCCCAGCCCAGGCTTTTCCTTCTGCTGCTTCAGCTGGAACTTCAGGCACCCCAAGGTGGGCCTTCATCAGGCTCCCCACCCTTTTAATGGAGATGTGATACGGCTCCTTCGAGCAGCCCGTCGAGGCACCCGAAAACTCGAGGATCGCTTCTTCGGGTGGGGTGGGCGGGAATGGCTTCTTGACGGAGGCAATAATTGACGGCTCTTGGAAATTATGTTTTCGTAAAATAAGATTAACCTTTGGATCATGTGTTTGTTCCGCTCTGCTAGCGGTGTTTTCTCCCACTTAATCCTGACATCTGAGCTTAATCCTGACAACTGCAACCGCCGGTGGGGATAGCCCACTTTGCAGCTGGGTTTTGCCTGAAAAGCTGCCCAGTGAGAAGCCTTCCATCAGCAATCTGTCCATGGCCGCGTCCCTTCTTCCCACATCTCCCCACCCCCCTCCTCTTGAGGGAGAAGCCCTTTTCCTTGGCACAACCTTGGCAGGTCTCCGTTGGGCTCTGGGGCAAGGTAGGCTGGCATCCGAGCTGTGCAACTCAGCAACCTCCAAAGGCTTCTCTCCTTCCTTCCTTCCTTCCTTCCTTCCTTCCTTCCTTCCTTCCTTCCTTCCTTCCTACCAGGTGTTTCTGGCAAGTCAAGGCCTCCATCTGGAAAGGAAAAAAACGGTTCCATCCTGATATTTGTATGCATTCCTTTCTAGACTTCTCTCTGCACCTGTGCTTTGAGGAAATCTTGAATGGCTCTAAAACTCGATGTTTGAGAAGTTTACATATACAATAAAGAATTATTTTTCCAACGCTTAATGCTGAAGAGCATCTTCTGCCTTTGCTTCCTAGAAGAATCTGGCTGGTTGTTACTGAAAGCAGAGCACGGGCTACAGATAGTCCTCGACTTACGACAATTCATTTAATGGCCGTTGGAAGCTACAACGGCACTGAAAAAGGCAACTTATGACTGTTTTTCACACTTATGACTGTTACAGCATCTCCACGGTCACATGATCAGCACTCAGACGCTTGGCAACTGACTTGTATTTATGACGGTTGCAGTGTCCTGGGGCCACTTGGTCCCCTTTTGTGATGAGAAAAGCCAATGGGAAGCCAGATTCGCTTAACAACCGTGGTGAGAAAGGTTGTAAAAAGGGGCAAATTTCACAACAACTGTCTTGTTGTGTTTTGGGCTCAATTATGGTCATAAATCAAGGATTACCTGTCCGTGTAAATCAACAGTCAAAGGAAGCGTCTGAGCCTCAAAAGTGAAATTTTAAGGCCACTGAATCAGAGAGAGGTGCTTTATTAAGACAAAGATGGATTGTATGCTGCAAACATCACCAGAAACATTTCTCCTTAATCTCATTTTATGCCAACATTGGCTACAATCTCCTGAGATGTTCTCCACCCAAACCACTTCAAAAAAGTTTCAGGCGGCTGCATTAAAAAAGATAAACGCATGCATTGCACACAATACTCAGGAAACTTAAATCGTTAAGTAGTAATTTAGCTAATCATTTAATACATTATTGAATTATTTCACCCAAGAGATGGAGCCTGCTCAGAGAATATCTCCTCCTCCTCCTCCTCCTCTCCATTCTAGCGCTGATGATGTTACCTAGTTGGGTAATGAAATGTCTGCAAGAAAGCAAATCAAATTCAGAGAGCACCAAGGATGACTTCCTCCTCCTCCTCCTCGCAAACCCCCCTCCTTTCTAGCACTGATGATGCCACCTAGTTTAGTAATGAAACATCTGCTCGAAAGCAAGCAAGCTCGGAGAGCACCAAGCAACAGTTGTAATTCTGAACCATTGCTGAACGGACGGTCATAACTTGAGGATTACCTTTATAGGAAAAGCTTCTCTTGCTTAATATCTCAGTGTCCATCTACTGTTTCCATCAGAAAAGTAGGAGCACAAGTGTGAGAGAGGTGGGTGATTGTTTTTTTCTTTCAAATGTGAGAAATAAAAATACAATTTTCAAAAATTCCAGAACTCTGGAACTCTCCATTGTAAACCTCACGTAGGCAAATAGAAAACAAACTCAGAACAAAGGGGTTTGTATTCCCAAGGAAATGCATTATTTACCGATTTCAACCCAAATAACTGTTGGGGCAGGAACGGCGGTGCCTCTGGCTGAGAGTGTCCCAGGGCTGCCCACAGACGGTCCCTTGTCCAGAAGGGCCTTGTTTACTTCTGCTGGTTAGAATAAGTGTTTGATTCCCAATATAACTTCCTATTAAACGTTCCCTTTCATTAGGAAACGCAGCACCTCCTATATGTTTCCAAAGGATGTTCTCTCTCTCTCTCTCTCTCTTTTTTTATCCCCCCCAAAAAAGGATTCATTTATTAGACCTTCAACTTTTGCCCCGTGCTTTGCCTTCGTCCTTGGGACTCTTGGATTATTCATGAAAAATAAATTAGCCCAGCGTTGTGTTTGCTCTGCCTGTAAAACATTCATTTACTTTCCAGCACAGTGACACCCACACCAATAAAAACCAGGATATGGTCAAAAAAGCCCAGCTGGAATCGGATCGGATCGTAGAGTCCGCCATCTTGCCTTTTTTGACCCCCCCCGATGTCATAGCAAACTCAACCCTTTCATTACACAGGGAGTCCTCGACTTACGACCGCAATCGGGATAGGAATTTCCATTGCTAAGTAAAGCGGTTGCTAAATGAGTCATGGCCCATTTTTCTACCTTTTTTTGCGATGATGGTTAAACCAATCACTGCCGTCGTTAAGTGAACCACATGTTCATCAAGCGAATCTGGCTTCCCCCATTTGTTATCGGAAGCCAGCCGGGAAGGTCACAAAAGAGGACACAAATACATGCTGGTTGCCAAGTGCCCGGATTTTGATCCCAAGGGGATGCTGCAGTGGTCATAAGTGTGAGGACCGGTCATAAGTGACTTTTCCCAGGGCCTTTGTAGCTTTGAATGGTTGCTATGGTGGTGCAGTGGTTAGAATGTGGTACTGCAGGCTACTTCTGCTGACTGCTGGCTGCCAGCAGTTCAGCAGTCCGATTCTCACCAGGCTCAAGATTGGCTCAGCTTCCGTCCTTCTGAGGTTGGTAAAATAAGGACCCAGATTGTTGGGAACAAGAGGCTGACTCTGTAATCCACTTAGAGAGGGCTGTAAAAGCACTGGGAAGCGGTATATAAATGCTATGACTATTGCTATTGCCAAATAAATGATTGTAAGTCAAGGATTGTCCATACAGGCAAAAACGGAGATGGAAGCTCTTTTATAGAAAAACAAATCCCTTTTGCAGGAATTCTGCCACCTCTGGGCACTCTGGGTGAAGGGGATTTGCCCCTCACCATTGCCCTCCACCTCCCCACCCCCCCAATAAAGGACAAACGTTTGCCTATTCCCTCTGAGGCTTCTGTTTTAAGATTAAATTCTGATAATCACTTTAGGAGTCCACATTCCAGGAATACCTCCAGCAAGGCAGCTTCCCAAAACCTCCCCTTGAATTCCTGATCCGAGTTCTTTTCCTTCACAAATTAGCTCTAGGAAGAGGAACTTATCCGGGCCTTCCTGTAACAACAGGGAAAGGTTGGTGAAGCAAGCACAACGGCTGCACCTTTCAGTTCAGGCCCCCTTCTCAGCCCCCCCTCCCAAAAGAAAGCAGAAAGCACCGGGAAGCCAAGATAACTTAAAAAAAAAAAAAAAAGTTCAAGCTTTCCCTCTTGTTTAAACTCCCGGGCTGGGACCCTTTTATCCCTCCAGGAGTCCCGTTGCTCCTGAGTTTGCAAAGTTTTCTCTGGCACGACCTGCCTTTCCCCCAAAGGGCTTCCTCTAGGCCAATTTTGAGACAGGGGAGAGACCCAATTGTGGGGCACAAAGGACCCCGCCCTGCTCGGCCTCTTCTCCCATCACAGCTGGGCCTCCCATTCCCATCCCATCGAGGGTCTCCCTGATTAGAAGAATGGGACCGTTTTGGGGTGGCCGTTTCTTCCAGGGGTGGGTTTCAATTTTTTTTACTACAGGTTCTGTGGGTGTGGCTTGGTGGGCGTGGCAGAGGAAGGTTACTGCAAAATCCCCATTTCCTCCCTATCAGCTGGGACTCGGGAGGCAGAGAATAGATGGGGGCGGGGCCAGTCGGAATTTTAACTACCGGTTCTCCGAACTACCCAAAATTTCCACTACCGGTTCTCCAGAACTGGTCAGAACCTGCTGCAACCCACCTCTGGCTTCTTCCCAAATGGCCTGGCAGCCTCAGTCAATTTAGTTACTTATCAAGAAGGAAGGAATGGAGGTCAGTTCCTGAGAACTGGTGAAAGAATCCTGGATGGCGTCACCGAGGGTTGAGCTTGGGCCGAGAGGGGCACAGTCACCCCCAATCTACTACTTTTACCCCCTGGTGTCTTTGGCCACGGGGTGGCTTCCAGGTGTGTTTCTCTTGGACTCCATCCCAAAAAATGCACGGGGAATGGTGGATGGTTCTGATGGAGACATGCAGAATAACAGAGTTGGAAGGGACCTTGGAGGTCATCCAGTCCAGCCCCCTGCTCAAGCAGGAGACTCTCTACCGTTCCGGCCCAATGCCTGCTCAGCCTCTTCTTGGCAAAGCTCCGGGGATGGTGCGAGGGCGTTTTGGGGGGATGGTTTCGGCTGGATCCCCCCAAGAGATGCCCCAAGGATTGCTCTGCTTCTACCGCCCTTGACAGGTGGAGGGGCAGCCCAGCTCCTGCCCCCCCCCCGGGATGCTCCGCCCCGCAACGGCCCGCCGGGCGCCCCGGCCGAGAGGCTGGCCCTGCTCTCCGCCGCCGGGGGCGCCCTCTGCCCCCCCAGCCTCCCCCCGAGGGCCGGCCGGCCAGGCAGCAGCAGCCCAGCCCGGCGCGCTGTTCCGCAGAGCGGCGCGGCAGGTAGGCGCGGCGGGCGGGGGCGTCGGCGGGGCTGGGCGGGGCGGGCGGGCGGGGCGGGGCAGGGGGGGGTCCCGCCTACCTCGCGGGAGCGCTGTGCGGGCAGGAGCGGAGCGGAGCGGAGGCAGCAGAGCCTCTGAGGCGGCGGCGGGGCAGCGATGCATCTGGAGGATGGCTGAGGCCGGCCGGGCCAGCGCTTCCCCCGCGCCCTGGAGCCGAGGCGGCATGCTGGGGCTCTGGGCCGCCCTGCTCTGCCTGCTCCTCCCGGCCCCCGGCTCGCCCATGGCCACCCGGCAGCCCTCAGGTAAGCAGCCCGCGCGACCAGGAGGGGGAAGCCCCGCAGCTCCCCCGTCTCCCCTGCCCCGGGGGACCGGCAAGCCCCCCCCCCCCGGCCCCTTCGCCGCTTCAAGCACCCAGCGCCTCCGTGGCTTGGGAACTTGGGCGCTTGGGCGGAACGGCCGGGGGGATGGACGGATGGACGGAGCTCTCCAGCCTGGGAGACTCCTCGCTTTGCCTGGGCTCTCTCCGAATGGGGCTCCTCCCGGACCCCGGAAAGTTGGCCCAGGCTGGCTGGGGAAGCGTGCCCGGGGTCTGTTTGGCCTCCGTCCGGCCGAGGCGTTTGGCTGCGCGCTCTTTCTCCACTCCTTCGGTGGCGAGAAAACGGCGGCGGGGCTCCCCTCCTTTGCACCGGCATTCAAATCATCATCACCATCAAATCCCCCCCCCCCCGCTCCCTTCCTAAGGCATCTTAGTCCTTCTGGGCAACTTTTTCTGTCCTTGCAAACTGCTGCCCTGCAGTCCCGACTTCTCCTTCCAGAGTCTGCTGGGTGACAAATTGGGCAAAGGCAAAGGCAGAAGGTAGAGGAGTAATACTTCCTCCAGGTATTGCAGGATTCAAACCCTGAGCAAATATTAGTCTGTCCAGCTCAGCTGCCTGTACACCCGAGTAGCAACACAAGGTGTGCCTCCTGGTCTCAAAATAGTAGCCATGGCAGCCACCAGCTCTGTATCAAAAGGGCTTTTTGTACCTTTGAAAAGTGAAGAAGCAGCGTGTACTTCTGTTGTGGCATCTTTCCCTTCAGATGACGCAGAAAATAACAGATAAAGTTTGGTTTTAATTCTTGGGATATTAAAACCTAGGAAACAGAAAAATGGATGATTGCAGTCAGTGGTTTAGATTCCCCGCTGCCTTTGCTTGTTATGCAACCAAATGATCAATAAAAGCAATTGTGAACTCCTGATGGAAACCGAAGGGACTTTTTCAAAAGGTTTCTTATGTTGAAAGAGACTTAAGGTGGTAGTCCTGTGTGTGCATCCTAGCAGTTTCATTTAATGTTCAGGAGAGAGTTACTGTCCCAAGGAATCTCAGTGGCTGGAAGACCCAGTGTTTGCCATGTAAAAATAAAATAGTCCGGCTGAGTTTACCTGGTTCTGCTGACAGTCATTTTCAGCTTTTCAATTCGGTTTTTTAGAGATAGAAAGAAAGAGTCCGAGAACTTCTCCTTGTATTACGTTACCAGGAGTTTGTTTAGTTGTCCGTGTATGAAACCAGCTAAAGACGCTACACAAGTAACACCAATATTTGGTTTTGCTGCTGTGTTGTGTGTAAACAAGCACAACTTATTTAGAAGAAAATGTGGTCAAAGACACAATTACACAAATACACAAAAGACCAATTTGTTGGGTGTGAGTAGGTTACAGTCCCACCAGAATAAACAACAACAATTAGACTTAATTCCCAAAGACAAAAGAGCCTTAATTTGAGTGACTGTTGACAGCAGTTATCCCCAGCACTGGAGGCAAACCTGGATTTCATGAATTAAGCTGGCCAAACGTTTTAGGGTAGCGAAACTCTGCACTCAACAGGCCATAAATGCTATAAATATAACAGGCCTGATATAAATCTTAGCTTTGTGAAAACCTTCTGTTGAGCAGCTTGAACAAAGGAGACAGTTCAGCCGCAGACACAGCACTAATGTTGACTTTCTGATCAGGACATGGCAGAGGGAGGCAAACGGGGACTTTTTCAGGGCGAAACAGGGGCTGCCGGTCATTGGTCCGTTCCTAAGGCGGGTTGTTCAGCAGCTTTGCATTTCGCTGTCCAAGGCCTTATTTTGCAAAAAAAAAAAGAGGGGAGGACTTGGAAACATCCCCCCCCCTCCGCTTGTGATCTAATTCTCCACGCAGGGCTGGGAAGGTTATAACAGCTCCTGCCTTGTGTTGCCACTCAGCCGCACTGAAAGGAGGCATTCTGTAGGAATGCCTGTGTTTGCTCATAGGAGTACTAGCTATTAGTAAAGGTGGTGCAGATTCTAGCATCTTCCAGGGAGGTATTCCGCCGTGAGGGAGAAGAAGGCAGATGGCGGGGCCGTTCTTGAATACGGTCCAAACCGAAGTCTTTGGGGGCCTCCTCTGAGCGGAGCTTTTCCCCTCCGGCTCCTTTTCTCCAGCCTGCAGCAAAGACCATGTCAATTTTATTTTTATGAATGAAAGTAGAGAGGCAAGACAGAATGGACCGTGTAGGTCATTCATGAGAGTGGCAGTGATGATTAGGGAGGTCACTGAACTCCTTTGCAGCCGGGAACATGCGGCCACTCTATTCAGCCGCCACAGAATAGACACGGAGATAAAAAAGCATTCAAATTTGCATTCGCATTCAGATAAAGATATAACTCGGTACGGTTGGTGCATGACAAGTAGCAGGCGGACTCAGACGCAGCCAGGGGGACTCTTAAGAGACCCACAAGGGGTTGGGTTCCAGTTGTGGCCCATTATGATTATTTTTTAAAACCCCCGAAGGAAAATTACTCTGCTTAGCAGGGAACGTATCTTTTTCCCCCTCCATATTTACAGCTCCACAACCGAAGGGCTGCTTGAGACAACTTGTTGCTAATTTGCAGTTATAAACAAAAGGTACAAGGGCACCAAAGAGAGCAGATCCACGCCTCTGTACACAGAGAGAAATTGTTTGCATCTTGTGTTTATTTTAGCTGGGGATAATTGTGCCCACTTTCCAGGCTCTGGCGGGATTATATGACTTTGAAAAGCAATTAAAAATAATATTTGCTCTTTTAAAACCTACAGCACATTAACACAAAGTAACATTTCACAAATGCTTACAGCCAAAGGGAAAGAAATAGGGAAGAAGCAGGAGAAATGGCTTCAACCAGGGAGGTTTGAGCAGATTTGGATGGTAGCTTTTCCTTTGTGGCTAACTGCAGTTCTTAAATCTAAAGCTGTAGTGATGAACTAACTATGACTTGTTTGAAATAAGCCCTGTTTAAATCATGGGCAAATCCACTTGAGGTACATGATAGGCCCCGGAGAAGCTCCGAATCCAGTTTAGCTTCCTTAAGAGGCTCTTGCTTTTAATGAGTTTAGTTCATTTCTAAGGTTAGTCGATGTCCGGCAAATCGGAATTATAGAATAACAGAGTTGGAGGGGACCTTGGAGATCTTCTAGTCCAACCCCTTGCTCAGGCAGGAAACCCTGTGCCATTTCAGACAAATGGCTGTCCACTCCATTCTTCAAAACCTCCAGTGATGGAGCACCCACAACGTCTGGAGGCCAGCTGTTCCACTGGCTAATTGTTCTGTCAAGAATGTTCTCCTTAATTCCAGGTTGCTTCGCTCCATGGTCGGTTTCCGTCCATTGCTTCCGGTCCTGCCTTCTGGTGCTTTGGAGGATAGGTCGACCCCTTCCTCTTCTCCTCTGTGGCAGCCCCTCCTCAAAATCCCAAGTTCTCAAGACGGATCTGGCAGGATAAACACTCTGGTGGAGAATGGCTCAAACCTTGACCAGTAGAATTGCTTTGGAATGGGAGGAAGACTCTTGGCGTGAGAGGTTACCTTTTGTAGGTAACTTCCACACAGGCCACGACACGGTTTTTATGGTGCTGTCATTCTGATCTGAAATTGTCCCGTGTGTGTGTGTGTGTGTGTGTGTGTGTGTGTCTTTAGCTTCAAATGGGCTCCCGTGTCCTTCTAGTTTTTCTGCTTAGGAATCAGTGCGGAAAGTTCCCTGATCACCTCATTTGCGTTTTGTTAATGAGAACAATTGATCTGTTAGTATAAACATTTCAAGAGAATTGTGATGACTGCTATGGTTTTATTTATCTTGCTTGGCATCGCTGTCTTGTTTTAAACAGGATTATCCTGACATTGTGATCCAAATCATACCAGTTTTGAATCATGCTGCTATGTGATACCCACAAGATTTCTTATTTTGCTAATTCTAATTTGTTTTTTGTTTTTTTTGCTGTGGGTGAGAAAAGTCTTCTTTTTTTAAAACACAACAACAGCTGAGAAAAACAACATTCCTAATTATACTTACGGTTCTTAGTGTTTCCCGATCTGTAGTTTGTAGAAATGATCTTGTGATTCGCGGGGAATGGAAAGAAAATATTTGAAACATATTTGGCGTGATTTCGTTAGTTGCAGTTCAGTTTCCTTCGCAGGCGCCCTTGTTCAATGAAACAGTCTCTTCTTCCAAATAGGGGCACTTTTGTGCGACACAAATGTGAAACGGTGCGTTTTGCACCCTTCAGCAGTTAGAATGTGGCAGCCCAAGTATGAATCAGTGCCTGGTGTGGCTAAGAAAGAGTGTGGACTCCTTTGAGTTTGGTGGTTTTCTTGCAGACGTTTCATTACCCAATTAGGTAACGTCATCAGTGATCAACTCTTAAGAGTGTAAATGGCTTGTGTGAAGGTTCGTGAAAGCATCCAGTGATGAGACCTTGGTTCTTATGGGGAAAAAGTTGAGGACTAGTAGGCTGATCAATTCAATCTCTGCCCCAGCTGTTGTGAGGATGTGGGACACTCCAGTGATTTAGAGCAGGGTTCTTCAACCTTGGCAACTTTGAGACTTGTGGACTTCAACTCCCAGAATTCCTCAGCCAGCTGGCTGAGGAACTCTGGGAGTTGAAGTCCACAAGTCTCAAAGTTGTCAAGGTTGGAGAGCCCTGATTTAGAGACTGAGGGCCATCAAGAGACCCCAGACTCAGGATGACTTGAGAACGGAGGAGTGGATGATGTAAATAAGGTTGCATTGATGGACAGAAGCCCAGCCTCTTTTGTGCGTTGCGATATTCCATGCAGGGATGAAAAAGGGGTGAAGCTTGCAACATGACTGTCCAGGGCTGTTTTCATAAGTTGGATGAAGGACTGGATCCGGAAAATATCCCTGCAAAACTGATTAGGAGGCCCCAGAGCTTAGAAGTTTCAGGAAGCAGAGTTTAGAAATAGCAGTGCTGAAAAAAAGAGAAAAGTTTAAAACAAATACGGGATTGATCTTTTTTTTTAAAAAAAAATAAGATTATGTGCACTACGAAAATGACTTTGAAAAAAGCTTCTCCTCACCCCCCCCAGGTTCATTAAAGATGCTGCTGCTTTAATGAGTAAAAACAGCCTTAGTATAAAGTGCCTTGTCCCTGGGGATCGTACAGCAGGGACAAGAAAACACCAAACGTGAGAGATAAGAGCAAAGAGATTGTGGAATGCTGAGGTCCTGGTTTAAAAGGTTGTGTTGTGTTAGGATGGAAAAAGAGCATTTATTAGCTTTGTGTTAAGCTGCTACAGTATGTGTCTGAACTGGGAGGCCTCATTTTATGACTGTAAAGGAGACTGCTCATCATTTTGAGTTATGATCAGTGGTGGATTGCTACCGGTTCGCACTGGATCGGGCAAACCGGTAGCAGCAGTGGCGGGAGGCTCCACCCACTTGCCCGGACACTTCTGCGCATGTGCAGAAGCATGAGTGCGCCCACAAGCTTGGTCGCTTGGTCCAAAGTCAGTCCAATTTTCAGTGTTGAGTTGGTTTAACCACCACCTCAAAAAAGGACATAAAATTGGGTCAGTCAGATGGGTAGGCTTCATTACACTCATACTATAAAGCGAGGATTACCCGTAGCTGAAATTTTACTAGTGGTAGGATAGTCATGGTACATGGTTCCACCTCTGTAATGGTAACAGTAGTGATGGATGAGGACGCATCTTCTCAACCAACATCTGATCTCAGTTTGATTTCTACCTTAGCTACTTATGGTGAAGAATAAAGTAGAGTAGAGTGGAGTGGAGTGGAATGGAATATTTCATTGGTCAAGTGTGATTGGACACACAAGGAATTGGTGTCTCTGGTGCATAGCTCCAGTCATCTGTCTGGGTAACCGGAGTCCCCGTTGGTCAGCCAAGTCCTCCTTCTCTGACTTCTCAACCTCTGTAATTTTAAGAAGTGTGGACCGACTTGAAACACCCTGCTAGGCACTCTGAGCAACATTATTCAGGTTTCCTGCCACTTGGATGCCATTGGATACTAAAAGGAGCAGTATCTGAGGTCTGATCTGGTCTAATTTTATGGAGTTGCTTTCAGTTGTGGCTTAAGAATGCGGGCAAGATGCATGAAAGGGTTTGTCCAACCATTTAATTTAACCCGATCCTAGTATTTCATCCTGAAAAGTTGCCCTAGTATTTCTTCTTAATGAAAGGCAATATATAAAACCAGGGAACGAAATGATACGATGCAGCTAGGAGTCCCAACAGCTTCTGAAGATGGAATAGTGGAAAATATGTCATCTTATTCTTCACTCAGCATCCAACTGTTTCCATGAGGGAATTTATCCTGGTTTTCGCCCCAAATCTTGGCCGTGGAGTTGGCTGCCGGAATGAGCCAGACTTCGTTTTATTTTAGATTGAGGCACCAAGATTCAGTTCCATTCGAACCGATAACAGTTTTAATCATAGGCCTCGGTAAGGACATGTCAAAATGCCTGCAGTTTTTCCCTTGCCTGTCAGAATAGGAATAAAGGTGCCAGGCAAAATCGTCCATATTAACCTCGCAATGCTTTGCGTGATTTTTTCAGGAGTTCCCTTCAATGCTTTTTTAAAATATTTCCCATTTTATAATGAAGGACGACATTGTCACCTTCTTCGATTGTCTGTCAAGGAGCCAATAGATCAGTTATAATGAACTAGTGCAAAAATATATGTGTGTCCTGTTCCAATCAAAAAGAGTTCCAAGCCTAGCAAAGGAAATTATCAGTGTTTGGGTTTTGAGCTGGCAAACTTGTGGGTGTGACTTTGCACAACACAAAGAAAAAAAAACCCTGAGAAGAGAGGGTGCGTCTGGTGGTGTTATTTCTCCAGGTATAAAATACAAGGATATTAAGAGTTCCTATACAGGCGGCCTTCGACTTAACAACAGTTCATTTAGTGACCATTCAAAATTACAACGGTGCAGAAAAAAGTGACTTATGACCGTTTTTCACACTTATGACCCTTGCGGCATCCCTGTGGTCACAGGATCAAAATCTGGATGCTTGGCAACTGATTCGTATTTATGACGGTTGCAGATCATAAAGTGATTCCTTTTGGCCACCTTCTGACAAGTAATGAGGTAAAACGCATGTAACAAATGTTTCACTTAGCCACAAATATTTTGGTGTTTGTAGGTCGATTGATAGCGGTATCAATATGATGATAAACGTCTTATCTCGGCCTGACTGGTACAGAAAAAAGTATCAGGCAAAGCCAGACAGGGACAAAGAGTGGAAGGAAAGCAGAAAACGACGGGCAAAGTGGCTTCTGGGTAACTCCAGAGGAGACAAAGGCGACTGGCTGATGCCTTGAGAGACACACTGCTTGCTTCTCTGGGGCTGCGTTGGAAGCCAAGTTGGCAACAGATGTCCCCTCCTTGTCCACGGCTTGGATTCTGTGGAGCTGAATGTCAGCCACCAACTGAGAAACTTTTCTCCCCCCCTATTTAAATTTATTCGTCTCTAACGGGGAAACTCTGTTCTGTGGTGCCAAGAAAGAAACGTTCGTCAAACCCACTTTGTGATTTGATTGACACTCAGCGGAGGCTATTGTTGAAAAGCCTTCCCTGTTGAGCTTTCTCAACCTTTCTCAACTTGAGCAACTTAAGAGCCTTAACTCTACAAGAAGAAATGGCAGGAAGATCATTCAAGAGAGAAGCAACCTTGAACCAAGGAAGAATTTCCTGATAGTCAGGACAATCAGTCAGTGGAACAACCTGCCTCCAGAAGTGGTGGGTACTCCATGACTGGAGGTTTTTAAGAAGAGACTGGACAGCCACTTGTCCTGAATGGCATAGGGTCTCCTGCTTGCGCAGCAGGTTGGACTAGAAGATCTCCGAGGTCCCTGCCAACCCTATGTTCTAAAATGTATGGACTTCAGCTTATGCTGGCTGGAGAATTCTGGGAGCTAAAGTCCACACGTCTTAAAAGTTGACAAGGCTGAGAATCAGTGTTATAAACCATAATGTATCTCCAGGGTGGCATCTCCAGCGTAGCTGTCCCCATGATGGCAATGCACTTTATGTACTCCCATGGCTACAAATCATTTAAATAAAAAGGCAAGCTATTAAGTGTAACATAAAGAGGGCTGGCGTTTGATTTCAGATTCTCTACTCCACTGAATATAGGCAGTATATTACTATACAATACCTGCTGCAGAATTGTTTGAGTCTACTCTGAAGAAATAACCTAGATAAATACCAAGACGTATTATCTCACACAGTGAGATTGTCCAGAAATAAATTCCTCGGTCAATAGCAACCTTGGAAACCTGCTCTCTGAGAAGTTGTGTTGTTTTGTGTTTCGCATTCAGGCCAATGGTCAGGAGGAAAAGGAGAGGAAGAGGATGGAAAAAGCAGAGGCTCTGAAGGACGTCTGACCTGCCTCAATTAAATTCTGGTAGAAGAATGAGAGATGGAAAGAGTGCACCCTTCTCCCATGCTCTCTAAGAGGCTGTGGCTATTGATACATTGGCTACTACTTATATCAGTGTTATTTCTTCCTCCAGCTTTGTTTGGGGAAAGCTCAAGGCTGCCCTTCATGTCTCTCTGAAGCAATCGGAAGGCATCTAGATATTGCTATCACCTCTTAGTTGGAGGAGCGAGTTGATTCAATCTCCTTCATTCTGAATCATCCCTTTGAAGTGTTGCACAGATACAAATCTTTGTTCTTAGCATTGTGTTTGAGCCGCTGTGGATTTAATCATCTGATTTTGATTGTCACTCAGTAAACTGTTGGTATCTCTAGTAGGTTTGGCCATTGGAGGTGATGAAACACAGTATGAGATTTTCTTGATAACTTACCTGTGTTGAGTATATGCCCACTGGATGATCTGGCTGTAGCCTACTGAACTTCTCTGATTCCTATATATTTTATGTTTCTCCAGGTTAATGTTTGCCTCCCTCCCCTTTCCACAGTAGATAACCGGGGCACCTTTGTTCAAATATTCAGGTTGAAAGTTCAGGGGGCATTTACTCTGCTTTGGTAAATTTCACTGTAATTTAGCAGTGGGAATCCAAACCACCTCCCGTGCTTGTTCAGAATCGTTTCCCCAAACTGCAATTCCCACTTGCAAGGAGGGTGAGAACATTTCTAGCTAGGGTTTACGTGGGCAAGCTTAGGTCCTTAGGAAGAAATGGCAAAGCTTTCAGAAGCCAATTGAGACTCTGTTCTGTTCTGAAGCCTTTCACTGCGGTGTGTTTGCAAAGAAGAAGTAGTTCCTCCAAGAGAGCAGGCAAGGACTCTCTCGGCTCTGCCAACCTGGCCCCATGGTAACCAGGAAGGAGAGGAAACTTCCCCAGAAAAGGTGTGGGTTGGGGGAGTATTCAGGAGAGCTCTGGTGAATAATAATCAGCATAAGACTTAAACGAAGTGAAAGGGAGGAGAGATCACAAAACATAATTCAGGTATGAGAAACCTCACTTTATTTGGTTGTCTCGAATTCCCTCTTGCTTTTCACACATTTTCCTCCACTTGTCTCCTGTTCGGAAACTGGCTCTTTGTGGTAGTTGCTCCAGAAGCTGCACTTGTAAAAAGATGCCTTCAGTTGTTTTAGGAATACAGAGATTTAGCTGCTGATAATCCATTCTCAAAACTTAAAAAACGCCAAAAAGATTAAGGGGACTTTAATCATGATGCAGAGTCCGGAAATAAGAAATTGGGCTTAGAAAAATATTTTTTTCGGGGGAATACTCAATCCTTTCACAGTACTGAAAGTAGGAAAGTAGAAAGTAGTATAGTTTCAGTGTCCTATAGTCCACTCAGGTGGATCGAAGTGTACAGATAGTTTTTAATTTATAACTGGCTCTTCATGGAGATTCTCATGATTGGTTGCTTAGAGACCATTCAAAGTTATGACGGACTTCCTCAGGATACTTATGACCCAGATGTGGCATTTTGATGACTGTTTATTGATCAGTATCACTTATTACTAATTCTGGGCTCACTTATGCTCATATGCTGAGGGGTGCCAAGAATCTTGGCCCCCAATCAATTTTCCTCTTGGCTGAACGCGACACTTGTTTAAATGAAATAGTTTCAATCTTATTTTGTGTCAAAGCTAAGCAGAACAATTGGATACGAGTGATTATGGGTTTTGTTATAATTCAGGTATAAAGGCAGAGGAAGAAGACATAAATATGATGCCAGGCCATGTTCCTCAGATTTTATGAACCCCACATCACATCACATAGATGCAAATTTCTCATTCCCAGAGATCCTAGGTTTGAAAGATGATAGGCCTGGCCAGGTTTTCCCCATGTCACTTTACTGATCATCTCCCACCTGAGCTGAATGCTATACAAAAGGTGTCCAAAATCCTTGAGCAGAATATAGGCAAGACTCCAGCAGTTCTATTGACAGTTTTGCTGTTTCAGAGGAAGAGTTGGAGACACAGAATTTAAGAAAATTGGGCCGTTTTAACGCCCCTGTCGTGGTGCATGAATCTTCCTTTTGAACCTCTAGCTTTCTCTCTGCAGTGTTGCTTGAACTGTGTTTTATGGCTGCCTTGTGTGGAGCTGTGGCCAGTCCACAGGGGAGGCTTCACAGAGTGAGCTTGAGATTCAATACAGTTGACGGTTGCAACATCGCCTTTGGTCACCAGGACAGCAAAAGCAAACAGGAATGCAGAGAAGGGAAGAGCTAAACCTTGGGCAAACTGAGACGAACGATTGAACCCGCCTTGTTTCTCTCTCTCCCTAATTTTGGAGGAAAAGGCACAAAGGGAGCCAGGAAGGTCGTTTCCTTTTCTGCAGGTTTAATCCAGGCATGTCCTCCATTTACGATCAGTTGCTTAGCCATCATTCAAAGTTATGACAGACCTACCTGGGGAAAATACGATTCATATTTGAAGTTCTGACGGTTGAGCCCAAACCAGTGGTGAAATCCTCTGCAGATTGCCACCGATTCGCTGCCCCCACATGCGCAGTGCGCACCAAAAGCACACTGTGTGCACATGTACAATGCACGCCAAACGCATGCTTTGCGTGGAAAAAGGAGGCTTGGGAAGGTAAGTAGAATAGCCAGGAGGGGGGGAACAGCTGTGCTGCGTGATTTAGCTTCACTAGAAAGGAGGATTTCCTGCTTTCTAGCAAATATAAACCGCACAGCACAGCTGATCATCGGAAATGCTGGTTCGGACCAACCGGTAGCTTTTTTAAGCTACCAGTTCATCTTGACCGGTAGCATTTCATCCTTGGCCCAAACCCACCCCCACCCCTGCAGACATAGGACGTCCCTTGGTCACTCGGCTACTGAGCCAAACTTACTGTCATTTGCAGCACCCACATAAAAAAACTGGCATTTATTTCTATTTTTTATTTTATTTTATAAAACTGGCTCACGGAGAGCCACAGACTCTCTTAACAACTGCAGCGTTTGCTTAACAACCACTGCAAAAAAAAAAAAAAGGTTGTAAAATCAGGTCAGTCACGTGGGTGCCCTGATTTACGACTGTCTTGAGTTATGGGCAGGCTCCATGACGGTCATCATTCAAGGACGAGGTGCAGGCCCAAACCAGGTCTTCAAAAGTCAAGAGAGAACGTCTATTCAACTTGGTTTCTCTCGTCTTGTGAAATTGTGCTTTCTTTGGAAAAAGTCGTGTGCTCTCAAGAGAACCGGTGATGGCCTTCACAAGGATTTTATCCCATCACTGTGCAAGGAGAATCACTCGGCACCAAGCCCACTTTTGTCATTTTTCTCTATTATTCAGGTGTTTTTTTTACCAACTGCTTTTTCAGGAGAGAAGAAACGAGGTGAGGATAGGAGGAGAACGGGACTCCTTCCTCTTGTACAGTACAGGTAGTCCTCAAGTTACAACCACAATTGAGCCCAAAATTTGTTAAGTGAGTTTTGCCCCATTTTACGACTTTTCTTACCACAGTTGTTAAGTGAACCGTTGCATTTGTTAAGATAGTAACACCGTTGTTAAGTCGACGTGGCTTTCCCATTGACTTTGCTTGTCGGAAGGTCGCAAAAAGGAGACTGCAACCGTCATAAATACGAATCAGTTGCCCAGCTGATGAATTTTGATCAGGTTCACGGTCGTAAGTGTGAAAAACAGTCAGAAGTCCCTGTTTTCAGTGCCGTTATAACTTCGAACGGTCATTGAACAAACTGTTGTAAGTCAAGGACTACTTGTAAAACGCTGCCTGGGTTTAGCCTCAGGGAAGCTCTCTGCTCCAAAGGATTGGGGGGGGGGGGGCGGAGAGTTTACCTTTTTATCAGCTCTTTCTGTACAGGAAAAACCATGCAAACTTGTCAAGCGTATAATCAACGTGTAATTTTAAAGGCCCTTTTCATCTCCTGCCCCCCATGACAGCGCTGGGCAGGTAGCTGCAGGAATTTTAACAATCCAGCCACCGAACGCAGCAGCGCAAGAGTGAAGGCGAACCCATTAGAGAGAAAGAATCTCACTAGAGGCCATCAAAAACACACACACACACACACACACACACACACACAGGTGGCGTTGGCTAATGGCAGATAATGAGGCTGCTACGATCCGCTTTCTTCTCTGCTCTGGTGCAACTGCAGCCTCGGCCGAAGTCCTGGGGAAGGAGGGGGGGAATGTGGATGCTTTGGCTTGGCCACAGAATGCCACCAGATGGCACCAACTGACCTCCGAAATTCTAATAAAAGCATTGGAAAACTCCTAAAACTGGAATGATAGACATTTCCCACAAGTTCTCTTGCATTCTCGTGTAGATTGATATATTTATATATATATAAAAACTACTGGAGGTTTCCTTGGTGCTCTCTGAGCAGGCTTGTTTTCTTGCAGAGGTTTCAAGCTCCGAGAGTACCAAGGGCCTCTCATTTCAATTGTTTTGGTCAGCAGTTTCTCCAGAGGGCTGTTCACCATGTGATGTGAAGTCACACGATGATGCTGAAGGCTTGAAAAAGCTCTTGATGCCTCTGTGAAGATACATGTCCAGCAAGCATTAGTTGCTGCCTCCTTCTCCTTCCGTCCTTCCCAACAACAAAGTCTTCTCGTGGAGTCCTCTCTTCTCATCTGGTGGCCAAAGTATTTGAGCTTCAGCTTCACCCTCTGTCCTACAGAAAGGGTTGATTCAGGATCGACTGACTGGATCTCCTCGCAGTCTGCGCTAACTTCTCATTGGCTTCCAAGCGTATTTCTCTATATTTTAATATTCTTGGGTAGGGGAAATATACTGCTTGACCATTGGGTTCATTCCCCTCCCCCCCGGACTATATATAGATACTTATCAACTACTAGATCTCTGCATTTGGGTTGTGAGAATGGAGCCTGACTTACAGCAGCTTGGTTCCTCTGCTCGAGGAAGAAGAAATACAGGTAGTCTTACAACACTTCGTTTACTGACCGTTCAAAGTTACAGCGGCACTGAAAAAAGTGACTTACGACCATTTTTCACACTTATGACCGTTGCAGCATTTCCATGATCACATGATCAAAATTTAGATGCTTGGCAACTGGTTCACATTTATGACGGTCGCAGAGTCCCGGGGTCACGTGATCTCCTTTTGTGACCTCCTGACAAAGTCAGCAGGGAAGCCAGATTCACTTAACAACCGTGTGAACTGCAGTGCTTCACTGAACGACTGTGGCACGAAAGGTCGTAAAATGGCCTTTGTTACTCCTTTAACAAACTCCTTTAACAAACGTTTCACTTAGCAGCAGACGTTTGGGGCTCAGTTGTGGTCGTATGTTGAGGACTGCCTGCACAGAGCTTGGTTTCCCGTGTTATAGCCCAGGGATCTCCAGACTTGGCCACTTTAAAACTTTAAGCATGGCTGAGGAATTCTGGGCGTTGAAGTCCACAGGTCTTACGGTTGCCAAGTTTGGAGACCCCTCGGACAGCAGCACGAAATGAGTCTGACAAACGCTATTGGCAAACTTCATGCTGTAGCTACATGGCAGGAAATATAATTCTCAGCCGTTTCCATACTTGGAGGCAAGAAGGAAGACTCAAAACACCGTTTTAATTAGCCCCGAAATAGGAGGCCCTTGTGTCCTGGTGAATGGAATGTGTTGTGTCCTGCATCTTTACCTAGCACACAAAAGACAAGGGACGTTGTGTACTTTCAGCAGAGGTTCCCCAAAGGAGGCAGCCATGGATGGGAAGGAGGAGAAAGGTTGGGTTGCGGTGGGAATTGGGGACTTCTTCTCAGAGCACCGTTCACTTGAAGAACACCCAAAAGAACAACTCGGCTGAAGGTTTTATTTGTGTCCCTCCTGGGACTCGAAAAACAAGGATTTCTTTTTTTAAAAAAAAAATAATATTTCCAGCAAATAATGACCACTGTATTGCAGTAAATCTTGCACAGGGCTAAAAGGAAAAGGATTTATGTGGGGAGATGTGTGAAATTTGATGTATGATGTAACTGAATATTTAGAGAATGGAATGAAATTTGTTCTCCTGGTGCAAAACAGCTCCATAGTTGGTTGGACTAGAAGACCCGCAAGGTCCCTTCCAACTTTTATTTCTATGGTGAATGAAAAGCTTTTAACTATGTGAGTGTGGGTGTTTGTTATGAGCAACTCTTTTCTCCCCCCCCCCCATTTTGTGTTCATGACGAAGACAGTGACTAACAGAGAGAAGTTGATGAAGGATACCGCAACAACAAAGATCAAAATAGTTAGAATATTATTTTCACTGAGGACACTGAGAAAGAACGTGTCTGTGGAAATCCATCAGATATATTTGTGTGAAGTGCTAATGGATGAGTTCTGGACCCCTTTACGTTTTCTGTGTATGTTCCTACTTTAATAGCTAGAAAACTCCATGCTTGGTAGGTAGGCGTCAGGCAGATTTCATCTGAACATTTCTATAAGTGTGAAGTCCGGCCCATGAAATAAATGCTTTTCTCCAATCTAGAGATGGACTGAAAGTCTAAGGGAAATTTAATTTCAGAGGAGGAGGAGTTGGAAGAGGAGGAGGAAGAGGTGGCCATCCTTGGTGCTCTCTGAGTCTGGTTGTTTTCTTGCAGGCGTTTCATGTAACATCATCAGTGCTGGTTAGTGCTAATAGTAGTTGGATTTCTTACATTATTATTTCCTTGGAAACATAAATTGCAAGTACCTCAGGCTCTCAACCTAAAGCAGAAATACTTTTATTATTGAAAATTATCTTCAAAGAGTTAAGTCAACCAGCAATAGCTAAACTGAACGTACGTAAAATAATTCTGTGCTGAAAATGCATCTAATGGTAGAATCCCACTTTTGTGCAATTAGAAGTGCGTTGAGGCAGGACATGAGCACAGAAAGTTCTTATGTGGACATTGGCATGTTGTAACCGCTTGAGTGGAAAGCCAAAATTACATGGAAAAAAGAAATTTTGGAAGAGTGAGAGCAACGGGTGTACTCATCGGTCTCTATTTCTCAACGGCTGGGTTTGAATAACTTACTAGGCTAAAGCCCAGTTCTTGAGTATGTGGCCCAGTGTTTTATTCAACCAGCTTATTATTCTTTGTGTTGTGCAAAGCAACTGAATTACTTCATTAACTTTACTTTGGTTAACCACGAATTAGTGTGTTGGGTGAACAAAGCCATTGAAATTGAAATGCCATTGCTGGTAAACAGATGCTGAATCTTTACAAGATGGAGAGGCACCTCCAAGATTTTGCTTATTCAAATTTTAGGTAGCTTTCTTTTCTTTTCTTTTCTTTTCTATTCTATTCTATTCTATTCTATTCTATTCTATTCTATTCTATTCTATTCTATTCTATTCTATTCTATTCTATTCTATTCTATTCTTTTTCTTTCTGTCTTTCTTTCTTTCTTTCTTTCTTTCTTTCTTTCTTTCTTTCTTTCTTTCTTTCTTTCTTTCTTTCTTTCTTTCTTTCTCAAACCTTGGAATGTATGCATTTTATCTCACCTTGAAATGATTTACCTCCCCTCTTTATCATGGCTTTTGATAGCACCAAGCTTTGGACTCTGCAGTTGTTTGCCCAGAGATTATCATTGAGAGTTCAAGGCAAAATGTAAACAAGACATTTCTTAAAAGACAGGAAATTGGGAAATTGTGGTTGTTGAAATTGGGGTGGAGCAGAAAGAAGAGTAATAGAAAGAAAGGATCAGAAGAGATGGTGGTCTAAGAAATAATTGAAGTTGTTGCTTACCATTGAGGTAAACTCCACAAGAATGTATACTTGCAAACAAACATGCCTATACCTATACTAGCTAGGATTCAAGGATAATTATAGAGTCCAGAATAATGAATACAAAGGATTCAACTCTAAAGCTGTACATGAGATGACCCTGCACCAAGGAATGAAAGCAGAGGTGCGTGGAATTCAGATTCAGAATGGGAAAGCTGCTACAGACCCAGTGTTGGTATATTCCCGAAAGCCTCACCTTGGTCTTGCGTGATGCTATCACTGACTTTTTCAAGGCTCAGCTGACAGGTAGAACATGCATGGCTGACTTTAGATGCAAAGTAGATTGTCTGCATACCTGCCTATGTCTCACACAGTTCTTGTCCTGGGAATCACAGAAAAGTAGAATGCAAGACTTGGAAGATGAGCCTTAAGCAGAACTGGTAATCATCTCTCTTAGAGAAGCACCGAGTTGTCCACTTCTGAAGAAAGGAAGGCACCAAAAATCAGTTACCAACATTCCCTTCCTGGATCAAGATGTGGTCATTAGAGTACCCGCTCCTGAACAATCTGGATTCTCCAGACTTATTATTCCCTTGGGGTTTTGAGACATTTCTCTTGAGAAAAGCGGATATATAAATTTTTGATAAATAAATAAATATACATTTCTCTGTGTCTATGGAGATTCTCAATCATTCAGATCATAATTGTCCCAAAGGTGGTTTTTTCCCCAAAGGCAACTGGACTTTCTTGTTTTTTTTTTCTTCAAAAATGTTTCTCTTCTCTTCCAAAAAGAACCGTGGAAGCTTCTTGGATGAGAAGTGAAACATTTTCAAAAGAAAACAAGAAAATCCAGTTGTCTTTTGGGGGAAAAAAGCACCTTTGGGACAAATTTCCCAGGTGGCACTCAGGGCTGCCCTTCGTTGTGGTCTTCTGAATTGGAAGTTTCAAGTTCTGCACTATTGAGGTTCTCCTCCAACCCGGACGACAGATTCTAGAAAGGAATAAAAGCAGAACATTTTGGTGGTCAAGATTTAGGGGCCACCTTAAGCTTTTCAGCATATATAGGGGGAATGGGTGCAATTCTTCAGAGGTTTCTCTCAAGATGTTACCACCAACCAGCTGATCAGTGCATGAACTGATGTTCTTTCTTATGAACTGATGTTCATCTCCTTCAGCAGGAGATTTGCATAGAAATCAAAGGACTTATTATCCTAAAGAGGTTATGCTGTGTTCAGAGGAACCTCTTAGTCCTTGGCATAGAAACTTCTCCATATTTTAAATCTTCCCGCTGTTTCCCCTTTGCTTCCATCTCATTTTTATTATCTTCTGCTGTTGATTTTAGATTCATTATTTCTTGTGCCTGGGCAAGTATAAAAACACTGTTATGTACTCAAGCGACAATGAGATTACATGTTTTGGGAATGAATGGGAATGATGGAAAGCTGGAAAAAAAAAAAACCAGGCCAAGTTTTTGAGAGCTTTTATGCTTCTTAAAAGTTCTCTTTTACTTGCTGTGGAAAAAAAAATAAATACTGCAGGCTGTCTGGGCCCTGCAGCCAATGCCGATTTTCAGTCGTTGTGCACTGGAGAGTAAACTTCACAGAAGCTGAAAGTAGGACGGTTGTAGTTGGAATGACAATTAATGTGCCCTGAGCATAATCCCTGTTGGTAGCTGGTTTTTGAATGGAGTTAAGCCCCCTGGCTCTTTCTCTCTCCCGGCCCCCTTTTCCTGGTTTGGCCCTAGATGTTGGCTCTGGACCGTGGTGGCTTCCGTTTTAATTAGCTTGCCAAGCAAAAGTTTGGGCATTGTGTCCTTTGTTGCATGATCCAAAGGTTGTTCTTGTTTTTTTTTTCTAATGAAGCTTTTTTTTGAGTGGGGGGGGGCCCTGCAGCATCCTGCATTTTCGTCTTGAGATGTTGGAGGCCAGCTGTCCGTTTTAAGGGAAGATTTAATCTGGGGGGGGGGGAACAAAAGGGCATGCAGACCCATAAGAATGGAGAACATTTATCTGCAGAGTTGCTAGCTGAAGGGGGGAAGGGAAAAAAAAAACGCCTTTTGCAAAGTGGCACAGAGCAAGCAAGCCTGTTAATCACGTTTTGAGGACTGAAAAATTGAGGAGAGACGGTAGGCGCTAAATCTTGTCTCAAACCATTATGGAAACGGAGTTTAAGAACAACGGGGCCCTTCTAAACTGAGACCACAGCCAGCCACACAAACGTGCCCCCCCACCTTCGCTCTCTCTGGGACTGTCAAGTCACTAACATGAGAGCAAAACTTCTAACGGATGTTTTAAAATTAAATTTTGTTCTGGCTCGTTGCTTTCTGTGCCATTGCATCAATAAACATTTGGACTCTTCCATGCGTTTGGTCCACGTGCCTCAGGTGTGAGGAAAAATGGCAGCAGACTTCACTCTTGGCCATACTTTTCCATGATGAGTATCTGCAATTGATCCACACACCTGGACACACCTGGAAGGGAGGTCTCCCAACACCCCCCTCCCTCCTCCCAGGCCATGGATTGCTTGGAAGAGGGACTTTTGAGGAGAACTTTAGAGAAGGCTCCATGTGGTATAAGACTTCTCAGGACAAAGCACCCATGAAATCATAAGCGTTCATATCTGTTGTTTGGCCATCCTACTAATATGAGTCCCAAAGGGGCTTTTTCAAGAGGTGGCTGGACTTTCTGGTCCCCATAAACATCTACTAACATGAGGTGTGCAGAGAACATACAAAATGCTTCAGGAGCCAAAACTGGAACTCCGGAAAGAGGATTGTGATTGTGTTGCTCTGGCTGAACTCTGATCCAATCTAATGCGTTGTCTCTTGAGTAAGTATGGAAGGAAAATATGCAGCTTTCTTTTTTTTTTTTCCCCAGAGAAATGTGGTAGATTTGCAGGCAACCTGTAATCTCCTGGGAGGACAATTTTACTATCCGTGATGCAGAGATTTTCAAATCTGTTGAGTATTGTTCTTCCACTGTTTCACTTTCACTGAAACTGGGGCGAGGACTGACTACCTATCTTGAAAAACGTATTGTAAAAAGCAGGATCGTGTGTCCAGAGGTAGAATTTCAGGAAGTGATGAATGAAAAAAAAACAAAATACACAAGGTCACACTTGTAATTAAACAGTGATACTATTTAGCATATTGCCATTGGGATGTTAGGCAGGGATCCTTCTCAACCTTACGTTACCCTATGACATATTAGCCTGGTAACTGAAATTCTTGATCAATCTGATGGACCGCAGGACTTCTGGAATGCATGCATGAGAGGCAATTCTTTAATTATGGGGAGAAAAGCCGTTCCTGTATTCCTGAGAATCATATTCCTTATGCTGCATACGTTCTGCAGATCAACCCTGGAATGGAAAAGCAATTTATAGTATAGAAGATAGGAAATAGCAACCAGAGGAATGAGGAAGGGGATGATGGAGCTGTTTTTAGGAAGCAGGTTTGGAAGATGGAAGGGAGGTGCAGTGTGTACAGGTTTGGCTAATAAGAGCTTTAAAAATCCAGATAAGGACTTAAGTGAGAAGCAAAATGAGCGGATGCAATGATAACAGAGTAGCAGAGTTGGAAGGGACTTGGAGGTCATCTAGTCCAGCCCCCTGCTCAAGCAGGACACCCTCTACCATTCCAGACAAGTGGCTGTCCAGTCTCTTCTTAAAAGCCTCCAGTGATGGAGCATCCACAACTTCTGTAGGCAAGTTGTTCCACTGGTTGATTGTTCTAAATAAGCAACCAAAGATTTCTTGGAAGCCAGTAGCTAGCTAAAAAGAAAATTGTGAAAAATCATTTGGAGAGAAGCTCACCTACATACTGCTCTTTACCCCGTGACCTGATGGGATTATCCTGGAGAATACCTACCTGTGTGGTTGCTAAGAATCAACATGGACATGATAGGACATAATCAGTCAATGTTCTTATGATGGTACACAATCAATGCTACTGTATAATCTGATTTAATGTATCTCAACGGCTCGAGAACCTGATGATCTTTTTTAAAAAATATCTTTCTTGCAGATGATTTAAGAAGTAAAACGGGTTTCCTGGAAGAGTTGGTGGTTGGAAGTGGTGATGCAGTTGAACTTCAGTGCAATACTCCGGACTCACCTGTATCTCTCCTCTGGTATAAAGACGGCGTTGGGATTTCACCTACCAACCGGACTCACATTGGTCAAAAACTCTTGAGGATTATAAATGTGTCCTACAATGATTCAGGCCTGTACAGCTGTAAGAAGAGGCATTCGGTGGAAATGCTCAGGAACTTTACGGTTCGAGTTACAGGTGAGTCAGTAGCAATAAAGGAGAACATTTGTAACTCAAGGTTGAAATGAGGGCCCCTTGGAGCTCTCTGAGCTTGGTGGTTTTCTTGCAGATGTTCCATGACCCAACTAGGGAACATCATCAGTGTTAGAATGGAAGAGGAGGAGGAGAAGTGGGGGAGGGGAGGAGGACTGTGGGATCTTTAATGCTCTGAATTTGGTTGTTTCCTTGCAGATGTTTCATTCCCCAAACTAGGTGACATCATCACTAGCTAGTAACACCAGCATTGATGATGTTACCTAGTTTGGGTAATGAAACATCTGCAACAAAACCACCCGCAGGTAAGTCAGTCCTGTCAGTCTTATCTCTTCTTAAGTTTTGTCATGGGATGGTCACAAATGTTGGAGTTCCACCTCAGGTCTCAGTCAAAGTTTGCCTTCAATAAGGGTTCCCTGGTGACTCTTAAAATGGTTCTCCATATCTGGAGCCAGAGGAGGACCATTGAATCAGATCTTTGATGGTCTTTCAATTGAACATTTGGATTCCCTCCTCTTCCAACTTGCTATTGAAACAACCTGTCTTTGCCTGCCAGGGTGGTCTCTATGAAAGGCCGCTCAGTCTCGCTGGCTAATTAACATTTCACATGTCCTGTGCTGGAGTGCCTGCTTCACCCTGGCAAGATTCAGGACTGTATCATCTACGTTGAGGAGAGGAGAGACACAATAACATTTGAATACAGGATCCGTTGTGGCTGTGCCAGCTGGAGATATCAAGCCTGTTATGCCTGTTCTGTTGTGATGCCCTTTTTCTGTTGCTTCACACACAGATTTAATAGCCTCCTTAATGCTAAATTATCCTGGCAGGTTTGGTGAAGGGAAAGTTTGCCTCTTATTGGCGGATTTGTCTGAAGAAAAATGCACAATTGGCTTTGCTTTACAGGGCAAAGTGTTGAAGGCTTCCAAATCGTTAAATATTTACACTTGTTCAATCCGGCTGCATCAGAGTTCAGATTAACCAGTTCCCTTACCTCTTTGTGAATTTTAATCCTTTTATTGTTTCACTTTGTGTATGGCGCTTCTTACTGGTAAGTCTGGGTTCCTTTTGACAGCTAGTTTTTGACAGTAAATAGAGGTTATTGCCATTCCTTATGTTTGTGTTCGCACAAGTCTCTTGATCCCACTTAAAGGCTTGTTTTTGAAGAGTTTTACCCCAGCGATGTGACTTGGTACTTTGGTCAAACTCTGCTTTGATCCAAAGGATTAATATATAGATTTCTTACACGCTCTCGGATAAAGTCGGTTCTTTCTATGAGTGACAGCAGAGTGTACAATTTTTTTTTTAATTGATTGAATGCATTTTAGTAAGTAAAGGAGCAAAGACACAGAAACGGGCAGGATTGGAACTGAATTACATCAATTTCATTTTTGTTTGTATTTATTGATCAGATTTTTAACCCATGTCTCTTCCAAGAATTCAAAATAGTAGCCCTGTCTCCTCCTAATTTATCTCTGTGAGATAGGTTGGGTTTGAGAAATGATGGCCTCTGGTGAGCTTCAAGGCTGTGGGCGTAATTTGGGTGGGGTCTCCAGTCTGTTAGTCCAACATACAATCTCTGTGCCAGGTGGGTTAATGTAATTCTCCTTTGCATCTGTAATATTTCTCCCCTTCAGCATGTTAAAAAGCAGCATTCAAGAGCAACTTTTGGAAAAGATGCCAGGAGCATACCCTGCACCTGGAATTTCACATTATGCATCCTTGAATTCTAAGCTAAAATAAGTTAAATTTAGGCTTATGTCCATGCAGGTTGTGGAATGCACTGTGGAACATGGAAGGAAGGCAATAGGGATTCAGGGTAGATGTCTGAACATTTTATTCAAATCCTATTTTTTATTCCCATTGCAACACGGCAGGGATCATAAAAATATCCCACAGGAGCACATTCAAACCGTTACCAAACAATCTCCAAGATATCCTAACTGGTACAAACCAGTTATTGTTTTAACCTAATTTTAAGACTGTAGAGTTCATGATATTTCAAGCATTCTTTCATGTGTTTACCAGGGCAGGGCATTTTAATAACCTTGTTCTGGAGGTCGTGTAAATAATTACAGGGTGGTTTATTAATTTTAGTAATCAGTTTCATTAATGAAATAGGACATTTTATTGCTTTTCTGTTGAAAAAGGGTACTGGTTTAGGAACCGCAGATAATTTGTCCGTAACCTGATGCAAATAATTTGAATAGGAAAAGTTTGAGTTTAATTGCCAAGAAACAGTCTGAATCCAACTCTTTCTGTTTTAATTCTGCACATTTTAAAAAAGCTTGTTCAAAATCTACATGATGCAAAGTAAGATAAGAAAGTCATTTTACCCTCCCCAAAATATTTACCTGCTATTTTAAGAAGTAGATGACCCCGTAATGAAAGCTCTTCATGGTAAAAGGGTCAACATTATATATTTCTTATTAGTGTTTCGGTTTACAACATAAATTTGCATTATTGCACAAGTATTGAAACTGATCACCAACCCAGCAGGAACTCCAATAACGTCTCAGGAGTTCAGGCTGATTAGATTAAAACTTCTTTATTCCATAGGCTCATTGTTCTCTCAACTGATTTCAAGTACTCTTGTGGAATGAATGGAGGGCATTTCACACTGTCAGTTCCTCCAGAAGCTAAATTCAGTGTCATCAGATTATTTCTTTCCCCAAACACTCAGAAGATACCTGGATCATCGGAATACTACTTCATTCATTTGCATTAAAATGGAATCAAGTCATGCTATAGGGCAGTGTTTCTCAATCTTGGTAGCTTGAAGATGGGTGGACTTCAACTCCCAGAATCCCCCAGCCAGCAGTGCTGGCTGGGGGATTCTGGGAGTTGAAGTCCACCCATCTTCAAGCTACCAAGGTTGAGAAACACTGCTTTGGGTATCCTGCCTAAGCAGGTGGTTGGACTAGAAGACCTCCAAGGTCCCTTCCAACTCTGTTATTCTATTCTATTCAAACTTACCAGTCGAGAATGAGTCCTAAGAATTTGCATACCAAGTGAAAACAAAAGACTGAAAAAACAATCTGAACTTTTAATATACATAACTAAGAAAATTATTGCTATAATCCAATGACGTGAATCCGAATAGACTCCAAATGATAAAATATTGAGATAGGACATGAACTTTAAAGGTGAGAATAACTAAGCCTTGTAGTTCAAAAAAACCTTCATGCATTCTTTCATAGATTTTGGGGTTGTTTAATTTCCCAGTCTCTTACCTTCTTATCCTTTATAAAGTGGCGTAAAATCTTGTAAAAAGAGACTTCCCTTGAATGTAAGATTTATGAATTGAGGTAGGCCAAAGTTAAGCCAAAGTTAAGCCACGTCCCGGGCTCTTTCTCTGCCTTAAACCGCATTCTGCAGGCGACGTGAAGGCTATTGAACGGAACAGTCCTCTGTTTATGAATGAAGACATGAGGCAGAAAGAATGAAGAGGCATATATACACTTCAGTTCCTTGTTTAGACAAACGATTGGGCCCCGCATTGAGTCTTCAGGCCAAGAGGAATTGGAACCGGAGCATCCAGTAGCTTAATATATTTGGTAAATGGTGCGAGACAAACCAGGAGCCAAAACCCATTGTTGCTGCTGAATGAAGAAGATTTATACAATCTGAAGAGAAACCAAACCCAGAGTGGAGGCAGAAATATGTGTCTCTATTTGCAACCCACCGTTTCTTCAGAGCTCAAAGTCTCTTCGGCTGCCTGCAGTTTTTCAGAGTGTCAGCTGCTTAAAGAAGGAGAGGCAGCATCAGGAGGGCTGAAGTCTAACAGGGGACTTGTAGCCCTCAACAGCCTGAGGTCAAGACTCTAGCCTCAACCTTGACCAGGGCTAAAGCCCAACTTTGTTGTCGCGTGAACCCAAACAACCATTGTGGACACATCGAGGGTCTTCCTTAGCGATCTCACACATAGGCTCCAACATGCCCGTCCCTTGCTTATTCAGAAAACAGATTCTCTGCTGGGCCTGGCTGGATATAAGGCACCCCTGTAGTACATAGCAGAGGGGAGGTTTTATGGTGGATCACCCGAGTTTACGTTCAGCCAGCCATCTTGTTCATTTTGAGAGGATGTGGTTGGGGCTGTGCTGAAATTGGTGCTTCAGAATAAGGGAAGGGGCCTTGGAGGTCTTTTAGTCCAACTCCCTGCTCGAGCAGGAAACCCTATACCTCCTCAGACAGATGTTTCCTTTTTAAACATTTAAATCAGAGGCCTTCAAATTTGGCAGCTTTAAGACTTGTGGACTTCAACTCCCAGAATAGCTCTGCTGGCTGGAGAATTCTGGGAGTTGAAGTCCACAAGTCTTAAAGCTGCCAAGTTTGAAGGCCTCTGATTGAAAACCATCTTGTAAAAAGTCAGGTGGCAGAAGGAAAGTGAGGCGGACACTGCTTCCCCTTGGCCTGGCTGAGGAGGGTTGGCTGCCCTGGAGAATCCCTCCGTTTGCAACTGCTACCAATAGCTTTACATTAGCATAATCTGCTTTTAATGAGTTTCCCTGGCTTCTTAAATAGGTCTGTATAAATGATTTTGGATCCTTGAAAAGTCATAGCTGAACAAGCAGCTTTGGGACTGTAAATAAAGGCTTTTTCCACATTTCATTGGAGAGGCGGCATCAAGGAGCAGTGCTGGAGAGTGGAAACATGCAGTCATAAACCCCCTCCCCAAAAAATCCTGTTTTGTTGCTGCACCATGTATCTCATGCAATGTGCAAAGGATTGAATCAAATTAATATTTAGCACACAGTAGTCGCTTAATGTGGAGTTTAGTAGGAAGTACCCTCTTGGTTTAATTTACAACTTTTAAAACTCCTCCATCTGAGTCCCTGGGGGCATTTAAAAAAAAAGGGGGGGGACATTTCTGTGGAGGGATAAATGGATAATCCATCTCTTTGGGTGTCCTCTGTCTCAAAGCACCCATTGTCCATCCATTTCTAATCTCCAGGAAAGAAAGAAAGATGGAGAGCAGATCAATTAATGGGGCCATTTTAGGAGTCACAACTGCCCAACTGATGTCCCACCACTATTTTATAGCCTTGTGCAACCCATCATCTACATTTTGATGCCCTACACTGGTGTTTCCCAGCCAGGATAACTTCCACTCACGCAGACTTTACTTCCCAGAATTCCACACTCGGGGTGGCCAGTGCTGAGAATTCTGGGAGTTGAAGTCCGGACAGCTAGAACTTTCACCGGTTGGGAACTCTTTCCATATACCAAGATAACCCAGTTCATAAATTAATCCTGCCCACCCATGACGAGGAGGTTTCCCATGGGGACTTATGGCCCTTTGGGTTGAAGGCTTCTGCTGCTTTGGTTCTAACGCTTGGGTTAGAACACATCTGTCAGCAGAAACCGCAGGGAAGTCTGCCTTCCCTCTTCTTTCCATGTTGCTCCATGCCAAAACTACATTGATTTGCTCATGATCCGCCTGACTCCCTCGAAAGTGAACAGGAATGGGAAGAAGATAAGCACCAGGAATAGAACAAAGACCTTGAAGCTGAGTGGGACAATCCCAGGATCTCAGACGTGAAAGATAGCAGGAAGGCCGCCCGTAATATGTACTCAAGTCTTGATTTAATCACTTTATCGGCTCCGTGGGGGAAGGGCTCTTTGTTTTCACAGATTTCTCAATTTTCTTGACAAATTCTCTCAATTGAGAAATTGAGAGAGTGAGCGATGTCATCAAATCTACTGGATTTTATTTTTCCAAATCTTTAGGGCAGCCGAATTCAGAATAACAGAAGAAGAGCTGGAAGGGACCTTGGAGGTCTTCTAGTCCAACCCCCTTCTCAAGCAGGAGACCCTCGACCATTCCAGACAAATGGTTGTCCCGTCTCTTCTTAAAAGCCTCCAGTAAAGGAGGACCCACAACTTCTGGAGGCCAATCGTTCCCTGATTAATTATTCTATCTGTTGAGAAATTTCTCTTTAGCTCTAGCTTGGATCTCTCTTTAATAATCTTCTACCCGTTAGTCACTTAATTAAAATTCTTTTGTTTTTCACCAACCGCCACTGTAACTATTCCAAAACGTTTTGCAGCAAAATTGTACCGCCATTCAAAAGGAGCCCAGGCAGGCAGGACTGATCAGAAGGTTTGCAGATCCGGAACCAACCTAGAATCCTCTCTTTCCTCTTGAAACCTGATCTCTACGGAGAGGAAGCCTCTGGTGTAGGCAAATCAAACATTACATTGCATGGAGTGGGGGGGGGAGGTAACTTATAGTCCCAGGCAAAAGAACAGAAAAATAAAAGTTGTCCTATCTAGGTTACCAAATCTCCTTTTTTGGTAGCATCAGTCTCCAAAGCGGGGAGTTCCCCAGGACTTTAAGTACATCTTAATGAAGCTTAAATTGCTTCAGCTTCTAAATGACTGTTTCAAACCGAGAAAAATAATGCTTAATTAAAAAATGCTCCCTGGAAGCCTTTTTACTTTGTATGACCTAATGCAACCGTGACCGTACAGAGAGAGAAAAGAAATACTATATAAATAATATACTGCTGGCACACCCTTCCTAGGAACGCTGAGGTTTCTTAATAAATATTTCCAAAGCCTCTGTAAGCAAGCGCGTTCACATGTTCTCAATAGGCAGCTGTAGAAAAGAGTTTCAGGCGACAATACAGATTGAAATCTGGGACTGAGTATCCTGGCATTTCATTTGCGGGGTTTTCTTCATGAAAAGAATGTTTGTGCTGAACACGGACAAAAAACAACAACCCTATTTAAAGCTTATTCCAGATTTGGAAAGCCAAATCACAACAATATGCTAACCAAATGGAAAGTCTCTAACTGAACAACTTGTGAGTTAGAATGTTTATAATTTTGATTTAATTTTATTGTACCTTTTTTATTCTATTCTTTTGTAGGTTGCTTTTCTAAGCTGTGAGAGGCAGGGAGCTGGCTATCATTGTGCAGTCAGTTTTCTGAGAAGAAGGGGAAAAGAGGATGCGGGGGGGGGGGGAATGAAAACATAAAAATGAAATGGGTGGGAAAAGAACGTGGTGGGCCGATTTGAACCCTGAATGGAAGCATTTCAGTCTAATATGGGCTCAAAAGCAAAGGTGCCCTCTAAGACACAGGCCAGGGGAGGCTAGAACATAAAACACAGGGTTGGAAGGGACCTCGGAGGTCTTCTAGTCTAACCTCCTGCTTGCGGATGACTCTGTGCTTTAAATCCATTTTTGGTGACATTTTGTATCTTGGCCATATTTGGAGACGTGTGATGAGGCCATGAAGAAAATCAAGCTTCATGGAGAAGATCTTTTTTAATTGAGAAAATATTTGCTGAGGTCCCACTAATTTTATGTTCTGATGATTGCAAAAGTATGTTCAGAATGTTATTTTCGGAAACAATACTCACCAGTTTTTCTTTCCATTCCAAGAATCCCCATCATCGGGTGATGATGAAGATGAAGATGATGATGAAGATGACGACTCTGAAGACAGAGGTAAATATCACGAAGAGAAGCAAAGCTTGATAGAGCCAGCATTTATTTATTTATTTATTTTGTAAACAAGTTTTATTAAAAATTTTCTTTTATTGTACGTATTTTATGAAGAGAGTGTTGACCGGATTACATCTTATACATCTTATATATCTTAATTTTTATAATCTATTCCAATCTTCCCGCTTTTTCCAAATTCATCCCTTTTATATAAATCTTTATCACAAATTCTTCATTTTTCACCATATCTTGTTATTTCATCTCTTTTTTTGTTTTCCCCAAGTACATTTTACATATTTCCAATTTCGACTATAATATTCTTTTTCCACATTGCTTTATCTTATCTTAATCTCTTCTTAATACATAATACATAAACAGTATGTCCTTCGGGAGAGGGGTGGTATAAAAATTTAATAAATGAAATGAAATGAGTTCACTATCCACCCTTTAATTCCTAATTTCTTACAATAACATCAATTAATTATCTTATTTCTCCATTTGCAAAATATATATCTCAAAATCCCCTTCCCACTTTTTAACATTTCAATTTTGTCTCTTAATTTAACTTGTCTTCATAATTAAACCCCATTGCCATTTCACATTTCATCTACTATTCTGTTTTGCTATAAGCAGTATACGTCATCACATTCACTTCTTACATTAAAACCCTTTAACTTATTTGATCCACAATATTAATAGTTCACTTAAATCTACTAATATATATCTTATTTACCTTCCTCCTTTCCCCTATTCTTCCCCTCTTTAACCATTTTCTCTTGGTCTCTCCAAAATTCCACTTCTTAATAATTTCCTCCTTTTGTCCCATTCTTTTAACTTCTTCTTCTTCTTTTTGTATTTATTATATCTTTTCTCCTGAATCCTTTTTCTCACTTTTAGATATATTACTCGAGTAATTCTCCCCAAGCTTTCTCCTAATCTCTTTCCACTCTTTCCTTCTTTCCCCTTTGATTGATTCTTTTTGATTCAATTTTAAATCCAGCTATAAAATTTTCTTTTTTGGGTTTTGGTATTTTAACTTCCTCTTTGTTCTTCTTCAAATGTGAAAATTATCAAAAATATTTTTAATCCACATAAAAAGTACTTTCCCTCGGGTTTCTTTTTCTTTTATTGTTTTTTTTTAATTTGATTTATATGACGCCCTTCTCCCGTGGCTTAATTTCTCCAAATCCAATTTTAAATCTAGTTGTAAAATTTTCTTTCTTGGGCTTTGGTATTTTAACCTCCTCTTTGTTCTTCTCCCTCCATTAACTTTCCCAAGTGCCAATTAGCTGCTCATTTCTGCTCCGGGACACTTTTTAAAGTTATTAAAAATTTTCTTTTTTAAAGATGAGTTGGCCAATCACTCGCCCAGTACCAGCACTCCATTCAGACACCGCTCCTGCACAAAAAACGTAGTCCGGTTGCCCCAGCTTCAGAGCGGTCATTTTTCAATGGCTGCCACCCCTGCCACCGATTCGAAGAGCAGCCTCTGACCTTTCGAGGAACTTGCCTGTTCCTCTTGGTTCCGGTCCGAAGATCCCCTGACAGCGGTTTGTCCGGCTGGATTTTCGCGGAGCTCATCGGAGCCCACTATTTTTCCAGCCGGTCTCGCTGCAACGCTTCCGGTTTCCTGAGCCAGCATTTATAAAGGCTAATCCTGAATCAGATCCTTCCAATAAAGCATTTCCAATTTTCCTCTGTTGGGAGTTCCTGGGTGTTAAGACCAAGTCTGCGGTGCTGATTTTCAGCCCCCAGGAGAAAATATTTGCTCAGAAGGAACACCCAAAGAGAGTTTAGAGCCATCCTCTTCCCTTCTTGAAGTTCCTTCTTCCTTTGTGAAAGGGATGGATGGATGGATGGATGGATGGGAAGGAAGGAAGGAAGAAGTAGAAGATGGCAGGTGGGTGGATGGATGGATGAATGGATGGAAAGGGAGGGAGGGAGGGAGGGAGGGAGGGAAGGAAGGAAGGAAGGAAGGAAGGAAGGAAGGAAGGAAGGGCACAAAGGAGGAGATGAATAGTAAGCAGCCAGTTATGAGTTAGTAAGGCCACCATCAATCTCTCTAGGCCTTCCGTTTTGCAAGATCTGAGTGTCGATAAAGTTGTGTGTTTTTCTTTTTAAAACACCAAATTTTAAAACAACCTCCATTCCCCACAGTTTGTAGATAGAGTTTGAATTAATTTTTGAAAAACTTTGCCAAGGATAAAATAATCCGCTTGCCATGTATAGACATGTTTCCCTTCTTTCCCCCTTCTGCATTGCCTGCTCTCTCTGTCAGAGTGCTTGCTGGATGGGGTGGGGGTGGGGGTGGGGGGTAAAACCTGCTCTCCCCACCCGTTGCAGGCCTGTGAGTAGCTAATCGGCTGGAGTTTCAGCTTTGAGAAACAGGAGAGCCCCTTGGCTGCACGGATGAAGATGGCAGGCTTCCTGCTCCCTCTCTCAGAAGGTAGCAGTTGGAGAAGCCAAGATGGCCTGTGGTCTACAGATGCCTCCGTGGGAGGAAATAAACAGAGGAGGATGAAAGCTACGGAGCTGGGAAAAGAGTTCCTGAGCCAGGAAGCCGAGTAACCCAGTCAGCCTATCCTTCCCTTCCCTTCTCCTGCTTTTCTGCTTCTTATTTATTCCCTTGTCACCAGAGAAAAGGAAGCCATTCATTACGCCAGCCAGTTTTTCTCAACCTTGGCAACTTCAAGGCATGTAGATTTCAACTCCCAGAATTCCCCAGCCAGTTGGCTGGGGTATTCTGGGAGTTGAAGTCCACATGACTTAAAGTTACCAAGGTTGAGTAACACTGCATTAGGCATAGATCTCTTTTTTTAAAAAAAAAAAAGTTTCATTTTAAAAATATTAGCAGAATGCTTGGGCAGCCTTAGTCTGGAGAAAGTTTTATCGCTTAATGATAACCGTTTACAAAATTGGAAAGAGGAGGCGCTGTCTATTATTGTGGTCTCTCTTGCACCTAAAATCACAGATTAGTTCCCCGGTACAAATAGCCCTTTAAAGAGTGCAAGCATAAAATCTCAGAATAAAAGGCTTTCTAGGGATGAGTTAAAACAAGTGAGATGGGTGCTTTGCAAAATTCAGGCTGCTGGGTAATGACTTGGTACAGCCAAACTGAATGATTGCAGTGTCATATATTACACACGTGTGCAGTTATTGAATGTACAACATGTAGCAACATGACCTAAAACTTCAGGTTGAAGGTTGGTGTGGATTAGCAGAAACTGCGTGCATAAGTCCAGTGATGGCAGCACCGGCCAACAATTTGTGGTAATCAAGGAAGTCGTTCTTACTACATTGTCGCTTGTTACAAGTTGGCCAATCAGCAAATTTGGTCATCAGCAAATTTCTCCAGGAGCACTCTTAGAAATAAATGCATTTTGTTTTCTTGGTTTATTTGTTCCATGGTTCTTTTGAGAGAGAGGTCTGTACATGGACAAGCTTGGAAGTTTGGAAACGTTTGGGAACTGTTTTGGGGAGAGATACTAAAGATAAAAATGGGAAGAGGAGGCTCTTGGGACAAACAATTCACGCTCCCTCCTGAAACCTTGTCATTTGATAAACCAGGTTTGACAGTCTGATGTTGAGGTGCTGGAGGCCATATCCAAACTCTGAATTGCCCATCCTTGTTTTAGAACAAGATTTTGGAAGGAAATTGCTTTCCTATCCTCTTTGAGCATTTTCTAGATCATCTAAGAAGTGTTCTCACCAAGTGTTTTTCTTATTTTAGTCATCTTCTCTCTGTGTGTTCTTCCTCTCTGTTTGCTGAACATCTATAGATGTTCTAGGTGCTTTGTCTTGTCTTGTCTTGTCTTTCCTTAGGCTTCCGGCCAGGAAATTCACTTCAGAAAGCATAGATTGCGTGGTCTTACATTCTCAGCCGCAGATGGCATTTCATGTTATTTCTGCGATTGGGCCGCAGACAGACTGCCCAGATGTGTCCGTGTGGTCAGCATTTTGTCCAGCCGGCAAAGCTAATCTTCGTGGCTTTGTGCTCATTGTGGGGATGTAGTCTGGCATTTGCTGATTGTTCTCTGAAGCCACCATCCCATGAAATTGCTTTGGGTCTGTGCTCTGAATTGACTCTTAATTGGCAAATCCCACAGCGAGATCCCTTGCCAGTAATTATAGCTGCCCCAAACATTTCCTTTGTTGGGACTGTTGGAGCCAACTCAGCAGATTCGCTGCCCTCTTCAGCCAATGGCTCCACCCCAGGACCTTCTGACCTCAGGAAGGTCACATTTCCTGTCCATCATCTGAGATTCAGCTTTGATCACCAAGGGATGAAGAAGGGAATGCTTTGGTCTGCTTATTTCCTTCTGTTGACTCATGGGGTCCACTCAGGAACATGATTACAGTTTGATTATAGTACCAGCTTTTCACTTGAAATCCCAGCCTGAAATTTTATTCTATGATAGCTATGATAAATGTCTATGGAGATTCTCAGTCATCCAGGTCATGGTGGTCCCAAAGGTGCTTTTTCAAGAGGCAACTGGACTTTCTGGGATTTCTTTGAAGACATTTCGCTTTGAAGAAGCTTCTTCTTGGATGAGAAGTGAAATGTCTTCAAAGAAAAACAAGAAAGTCCAGTTGCTTCTTGAAAAAGCACCTTTGGGATAGCTATAAGAGCAAAAAAAAAAAAGAAGAAGAAGAAGAAGCTACCATGCTTCTAGGGTGCATTGCCCATACTTTGGGGACAAATTTGCTTCATTCATAGACAAACACTCAGAGGATCTCGGAGCTACAAACCTATTCTTGCAAAGAAGCTTCCCTTCCAAGTTTTTGACTGAAAGAGGACAACTTATTATCATCTGGAGCTCAGGTCAGCCAATCTGGCCCAAAGCTGATGTTTTGCTTCTTTTTGTAAATCTACAGATCTCCCTTTTGATGGAGACGCTTCTTATATACATACATTGACAATGCTTTAGACAGAAAATAAAAGTTGTGAGATGCAGCAGAAATGTGGAATTTCTCCCTTTAGCCATGATAGTTTGTACTTCCATCATTTCTCCTGGCTGTGCTGTAGAATTCAATGCCTTTGTTCCTTTGAGTAGGAGGGTGGCTTGATAGGAGTTGCCCATTAGTCGGTAATGAAGTTGAAGTGGCTTTCACCACAAAGGCCTAATCAGAAGACTTTACTGGACAATTACTGGACAACTGCTAGGACAAGACATGGTCAGCCTCCTGGTGGTTAGGGACCATATCTTTAATAAATAATGGAATTACAGAGTTGAAAGGGGCCCTGAAGGTCTTCTAATCCAACCCTCTGTTTGAACAAGGAATCCTACACCATTCCAGACAAGTAGCTGTCCAATCTCTTCTTCCAGTGATGGAGCATCCACAACTTCTGGAGGCAAGCCATTCCACTGGTTAATTGTTGTGTCAGGAACAATTAACCCTCAAAAAGAGAGAAAACTGACACTTGATTTTTAACAATAGTGGATAGTGGGATTTGTTGGAGTGTAAAAACAGGACTTGTGAGCCAACGTAGCTGTTCACCAAACCCTGCCCTTCCTGGTATGGGCAAGGCAGTTATACAACCGGTCCCATCCACTTTCATTTCCTTGTTGTCTGCAGTTCAGCTCCAGCAATGCAATGGTGTCTTCTCTGGAGGTGCTGACTTGTCTTTTTTCCTCTGACCAATTCTCTACTTGAGGGAACTTACTGTTCACCCATTTGTTTGTACCAACACTAAAAAGAAAAAGGTCAGCTTGTTTTCTGTGATTTTGGCTTTGCGATCATCTCAGAGGAGTTTTTCCAAAAGGCAACTGGACTTCCTTGGTTTTTTCTTTGAAAATGTTTTGCTTCAGTCAGAACTGAAGCGAGAGAAGTTCCCCAAAGATGAGCTCCAGCACGAGTCCAAAAGTTCTGGTCTTGGTGACCGACCCAGATTGGATCCTGCAGAACTGAAGAAGCTTCTTGGATGAGAAGCAAAATGTTTTCAAAGAAAAAACCATGACCTGGATGATGGAGAATCTCCAGAGACATTGGGTTTTTCAAGTGGCTAGTGGTGCATTCATTCAACCTGTTCTTCTCATCTTCATCCTATGCTTAATTACACACATGGAGAGGTCATTTTACCCAAGGATGGGTAACATGTAGTCCTCCAAACCTCCATCAACCTTCAGTTTTGGTCATGCTGCCTAGGACTGCTGAATGGTGATGTTCAGTTAAAGTTTAGAAGACCATCCCTGATAGGAAGCTGGTGGAGATAAGACCTCCTACCTCAGTAGCTGAGGACCTGCCATCTTTCTCAGCTGACATCTCTCATTCTACTTTGTATTTGCAGTTGCACCTTATTGGACCCACCGTGACAGAATGGAAAAGAAGCTTTTGGCAGTACCAGCTGCCAATACTGTTCGTTTCCGGTGCCCGGCAGCTGGCAAGCCGCTTCCTTCCATATACTGGCTGAAAAATGGCAAAGAATTCAAAGGGGAGCACCGTATTGGAGGCATTAAAGTAAGTCCTCATTCGTGGGTGGGATTTGGTGGCCACCCATCTTGCTTACTCAGACCCAGAGCTGCCCTTTGTTTCTCTCTGATGGGATAGCCTTTTAGGATAAGTAAGTATAAGCCTCCCCACCCCCCACCCCCATTTGCTTATTGAAACTCAGTAAGCTGCTTTGAGGTTATTCTTGAAATGCACCAGATGCTCTAGAAACTTGTAAATTAGACCCAGAGGTTACACCAGTAATAAGTGTTGATATAGAAAAAAAGTAATCTATTTATTGAGCATGTATGTGGTTAGATGGATAATAAATAGATGATAGATAGATTGATAAATCGATAGATAGACAGACAGACATAAAGAGATAGGGAGATAAAGATAAATATAGATAATAAATAGAAAGATAGAAAGAAAGAGAGAGAGAGAGAGAGAGAGATTGATTTGTTATATGGTATATGTTAATGTGAACTTCCTTAAATGTAAGTGTTAGGTTTTCCAACACAAATCCAACTTCCAACTTAAATCCAAGTATGGTACTTGGCTTCATCATTTTCATCCAGTTGAGTTGTATTATTCAAGAAAACACACAGTGTTGTTATGGATTTTATGGAAAGTTATTGTGAATGTGCCAAGATGCTGTTGGGTATTCATTAGCATATCTGCACAGTTAATACCTTTATGCTGCAAATGAGGGAACATAGTCCAGATCAGGATTTGCCAACATGGGTGACTTTAGAAGACAGAGGGCGGACAGGAGCTTTTTGGCCATCCTGATCAATTGGTTGTTCAGTCTACTTTTGAAAACCTCCAGTGATGGAGCATCCACAACTTTGGGAGGCAAGCTATTCCACTGATTCATTGTTCTCATTGTCAGGAAATTTCTCCTTACTTCCAACTTGGGATCTCCCTTTGATGATCTTCCACTCATTATACTGTGGACTTCAACTCTCAGAATTGTCTTGTTGGGTTCACATTCTGAAACTGAGGAAGGAGATCTAATTCTAGTCCTGTTTCTGGAGCACATGGGAGAGAGAGAGAACACTTTTATGGACCTCACATTTCAATTCTAGAAAAAGGATGTTCTTGCTAAGTCATTTTCTGAAGGACCAAGGCAAGCTTCTATCTACTGATCTTTTCCTTTTTTCAGCTGCGGCACCAGCAGTGGAGTCTCGTCATGGAGAGTGTTGTTCCGTCAGACCGGGGCAACTACACCTGTGTGGTCCAGAACAAATACGGTGTAATCTGGCATACTTACCAACTGGATGTTCTTGGTAAGTGTTGTTTTAAACTTTGCATCCAAGATCCATGCAGTGTCACTTGGCATTCACAGACTGGACAGCTGTTCCCCATCTGTCCCAAACTACATCCTCTTGAAGAAAGAAGGAATTCCTCTCGGCTACTCCACTTCTAAAGTTGGAAAAACAGTTGGAAAGTAGAATTGAAGGAGTCTGAGAACCGGAATGCTAGTTCCCCTTCAACCTCAGGTTTCAGAATTTAGAGGAAGCAGGATTTTCTTGGTGGCAAGTAATTAAAAAAAGTACCATACTGTATCTCTACCTCAAAAGAAAAATAACCTAATAATTAACGCACATACAATTTAAAAAACTACACATAGAGGTAGTCCCAGTTAGCAAAGGCTCTTGTTTTGCAAACCCTTTGTTTAAATTATTACTTCTGTATAAATAAGTGTTTTTGGTGGATGGGAAATATCTGTCCCATGAAAACTTTCTCAATATCTTATTGATTTCCTTTAAATATCAATGAGGAATTCAAGTAGGGCTTACTCTGACTATCTGCATCAGTCCAGATGCCATATTCACTTTAACTAGTTTTATTAGTCCATATAAGCTGTTTATATCAATATAAACTTTATATTGTTTAGATGTTAAAGATACAAACAATACCGGGACATATTCCAAGCATTTAAGAGGATTCATATTTTTTTTAAAAATGTTGATTTCTTATAAGTTTCCTCAGATACTCTAGACCTGGAAGTGTATTAAGATATACTACAATTTATTGAATTGATAATTTATTGAGGGGAAAATGTAGTCAAAGTCTGCATATAATAGCTTTATAGCTTCCATTGCAGCCACAGTTTTATATCCTACATTTCCTTTGACTGAACTAAAACAGCATTTTAATCCAACTGATAAAACTTCAAGAAAATTGGTATCTCACCAAACACGTTTCAAAAATTACATCTACACTTCTTCAGAGGAGTTTGCTACATCCGGTTTATTCTACTCCTAGTATATTGATGGTAGCTGATGATAGCAAACCTGGCTGCCCATTTCTGAAGCCAGACTGAGCAAGGCACCCAGGCACTTTGTGGTTTTTCATTCCGGTTTCAGTCCACCTTTTTGTTTCCACAGGAGCGATGGGAATTTAGCAACAGCTCAAATTTGCAACAGGTGCAAATATTATATCGCACCTTGGTATTGTGGTTACGTAGGCCTCTTGCAACCACTAGCAGCAGCATCGTGGTGTGCTAAGAGGGAGCTTTTATTGGACAAATGTTGGCTAGAGGGGTTTACTCTTTGCCCATAATAAGTAAGCGTCCTCTCCTTTCTGTAGAAAGATCTCCACACCGCCCCATTCTCCAGGCAGGGCTGCCTGCCAATCAAACGGTGGTGGTTGGGAGCAACGTGGAATTCCACTGCAAAGTGTACAGTGATGCTCAGCCTCACATCCAGTGGTTGAAACATGTGGAAGTCAACGGAAGCAAATACGGGCCGGATGGGACTCCTTACGTGTCTGTCCTAAAGGTTGGTATACATCGTTACATACTTTTAAAGCTGGAATCTACTAGAATGAGGAGGTATTTACAGGAAGTCACACATAACAACTGCTATCAGATTAACCTTGAGATCTGTTGGAAGAGGCAGGGTTTAATCCTGCAGAGGAACTGACCGTATAACCATGTCTGAGAGATAGGACCACAAATTGGGAAAGGCTTGACGTCCACGGAGATCATCCATCATCCAGGACATGGTTTTCTCAAAAGTCAACTGGACTTTCTTGGTTTTTTCCTTGAAAATGGCTTCATGGATGAGAAGTGAAAGGTTTTCAAGAAAAAAACCCAAAGAAGTCCAGTTGACTTTTAGAAAAGCACCTTTGGGAAAGGCTGGGTGTAAATCTGAAACTGTGAACCTGTTTAGTGTGCTCAAGACGTTACTGCTTGTCAGGCTTAATGATAGGGGAGATAACCATCACTCAGAATTAATATAAGGATTATTTGCATGGGGGGGGGGCAGCTGTTTCGCAATACCTTAGCCTTCCCGAAAGGATCTTCATCTTTCACGACCAAGCAGCAAGACGAGATTGCTTTAGAAAAACACTGGATTGCAGTTCCTTAGCAAAGCCAAATGATGCCTTGCTGGTTTCCGTCATTGGTCCATGGATGAATTGATCTCTGAATCAAATTGGAGACATTGGAAAATACAAAATGTCCTTCAATCTTCAAAAAAGGGGGAAAGGACGATTCATCGATCATTTGATGTACATTGCCTGGCATCAGTCCTTAAGAAGCTCCTGAACAGATCATAAAGTCATTGGTTCTGTGAGCACCTTGAATTCTATCCCTATTATTTATCAAGGAGAAATTTTGCAAGAATAAGTGTTGCTCATTCTTTAATCCACTAACTGCTTTAATAGGTCATGCAGTAAATGCCTCTAGATTGCAGCCTAAGAATTGACCAATGACATTGGGAGAAAGACAGTGAGGGAAAGAGAAGGGTAGACGTGGATGGCTGTGGAAGGAGATTGAAGAGTGGGGTTGGCCTGCTGAGCCTTGGAAAGAGAAGATGGGGGGGGGGAGTTAGGATATCCCCCTTCAAATGTCTAATAGGACCCCTCAAAGAAGAATATCAAGACCAGTCCTCCCTTATGCTAGAGTGCAGAATTTGAAAAAAAAGAAATTGGATCCAAGAGATCCAAAGGCAGGTTCCAATTGGGGGAATTTTCTTAGGGGCAAAACCCCTGGGGCAGTGAGACCCCTGGCGTGGAGAGAAGGTGGGCCTTTCCTCCTGGATAGCTCCAAGCAGGAGACCCAGCCACCGTCTCTCTCTCTCGAGGGCTTCAAGGTGGTCTCTTGCAGCGAGAGAAGGAGCCGTCCTCTTCCAACACGGAAGTTCTACCAAAAAGTGAAGCCAAGCCGAGTGAGAGCTAGCCAGCCCTGCCTGTCTAACCTGTGACGGAGAGAGATTGTCGGGTTACTGAAGTTCAAGTTTTTGTCTGTTCTGCAGTCTTGGATCAGTAAAAACGCTGAAGCCGATGTTAACCTAAATCTATTCAATGTGACCAAACAAGACGAAGGCGAATATCTTTGTAGAGCCAACAATTTCATAGGCAGAGCCGAAAAATCATTTTGGCTCCACATTCACAAACCAGAAGCAGGTAATTCCTCAACTCTGTCCCAGAGGCTTCGCAGCTGCACGAACGAGCCGAAAAAAAAGCTCCCAACTGCTAGTCGTTCCATTCCTGCTCCTCTTGGGGTGCTTCCCCCCCCTTCTCCTCTCCTCTACGTCTTTGACTTTTTTCTCCCTAACTTTTAGAATAACGAAACGCTTTATGAATCATTCGCTAAGAAAAATTCCCACATTAATGACTGTCTTAGAAACTCCTCTTCCTCCCAGTTGTGTTCTTAACCGGCTCTTTGCCTGATCAAGTTCTCCGTCTCCTCTTCTCACGATTCATCGAGCTCACTTCGGGACAGCCATTGTCAGGCGCTCCCATTGAGGCCCTTCGCCACCAAGGCCACGCATATGAAGCCCTTCCTCCGTTTCAGTGCCTTTCCCCCACCAAAAAAAACGGGCCAGGAAATGTACTGAAACCTTCCTAACAGATCTAAGAGGAGCAAGGGCTTTCTGGATGGGGGGTTTCCCCCAATCTCTGGATGAATTCTGCAAATTTTTAAAAGATGAAAAGCTTTTTTTCTGGTAAAGCTGCGTTTGCCCCCTGGCCTTGAATCCTCCTTGCTTGTCTCGGCCTCTCCTCTTTCCCTTCTCCACCCCTCCGTCCCCCTCCTCGCCCTCCCTCCCCCCCAAGACAGTCATCTTGTGAAGGGGATTTTTCGTCCGGACGCTTTGGCTTGCATGCATCCTTAGTGGGACAGAGTCAGAGGCTGGTGAAGGGATCTGATTGCTTTGGAAACCAACTGTGGTTGTGGAAGGGAACCAGGACAGGCCACAGAGGCCCTTCCGATCGCCGCTTGCTTTTGAAATTTGTCTGGGTGATCTTTTCTGGGAATTTTGCTTATCCTGTTCTCCTTCTTCCTTCCCTCCTTCCTATCTCTCTTTTTGTTTTGTTCTTTCCTCCGTAGACAGCAGGTGTTAACAAAACGGATAAAGAGCTAGAAATTCTGTCCTTGCACAATGTTACTTTTGAAGACGCTGGGGAATATACTTGCCTGGCGGGGAATTCTATTGGTTATTCACATCATTCTGCTTGGCTGACGGTATTACCAGGTATTTCTGCTTGGTCTCCTTTCCCCCCTTTTGCCTCTAAAGGGCAAGGTGCAGCTCTTGAGCGGGAGGTGCATCTTGCGTTTCAAGACGGGACGATCATCTTCAGTCACCAAAAACACATTTCGTTTCATGCAACTCATTATAAGTGGCGATAAATGACACATTTCTACTCTGGAGTAAGCGCAAATTATTAGCCTTTCTCCATCTGGGGAGCCCTGGTGGTGCCTCTTTCAGAACTGTTGTGGGTGCAGCACTGATATTTAGACAGCCACAAGTGTGTGAGAAGACAGTGGCTGCCACGGATTCAGTTGAACTGTTGCAAAGCCCATTGTGACTTTGGGGTCTCTCCTGGGGGCGGGCCTCCGAGAAGTTCAGAAGTCTTTGTTCCACACCACTTACAAGCTGGAGCGTTTCTGAATGCTAAATGCCCAGTCTAATGGAGTAGTTTCCTATTACTGGATTCCAACTTTCACTGGCTGAATTGCACCCACATTTGAGTTGGAAAACACAAGACTCCTTCTGGGAAGCCCTGTGAGTCACTTGTGGCTCTCAGCCTCCGTAGCCGATTTCTCACAAGGTGGACCTGACGAAGGGCCTGCTGGCTCACCCCCACCCACACCCCTTCTTCTGCCTTGGGGTGTCTCTTGGCAGGGAGGAGCTTTCACGATTTGGGCCAATGAATCACACAACCCCAAATTAAACAATGCCACTCTCAACCCCAACTCCACAAAGTCTGCTGGCTGCCAACTCATCTCAGAAATGCTAGAACGTTTCTCGTTCAGTGCTGCAACACGAACTGACATTTTGCACTTCAGCATTATTCTTTTAATACACAGTCATTTGGCGTTACTGTGCGTGTTAATTACGTTTGAATGTCAACACGTCCATTGATACAGTATTTAAACGGCTGCTCCTAAATAAAGGATCTAGCGGAGAAAGCTATTAGATTTTCAGAAGAGAGACCTTCACGTCTCGTTGGTTGAGAACCCTTCCGCACCAGGGTCGACCCCCAAATTTAAAGAAATCTGGAGATGACAGCCACTTAGTGCTGTGCCACGAGCATTTTGTGCCGTTGTGTATTTTAGGTTGGGGATGATCTGTATTGAAACGTATCAGAATATGGTTAGGCTGCCATTTTCCTGGTTCCTAAAGTGCGTCTCTCCTCCTGCAGCAGAAAAACGGGTTGCGAGACAGGATTCCAGCTCGTTTTACGCCGGCATCCTCAGCTACGGGATTGCCTTCGCTCTTTCCATCCTGGTGGCCGTGATGGTGATGATTTATAAAATCAAAAGGCCGGCCAAAAAAGCCATGAACGCCACCGCAGTCCAGAAAGTCTCCAAGTTCCCCCTCAAGAGACAGGTAACAGAAAGTAGATACAAGATCTCTGTTCCCCTCTATTCCTTAGGCCCCCCTGATTTCTTAGACCCAGAGAAGGGCTCAAGGGGGTCACCAGGCCACTTTATGGAGAATACGGGTTCATTCTAGCGTTGCTGTTTCTGGGGACTTAACGTATGTTGTTTGCTGGCTCAGGAATTCTGGGAATTGAAGTCCACAGGTTCCCCACCCCTGGCTTAAAGGATGGCCTTAAAGTTGTGCAACATTCTGGTTTCCAGATCTTAGCTGTTTGTTGAATTCTCCATGATGTTACATTAACATGGCATGTAAAATGGACTTAGACCACAATCAGGCTTCCCAAAATGCTTCTCTTTATCGTAAGAAAAGGCACAAAGGACCTGTTTTTACTGATGCGACTCATAATTCACCTGGAGGCTTTCTCTTGGGCAAGCATGCTAGGAAGGGACCCCATCAGTGCTATTTGTTAACACCGTTAGTGCTTCCTGGGTTCCGGGGATGAAATGGGAAGCACTGAGATGATAAGGACGGGCCTTCTGGATCAAGCCAAGTATCATTTTCCTCACAGAAGTCAGACAGATAATCCTGGGACTCTGAATAATATACAGAGTCTTCGGAATCAGCAGCCAACTGATGGACGCGCCCACCTTGAATTTCATGTAACTTGGGGCCATCATCATATCTTGGGATCAGTTCCACAACTTAATTAAGTATTACAGGACCCAATCTGACTCGGTCACGGGGACCAGAGGTTTAGTCTCCCGAGCTTTCGGACTCATGCTGGAGCCCATCCTTGGGGATCTTCTCTCTCTTTTCCTTGAGAACTTCTCTCTGAGAATGGGCTCCAGCACGCGTCCAAAAGCCCAGAAGACTAAACCTCTGGTCTTGTGACTGAGTCAGATTGGGTCCTTCAACATTATCCTGGGACACATATATTTGCCTTCATTTGTAATAAGTATTGTCTGAAGAAGAGCTTTCTTTGACCTCCTCTAATTTTGTTTTCAGTTAGTTTTCATTGAATGATCCTAATGGAGAGAGAGAGAGAGAGAGAGACAGACAGACAGACAGAGACAGAGACACACACACACACAGAGACAAACAGACACAGAGAGAGAGGCAGAGAGAGAAAGAAAGAAAGAAAGAGAGAGAGAGAGAGAGAGAGAGAGAGAGAGAGAGAGGGAAAGAGACCAAGCAAGAGAGAGACACAGAAAGACACAGAGAGACAGAGGGAGAGAGAGAAAGAAAGAGAGCGAGGGGGAGAGAGAGAGAAAGAATGTTTCCCTATTCATTTTTTTCCATCTCATGCACGTCCCCCTCAGCTGCTGTTTCTCCATGCCAAATAGAAGCCAGCATGATTCAAGGCTGCCTCACAGGAAGCGTTATAGTAGCACTGCTTTCTACTGCAACCAAGTTATATTCCAGAGATCATGATTGTTTTCCAGGAGCAGGCCAAAAAAAAAAAAGAAAAGAAAAAAGAAAAAAAGAGATGTGCTTCGGAATAAATTCCAAAGGAGCAGAGTCGCTAACTCCCAGGAATTAGAAGTTAGACCATTTAAACCCAAAAGCATTTTTTTTTAAGAAAACGAAGGTCTTGGCGGAGGCCCTCAGTGGCTTCCCATCAAGGTTGATAACCATTCTGAATCGCACTGTGGCTCACGGAGGCTCCCCGCCCTCCCTCCCCTCGGTCCCTTGGGCTGCCCCCCCCATCCCCCCCCCGCGAGAGGCTGTTGCCAGTAACCGCTCCTTTGCTCTACTCAAGCAGGTGTCTTTGGAGTCCAACTCATCCATGAACTCCAACACTCCTCTGGTGAGGATCACCCGCCTCTCCTCCAGCGAGGGCGCCATGCTGGCCAACGTCTCCGAGCTGGAACTGCCGGCAGATCCAAAGTGGGAACTGATGAGATCTCGGTGAGGAAACTGGATTTAGGCAGGGATTTGAGAGGGCCACTTCCTGGTCCTTCAGCTGTCTCAGTCTTATCCATACTGGCTTGCTTTTCAGCTTGACTCTTGGGAAGCCGCTGGGCGAAGGCTGCTTCGGGCAAGTGGTGATGGCCGAAGCCATGGGGATCGACAAGGAAAAGCCAAGCAGGCCTGTGACTGTAGCCGTCAAGATGCTGAAAGGTACCGAAGGCCCCGGGTGCAAGGACACGGGTGTTTTCATGAGCCTCGCCTCTTTGCACTTCTGATTTCTAATCCTGGTTCGCTTCTCCTCCCATGCTTTGCCTCCATGGACTGACGTCTGCTTTAGGTCATCTCAGGCTTTTAGGGGTCTCTTCCCTGGCCTTTATACAGGTAGTCCTTGACTTATAGCCATTCATTTAGTGACCATTCGAAGTTACAGCAGTACTGGAAAAAGTGACTTATGACCATTTTTCATACTGACGATTGTTGCAGCATCCCCGTGATCACGTGATCAAAATTTGGACGCTCGGCAACTGCTTCATAGTTATGACAATGCCGCTGTCTCAGGGTCATGTGATCACCGTTTGTGACCTTCCCAACTGGTTTCTAACAAGCAAAGTCAATGGGGGAAGTCAGATTCACTTCACGACCACGTAACTGCAGTGTCAACAAAAGTCATAAAATGGGGCACAAATCAGATAACAACTCTCTCGCTTATCAACAGAAATGGTGGGCTCAATTGTGGTCGTATGTCGAGGACTGCCTGTACCAAGACAACAGACTGTGGGCTCCAAATTCACCTTTGATTCCACCTCTCGGTCCTTCAACTGCTTCTCTTCCCATTCTAAGAGAGGAAGTGGGATGGGGAGGGTTGGCTTGAAGTGCCATTCCAGAAAAGTAGGAGCTTCTGTCCCACTCCATCTTTGGAGCAGAAGGAGCCTGCTCACTTCTGGAGAACGTCTGGATGGTTCCCTTGACCAAGCCTGGACGTGAAGCCAAACCAGCAAAATATCAGATGTGTATGTTTGGAAACATCCTTTGTTGTCCAGAATTGGAGGAAAGGAGGAGGGAAGAGTCCCTGATCCCTAAAACCAGGAATAGGGCAGAATCACAACCAAGATTGGGGCAGCTGTAGACTTGCAAGCTAAAATATCAGGGCGCCATTTGTGTGGAACATGACAGAAATGCTTCCGTCTCATTGCTGCTTTTCTCCTCTCTTCTGCAGATGACGCCACAGACAAAGATCTCTCTGACTTAGTCTCAGAAATGGAAATGATGAAGATGATTGGCAAGCACAAAAATATTATTAATCTCTTGGGAGCCTGCACGCAGGACGGTACGTTCCTAAAACAGACAGACGGCTGTGGAGCTTTGGGTAAAGTTAGTCAGGCGGCTGCTCAGCCTGGGCCTCTTTGTGCCTATTGATATCCCTCGGTGTCCTTGCCTTCTGCTTTCTCCTGTTGAGGTCCTTCTCAAAGCAAAGGAGGTAAATTCTGCCTCTTCAAAATCACTCTAATCTGGAGAAACACCTGCATGAGGAAACCTCACCGGTAGAGCTGTATGGGTGGAAGTTCCCACATGAGCTCAAATTTTCCACTCTCTGAACTGGAAGCTTAGTGGGTGTTCAGGAAGGCATTTCTGCTGAATACGCACGTGGCCTTTCAAATGAGACCTCCTCAGGGCAACCGTGAAGAGTAGGCCTTGGATTAGTCAGTAAATCTCCATTTGCTTAGAAGTTCCTGCCACGGTGTGGGCATCGGGGTTCCTTTCTGATGAGTGGCTGGAAGATGGCAGATTCTCCCAGCTTCAGCTTTGATGTCTGTAGTTTGAACCATGCCCATCTTCACCCACCCCATGTCACCTTGCTAAATTGTTAGGGTGCAGCTCCTCTTCCTCCCAAGGTTAATGTATCTGTGATGGAACTGAAGGTCCTTTCTTCTAGAATCTGAACGAAAGGACACAACAGTCCTAAAACGAGTAGCAAGCTGCCAGGAAATTTAAGAGAGAAATGAGAGGGCATATCAAGCAATCATCGGTTGTTTTTTTCCAGGTCCTCTTTACGTTCTTGTGGAATATGCATCCAAGGGGAATTTAAGGGAATACCTGAGAGCTCGTCGGCTACCTGGCATGGATTATTCCTTTGATACCTGCAAGCTTCCCGAGGAACAGCTGACTTTTAAAGACTTGGTCTCATGTGCCTACCAGGTGGCCCGTGGGATGGAGTATCTGGCATCTCAAAAGGTGAGTAGCAAAGCGTTTGCGAAAAGGAGGCTCCCAGAGACTAGAGAAGATGGCTTATGTGGGGAACGTGAAACAAAGACACCAAGTTGTATTAAGGAAGACAAGAATAACAGACGGAAGAGAAGATAAATAGACTCTAGAAGTAGGAGAAGCTGAAATGATATTTATTTGGAAGAGAATTAGCGTACACAGTTCCTTTCTTCTTGGAGATGGAACAGCTAAAAGTTGGTTTGAAGATGATAAATTTTATTCCTTTGGTTAACTGAGAGAAAGGATGCACAAAATATGGGACATCTAGATCCAAGGTGTACTGTGCCTTGAAGAGAGCATGAAAAATTAACCGAAATTAATTAATTTCACGGTCAGAGGCCTCAAACAAAATTGAGCAGCCGACTGAGGTTGACGTGCATGCCTACACAGGTGTTCCCAGCACCCTTGTGTAACATGAATGCCATCTGGATGCTTGGCAACAATTTCACACGTACAACCGGTGCCAGCACCTCTCAACCACGTGGTCACTATTCCCTGCCAGCTTCCCCAGAAAGACACCCAGACACCCTCACGCAGCCCCTCTGCACTAGTGCCACTCGCACACCTGTTTGCCCCCTCCCTGCCCCACACCACACCTGTCCTGGGCCACCTTCCACTCTTGTGCACCCACCCCAACCTGCGCCATGCCTCATGCACCCTCCCTCACCTGTGGTGCACCTCTTTGTGTATCCCACCAACCCACAGCTTACACACACCCTCACACTGTCCCTCGCACATACCTCTCACACCCTCCCTGACCTGCACCTTGAACACCCCCTCCCACCCACGCTGTGCCTCACCACCCATGCCTGACCTGCCCCAAACCTCTCGCCCTCTCTGATCCATGCCACGCCTCGTGCACCCCCTTCCTCCCTCCCTCCCTCCCCCACCTTTACCTGCCTCCCAGCCTGGGACTTGTAACTTCTTGCTGGCTTCCCCATCGATTTGAGTTGTGGAAAACCGGCAGGAAGTCGCCTCGCCTTGTGACGGTGGGATTTGGGTAACAATGGCAACCAGGACTGCAGAATTGCCATTGCTAAATGATGCAGTTGTACTTAAAAACTGCATCGCGTAGTGACGGGAATTCTAGTCCCAAGGCCATCGTAAATCGAGGACTACCTGCATGGAAGTAAAGAACAAATCCTGGAGACAGGTAAGTTTAACGAGAGTGAAGGACTGTTAATGGGTTCACTGGCATTAGAGACTTTTCCCTAATGGGCCTCTTGATCTGATTCATAAGCAAAGTGGGATCTGCCCCTTTCATAATATGGGGGGATTCGAGCAAGAGTCCTTGATGTTGGCAATTGAATTTTTAAAAATCCACAACAATGAAAATGCAGAAAACAACTAATTATAAGAAAAATATAAACAGAAAAGAAAGAAAGAAGCTCAAAAAAAAATGACTAAGGATTTAAATATATCGCTTATATATCATAAAGCTATACAGAAAAATAATACCCTTTATTGTTAAATAGAAAATGATGAATTTTCTCTATTCATTCAATTTTCTCTATTGTAAAATATTGTGAAATCTGGGTCAACGGGAAACATATTGCTTCGTTTTCTGTTTAGTGGGGAAATGGCCTTTTAAAGCAACAGATCCATTCATTACCTGCCTCCTGTTTCTCAAAATAATTCTTTAGGCAATGCCCCAATCCGAGCATAACCATCATCCCTCAAAGACGGTCAGATTCCAGAGTTTTGGAATATAATTCAACATAACCACATCTTTAACATTGAGGGACTTCCCTGTAAATCTTCTTGCATAATAAAATGTTATTCCTGCCTGCAAAATCCAGTAATTCAGAGATCAAATCAGATGGAACCAGGAAGCTTCAGGGTTTTTTTTTACGTATCTCCGACAAAGGAAATTTAATGTTTTAGTGACCTCTATGATATGCCTTTATCCGTACAGCTACTCCTTGAAGTATGACCACAACTGAACCCAAAGTTTTTGTTGCTAAGGGAGATCGTTGCTAACTGAGTTTTGCCACATTTTTTCACGTTTTCTTGCCAGGGTTGTTAAGTGAATCAGTGCAGTCGTTAAACGAGTAATGTGGTTGTTAAGTGAATCTGGCTTCCCCATTGATTTTGCTTGTCAGAAGGTCACAAAAGGGGATCACGTGACCCCGGGACACTGCGGCCGTCATAAGTATGAGTCAGTGGTCAAGCGCCTGAATTTGGATCACGTGACCCTGGTCAATGGTCACGTGGAAAACGGTCATAACTTTTTCCAGTGTTGTTGTAACTTTCAACTGTCACTAAATGAATTGTTGTAAGAGAAGACTTAATGTAGTTACAAACAAGATATAAGGAGTTTCTACTGAATTGAGAGTCTCGGTGTTGCTGCAGCCAATTTATACAACCAAGGTACAAGGAATTAAAAAGATTTGTTTTTCAGATTTGTAATTTTTTTATTTATTTTATTTTAATTTTGATTTATATGCCGCCCTTCTCCGGAGACTCAGGGCGGCTTACAATGCTTTAAGCAATAGCCTTCATCCTTTTGTATATTTATACAAAGTCAGCTTATTGCCCCCACAAACTGGGTCCTCAGTTTACCTACCTTAGAAAGAATGGAAGGCTGAGTCAACCTGGTGAGATTCGAACTTACTAATTGCAGACAGCTGTTCTTAATAACAGGGTGCTTTAGACCACTGTACTACCAAGGCTCTAATGAAGAATAGAGCTGTTTATTGATTCAACTTTGGTTTTTTTATAAACTATTTCTTTGCAGTGTATTCACCGGGATCTGGCTGCCAGAAATGTTCTAGTCACGGAAGACAACGTGATGAAGATAGCTGACTTTGGCCTAGCCAGAGATGTTCACAACATCGATTATTACAAAAAAACAACTAATGTAAGTGGAAAGTTTCTAAAAAAAAAGAGAGAAGGGACAATTATTGGCCATCCAGATGTGCTGGAATGGCAACTCCCAGAATCCCTAGCCAAGGAAGGGTAAATTGGATAGCTCCAAAATAGTTTTATTTATTTAAATCATTCAATAAACAAATCATTCATTGATCAAAAATCCCTGAAATCATACTAACTAAAGCTTCTTATTCTGAGGGAAAGTCTTTCTAATTGTTATGCTACCTTATTTGTCAAATAAAGCCGTGACAGCGCATACGTTAGGGATGAGTAAAAGATTTGGAATTTGGTAAGAGGACAGGCCAGAAGAAAGACAGATGGGAAGAAAATGGGTCGATTGATCTTGCAACCAATCTTGTGTTTATCTTAAGACTCTTCTGTTCCAGCAAGCCGGACTGGCCTAGTATGAATTTTAAAATGGGTGTATGTGTGTTTTTAATTCGCGGGCCAAAATTTTTGTACTCGATTTTAATTGGTTTTAAATTTTATAAATCTATGTGTTTTAATATGGTTGTACACCACCATGAGTCCTTCGGGAGAAGGGCGGTATAGAAATCTAATAAACTTGAAACTTGAAACTTACAAGGGAGAAGGTTGTGAGGGGTGTTGGCTGAGCTTGGCTGTTTTCTTGCAGATGTTCCATTACCCAAACGAGAATCTCTGTGGAGATTCTCAGTCATCCAGGTCATGGTTGTCCCAAAGGTCCTTTTTCAAAAGACGGCTGTATTCTGTTTTTTCTTGAAGAACTTTTTCTTCTCATTCAAGAAGCTTCTTCACTTCTTCAGAACTGAAGAAGCTTCTTGGATGAAAAGTGAAACACCTTTGGAACAAACTAGATCAGAGGTCTTCAAACTTGGCAGCTTTAAGTCTTGTGGACTTCAACTCCAGCATAGCTGGCTGGAGAATTCTGGGAGTTGAAGTCTTAAAGCTGCCAAGTTTGAAGACCTCTGAACTAGATAATGAAACATCTGCAAGAAAACAACCAAGCTCAGAGAGCATCAGTGTGACCACTCATTTCAACCCTGGGCTACAAATATTCTCCTTTATGGGAAGAAGGTGGCACCACATACATTAACTCTGGATGGTGGGTCAGGTAGATGATCAGCGTCTTCACAATGATTAGATGAATTGGGGTTAGGTCGATTAAACATTATTTGGACTCACTTGTAGCAGAGGGGATCAGATGGTGGTGACAGCAGTAAGACACAAGAATTGCTGATGGATAATATTCTGTTTTCATGTCCCTGATGCCAGGGCCGGCTGCCGGTGAAATGGATGGCTCCCGAAGCATTGTTCGACCGTGTCTACACTCATCAGAGTGATGTGTAAGCAATGCCCACAGTTTTCAAATAAAAAAGGAACAAAACACCCATTCAGGGAAAGCGTTGTGATGCCATGCAGAGAAGATATCCCGAAATCCATGAATAAACGGGCTTGTTCCATTCATTGGCCTCTGTGGAGGCTTCCACAAAGATCAAAGAGAGGAGCTGTATCTATTTAACTGCTTATCTAATTCGGGATTCGGTTCAGCTGGATCAACAGATTGGCCAGTGTTTGGTTTGAAAAAACAAATATGATTCAGTCATCGGATAAGTTCAGTCATCAAGCTTTGATGACAAGTTACTTTACATGGCTTCGTAGTGGGGGGGGATACATCTTAATTTCTTCTCTCTTTTTTGCTCCCAAATTTTCACTGGATTTTTCAACGTTGGTGCTTTCAGGTGGTCATTTGGGGTGCTGCTGTGGGAGATCTTCACTTTAGGAGGGTCTCCTTATCCAGGAATCCCGGTGGAGGAACTCTTCAAACTGTTAAAGGAAGGCCACCGAATGGACAAGCCTGCAAATTGTACCCCAGATTTGTAAGTTTTCTACCTGAGAATATCATGCGTTGGGGAAGCTTGTCTTTCCATCTGTCAGGATGGATTCCTGTTAATTCAGTTGCTTCACCTCTCTATTTTCTGTTCATAACTTCCTTCCTTCCTTCCTTCCTTCCTTCCTTCCTTCCTTCCTTCCTTCCTTCCTTCCTTCCTTCCTTCCTTCCTTCTTTTCTATAGCCACCCAAAACTCAACCACGTGTCTTCTCATCATCAGAATGGTCTTTGGATGCTTTAAGCCCATTTCCTCAGGTCGGGACTGGTCTCCAAAAAAGTCCAACCCAAGTTCGGTTTTATCCCAAATGGGCTCTTTCTATTCCATCTCTACAGCTAGATGAGGACGCATTAAAGCTGCCAAAAGGTTTCAGTCAAGTTTCTAGGCAGCCTGTTAGACCCATCCGAGATTCTGTGGCGAAGCATGGAGGCTCTTGGCCAGCCCTTCAGTGGGCTTGCCTCAGGTGTGAAAGGTCCTGCTTCAGGACAGCCACGGCAATACCATCACTCTGGGCGACTTTGACAATTGCAGAGTTGGGGGTATTTCTGGAAGACCCTCGTGATCAGCTCTAACCCTACCCTGTTGCTCAGGGTGTGGGCCAATCCCTCCTTCTGAGCCCCAGGGGCAGTGGGGAATGATGGGGGAACGGTGGGCTAAGAGTAAGAAGATCCAGATTCACACTCATCCAGAAGTGACACACTCTCCCTCTCCCTTTCTTTTCCTCTCCCTCTCTCCCTCTCTTCCTCTCCCTCTCTCCTTTTCCTTCTCTCCCTCTTGTCTTCTTGCCTTCTCTCTTTCTCTTTTCCCTCTCTCCCTCTCCCTGCTCTTCCTCCTGCTCCCTCTCCTTCTCTCTCCTTCTCTCCCTCTCCCTCTCTCCTTTTCCTTCTCTCCCTCTCCCTCTCTCCCTCTCTCCTTTTCCTTCTCTCCCTCTTGCCTTCTCGCCTTCTCTTTTTCTCTTTTCCCTCTCTCCCTCTCCTTCTCTCCCTCTCCCTGCTCTTTCTCCTGCTCCCTCTCCTTCTCTCTCCTTCTCTCCCTCTCTCTCAGTCCAGCCCACCTCACAGGGGTGTGAGGAAAAACAAGAAGCGGGACCAACGTGAATGCTCCCTTGAACTTTCCTGCCACCAATATGGGTTATAAATCTAAAAACTATTCTTGCGTGACCCTTGACCTCTGACTTATTTGAAGTCAGTTGGTTTTGTTCTTGGAGTGTAGCTGTGTAGAAAACATGGGCAGCCGTCAAAAGTCTTGCCGGCCTCTCTCGGCTGTGCTGAGGGAAAGCTTGTGGGCTCTCCAGGGTCCTTCCATCAGGGGTGCTGATCAGCCCCTTCTCTTGCCCAGGTACATGATCATGCGGGAGTGCTGGCATGCGGTTCCTTCTCAGCGGCCAACTTTTAAGCAGCTGGTAGAAGACCTGGACCGAGTGCTGACGGTGACCTCCACGGACGTGCGTATCTCCTCTTTTCTTCCTCAGGAGAGCTCTTGTGCCCCTCCCCCCCACCCCCCCCCACCCCGTACTCGGAGATCAGATTCTTGAGCATTTTTGAGCTTTGCAGCCGTTTTAAGAGCATGGAGAGCTACAGTGAGCAGTTAAGGGGAGAGGCTGCAGCCCAGTGGCACATGAGAGGGCATTTTCAGTGTTGCAGAGTAACACTTAACTTTAATGCAACTATTAATGTCATTCAGTTTCTTTATTTGGAACAGTTTAACGTGCCTCTCTGTTCCTCAGGCAGAATTTTAAAAACAGTGCATTTTCAATAATAATAATAATAATAAAAAAAGACGGTCAGTAGAAAAGAATTACGGGGACAAAAAAGTCTGTCTTATAACAATAGCAAAAGTACCCAAATCCCAGAAAGAATTGAGCATCCTTTGTAAACTATTTCAGATATCCTAAAGCAAACCTACTAGAGAATGTGTCCCACAGCCCTAATACCACAACCGAACAAGCTGTGTCTCCACTCCAAGGTGGAGGTGAGCTTTCTCCAAATAGGTGCCCACGAGGGGGGATTCAGTAGTTGGACAGGGTTATGTAGGAGGAACCGTGTCTGTGGTTGCACCATGGCTGTTTAATGGAATAATTGCCTCAGCTTGGTAAGGACCACGGATGGACCTCCATAATGCCTTTGGACCGCTACTTTGAGTCCTACCAAGCTGACATTAAACCACAGCTGGATTCTTGAAAGCAGGGCAGCCCTTAGCGTGTGGAGAGCAGAAGGTTTCACCCATTGGAGGTAGAATTTCAGTTCTTGCCCAAGAAAATAAAAGAAGAAGGTGTCCTTGGGATGAGGAACTTGTAGTGTGCGCTTCGTGCTGATATTCATGCCGTTGTTCTCCTCCTCACAGGAATACATCGACCTGTCCGTGGCCTTCGAGCAATACTCCCCCAAAGGCCACGACACCCACAGTGCCTGCTCTTCAGGAGACGACTCCGTATTTGCACACGAGCTGCTCTCAGAGGAGCCTTGCCTTCCAAAACAGCAGGGCAACGGCGTCATCAAGACATGATGACAGACACTGAGCCTCAAAAACGAGATTCGTGAATGTATGTCTGAGGGGAGCTTTGGAACAAGATCCTGAGGAGGAAGATGCCTTGTTCTGCTCCACGGCACGGAGGCCTGCGTTGCCGTGAAGCCATGGCACACAGGACGTACTTTCTTCCTACTTTTCTTGTCAAACACCCGGAAACCTTGAAAGGCAAAGGAGAGGATGGGGAACCTCCGGCCTTCGAGTCCGTTTTCTGTGCCTGCAAATTCTAGGAGTGGGTGGGAAAATGACAAAAACAACAACCCCCGTGTGCAAAGAATGTAGGAAACGTTGCCCTCGTGCAATCCGTACACAACTCTCCTTTGGTAGGGCTCCGTAGCCACGTTGCCTGCAGGGAATCTTAAGTAAGTACTGGTTTTATATTTAATAAATATAAAACGAAGCCATCTACTTAAGGACTCATTCAAAGCCATTCTGAGGAGTTAATCACTCTCGAAAGCATTAAACCTCTTTCAAAGTTGCCTTCATTTTTCTCACGGTGGGAAGTACGCTGCCTCTTGCCCTAACGGCTGGATAAGTGAGTGTGTGCAGGCAAGACGAGACGTGAAGGCCTGGAGGTGTTGCAAGCTCTAGAAAAGTGTGTGTGTGTGTGTGTGTGTGTGTGTGTGTGTGTGTGTTTGTGTTGGGGTGTGCGCGTGTGTCATTTGTTAATGAGCATGTAGCAGTGACTTTGGCTAATTTTTCCAGGGGATTTCTATGAACTGTAATGTGCATCAAACCGAAATTCTGCTATTTGCTACATTTATTTAGCTATTTTCTGGGTGAGTTTTTTTGTAGATAAAGTTTAAATATATTTGTAATGGAGGTCCATAAATTTTTCCCAGAAATCTGTTATCAAACACTTGGAGAGAGAGAAAAAAAGATATTACGGGTACCCCATAGTCGAACGCCTTTCAACGAATCGCAAAGTTTTATTTCCTACAATTGTGCATATATCTATAAATAGCTCTTGTGTGTATATAATATCTCCGATATTAACATGGCTGACAAGACTGAAGAGGAATTTATTCCAGTTAAGAATTCCTCCAGAGTAGGACATACTGATTTAGGCAAAGGTTTTCTTTTATCTTGTCAGCTTGTTTTGTTTTAAAAATTTATATTTTAACATGTATATTTGTAAAATTATTTATAGATATTAACATATGTTCATTAATGTATACATTTAATTTTTTCATCAGATTTAAGGATTTTAACTTATTAAAAATAGAGGAAGATTATTCAAGATTGTTTTTCTGAATTCCTGAGAAATCTTAGAAAAATGTATAGCTGTATAGTCCTTCAACACATTACTTTAATACTAATTTTTCTTTATAAAAAAACAAAAAACAAAAAAAATACTGCTTTTTCCTGAGTTGCAACAATTATCAGGACATACATTCTGTAATATGTTAATATTAAATCCAAACATTTGACAGCCGAAATAATCCTTTTTCCATCTCTGTGAGAGCTAAGAAATCTTTCATCACTTTTGCCTCTGTGCATTAAGATGGATTTTTTTCCAGGGGTTTTTTTTTCTTTGAATGAAGGTGTTCTTCATGGTTGAAAAAATATCAAATATGTGGCAGAGCTGAATGTTGACTGCAAATGACTAATCCACTACATGTGTGTGTTCCCATTTGCGTTTTTATGGTAGAGAAAAGGATCCAAACAAAATAATAACTCAAAATATATGTAGAGAGAGTTCTGATGGTTGTAGATAGACTTTGAACCTCACATGTTGCTTGGGAAAATGTTGGGTTTTGTGGATAAGTCGGTCAAAACTCTCTAGATACCTTGAGAGCATTTTTGTGAGTTGTTGCAAGATTTTTTTAGATTCCTCGGGAGCAGTTCTAGTGCCTCCCATAACAATTTGAAACGGAAAGCTGGTTTCCATTCCTGCTGGTCCCAAAACATGAAAATGCAGGGAGCCCTCCTGTCTTTTCCTCTAGTTGACCCTTAGGAGAATGCAAAGGACATAATCCAATCAATTCCCAACTTCCTGATCTATCACTGGTCAAAAAGCCCTCCGCCCTGTTTCACATTAAGAGGAGAGCATCTACAGCTCTCCTCCATATTTTTTCATTCCATCTGTTGAGGTGTGTTGGGTAGCTTGCTAAACTCCAATAGGAGAGGTTATTGTGCAGGGGGAAGCTAGAGAGGGGGAAGTTCATTGTTAAAGACTGAAAAATCAACAAAAGCATGGAAGTCCACAATAAGCTTCCCAGCTTCCTCTCCATCATTCCTTTTTGCACTGAAAAGCCCCCAGAGTTGTGAAAAATGAAATGGAAGCAAGTCAGCAATTTTGCAAAGAGTTGTTTTTGCCAGTAGCTCAGGGGAAACAGAACAGATTCCTGGTTCAAGAGGTTGAGCCTTTAATTTGGGTGGGTGGGCATATAGTGGCCGGCTTAGGTCTCAAAGCAAGGAGGCAGATGTTCCCCTGCACAAGGAAATGGATGTCCTCCAAGGTCTGCAGAACCACCACAAGTGAACGGAAGATGGTGATTCTGCTACGCATCAATTTTGAAGATGACTCTATGGAACCCATCAAGTCCAGAGCTGACCCCAAAGCGATGGACCGACTAGACCAGTGATGACTAACCTTTTTGCCGTCGTGTGCCAAAAGCGGGGGTAGTGGGGGGGGATTGTGCACGCCCATGCCCACACCCATAATTCAATGTGCCCCATCCCCCCACATGAGTGCGTGACACCCCCCGTTCTCCCCCTGCTTTTGGCACACAATAGCACGGTGGGCCTGGTAGGACCATTTTTTTTGCCCTCCCCAGGCTCCAGAGCCTTTCTAGGAGCCTGGGGAGGGCGAAAACAGCCTTCCCCACTCCCCGGAGGCCCTCCGGAGGCCTGGAAACAGCCCATTTCCCGACTTCTGATGGGCCCGGAAGGTCCGAAAATCAGTTGGCCAGTGTGCACATGCGTGTTGGACTGAGGTAGGGCAACGCTCACGTGCCCACAGATATGGTTCCGTGTGCCACCTGTGGCACCCGTGCCATAGGTTCGCCATCGCGGGACTAGACCAAGGGACATACCTGTTGAATAAGGAAGTAAAAAACAGGGATATATAAAATGGAGTGAGACCGGGGTTCTAGTTTTGGAACTAGGATTAAGGAGGAAGTTGGACACAAGGAAGGTGAGCCCCATTTGTAATGGAAGGGACAGGTGTCCTTGGGGACCTTTGTATATCCCAAAGGTGATATTTCAAAAGGCAACTGAACTTTTGTTTTTCCCTGAAGGTGCTTCGCTTCTCACCTAAGAAGCTTCTTGAGTTCCTAAAGACAACCATGACCCAAATGACTGAGAATCTCCATAGGAAGTTTGTGTAGTTTTAAACTTTTTAATTTGCATAGTTTTAATATTTTAATTTCTATTTATCTTTTATTATAATCTGTTAGCCACCCAGAGTCACCTTATGAGGAGAATGGGCAGCACAGAAATTTAATAAATAAATAAATAAAAGTAATAAATAAGAGCTTCTTGCTTAGAAATTGCTCCCAAACGGTTAGAGAAATAAACTTTGGAAGGGCTCGCCTTCATTGATCAGGCAGTTAAAACTGCAGGTGGGAAACTTTACAGTAAAATAGAATTAGCTCCTTTAGCTGAATTTTCGGTCTGGTTTACCGGAAAGGACTGGTATTGATTGGGTTCATTCATAACATTCCAGATCAATATTCAGCATATTTTTGCAATACCACAAGATGGTTTCAAAATAGTTACTTTATAGAAATGAAGATTCAAAACGGTTTTTTAAAAATAGATTTCTATAGACACATACTTTTGGGGGTGGAATAAAAAAAAAATGCGCTATTTTCTTACAATGCCTGTTAGTTTTGTACATTCCAAGCATTTGAAAATTGCTCTCCCAGCCCGAGTTCATTAATTACCTGAAATATATTATATATTCATATATAATATATTTATGAAAAATTTTACAAAGGTATATTTCTTATATAATTTTAAAGCCAGGGTTTGGATGTTTCTTTCAACCTTTATTCTTGTCCACGTTGCAGTCAAGAAGTTTGCAAATTGTGACATTTGGGGGAACATTTTCCCAGTTCGGTGTCTTACAGCTTCTGTATGGCTTTTGAACTTTTTAGAAGATGTGAAACAAAAAAGAAAAGAAAACTTATTCTGTTTTTGCTTACCTGGCCCCAAAATAATAATAAAAAAAAGTTAAACATAATTTATTGTCACACCTGCCTTTAATTTATGAGTGAATCTTTTAAGATTTTATATGTCCTGGATTGGCAACTGTTTGTTTAGTGACTGCTCAAAGTTACAACAGCATTGAAAAAAGGGATTTATACCATTTTCCACATGGCTATTGCAGCCTCCCCAGGGTCATGGGATCAAAATTCAGACGCGTGTTACTAACTTAACAACTGCACTAATTCACTTAACAACTGAGGCAAGAACAGTCATAAAACGGGGCACAACTCACTTAACTGTCTTGCTTAGCGACAGAAATTTTGGGCTCAATTGTGATTGTGAGGAACACCTGTGTTCAAAACTGGAAAAGGATACAGGTAGTTGTCGATTTACAAGCATTTGTTTAGCAACCGTTCAAAGACACAAAAGGGCCCCGAATTTCATGGCTGGGGAATTCTGGGAATTGAAGTCCACCCATTTTAAAGTTGACAAGCTTGAGAAATGCTGGTATAAATAGATGCAAAGCTTCAAATGTGACTCTAGAAAGAGTGCAGAGAAGAGCAACCGAGATGATGAGGGGACTGGAGGCTAAAACATATGAAGAACGGTTGCAGGAACTGGGCATGGCTAGTCTAGTGAAGAGAAGGACTAGGGGAGACATGATAGCAGTCTTCCAGTATTTGAGGGGCTGCCACAAAGAAGAGGGAGTCAAGCTGTTCTCCAAAGTATCTGAGGGCAGGACAAGAAGCAATGGGTGGAACCTCATCAAGGAGAGAAGCAACCTAGAACTAAGGAGAAAATTCCTGACAGTGAGAACAATTAATCAGTGGAAGTACTTGCCTGCAGAAGTTGTGAATGTCCGACACTGGAAGTTTTTAAGAAGGGAGTGGACAACCATTTGTCTGAAGTGGTCTAGGGTTTCCTGCCTGGGCAGAGGGTTGGTCTAGAAGACCCCCAAGGTCCCTTCCAACTCTGTTATTCCGTTATTCTTATTTCCAAACCTTTCCCCTTGTAATTCCTTATCATTTTTCAAATCAACCCTTTTGAGACAAGAGGAGGGCATTTTTTTTTACAAGACAGAGCTCTTTTTTTGTTGGGGTGCAGAAGTATTTTCTGTGGAGGCCGCCCAAGGTAGCCATCTTCTTCTCCGCAGCACCAGGAAACCCCCTCCTCAATTTTAGCGCAAAATAAGAACCTGGGGAGGTCAGAAAGCTTCTGTTTCTTGAGTCGCAGGTAGGAAAACTCAGAATTTCTCTCCGGCTGCAAGTCAGCGGGAAAGGAATGAAGCACTGGGGTTATCTCTTGGCTTCCTGCTGTGTCTCTGGAGGATAAATGGTGCCAAGTCCCTCCTCATCAGCAGTTGTATCTGCTGCTATCTGGAACAAGTCGATGCTTCTGTATTTTGCACTGAAATCTCTACATCTGATACACTTTAATACTCTTGTCAAGCTTTTTCTTCCCCACAAGTGTTATCTTGTAATAATTGCACTTTGCCTCCAGCCATGCTCACTTTGCATAGTAAACAGATTGTTTAATAAACGAGAGTGTTTAATCGGGACTTCTGGAACTGCTGAACACTGATAGCTCTGAGATATGGAACTTTTTAACAAGTTTCTTTCAAGTCAAGGTTGGCTCCTACTGACGTGGAAGACAAGTGTGGCTTTTTGTCCTGGCCATTGCGCCATCCTGGATGCATTTTCACCACCCTGAGTCCCTCGAGAGAAGGGTGGTATATAAATTTAAATATTATATTAAATTAAATTAAATTTTCAGATTCTGTAGAATTTTCTGGAGATCTCCCGTCTGAAAAGTAACCCAAACGTGAACTTCCCAGGTCACTGAGGCCCTACCGTTTGCTAAGACAAGCAGCCTTGGTTGAGTTGGAAAAGTCTCCTTCTCTGGGACCTTCTCTTATTGGCCAGGGCAGTGGACACCATCCCCCTTCTATTGACTTCCAAGGCCTTCAGCTGGAGCAGGAGAACCTCAGCCTGTCCTCCAGGAGATTCTGTTGGGAGGAAAGATTAGCATCGTCTTCAACAGTTGGGTTCCACCAAGGGCTTCCACATCTCCATCTGCTTTTAGACAGCAACATACAACAAGCTCTTGCTTCTTTCATACATGTGTACAGATGTGTGCAGAACCCACAGAAACATGTTAGAGCTTTTGTCAGATTGGCTGGTTTCAGCTCCTGTCCTCCAGAAATACAACTACACAAGTACCTAACCCTCAGTCCCTCACCATTTGTGATGGGGTCTGGGGGTACTAGGGTTGGAAGCCAAGTCCTTCAGTTACCTATTCCTGCCATCAGGCACAAAAAGCACAATTTCAAGTCTGTTTTGCCCCCCAAAATGTTGTCCCTGAACACTTGTCATCAAATGGTGATTATTCCAACTTGTATACCTTTCCGATTGCAGTGATTCTGAGCAGCTAACAAGCTCCTCCAAAAAACAAGGAAATAGTTTGAAACTCGCTGAATGACAACAACGACATCCAGCCCAACTCAATGCTCTGTTTTCAGAGGGTAGAGGAATCCTCAGTCACCTTCAAAAGCCATGTTCCTGCTAGCTGGGGAATTCTGGGAGTTGAAGTCCACAACTCTTAAAGTTGCCAAGGCTGGATACCTCTGGATTAACCCATTTTGGGTTTTTTCCCCCTATTTTAATTTAATTTAATTTAATTTCCAATTTATATACCGCCCTTCTCCCTGAGGACTCAGGGCGGTGTACAGCCAAGATAAAAAACATAGAATACAAATATTAAAACATTTAAAATATATATAAATTTTGGCCCGAAGTTAAGAATCACAAACTAATTAAAAGAATTTAAAAATTTGTTCTAAGCCAACCCGGCTTGCTGAAAAAGATGGGTTTTCAGGGATTCTTTTTTCAGAGGTCCTGGATTCTTCTTATCTCCGGGGGCAACTGATTCCAGAGGGTGGGAGCCCCCACAGAGAAAGCCCTCCCCCTGGGGGCCACCTGCCTACATTGTTTGGCTGATGGCACCCTGAGGAGGCCCTCTCTGTGGGAGCGCACGGGTCGATGGGAGGTCATCGGTAGCAGCAGGCGGTCTCGGAGATAGCTAGGCCCTATGCCATGGAGCGCTTTAAAGGTGATAATCAACACCTTGAAGCGCACCCGGAAGACCACCGGGAGCCAGTGCAGCTCGCGCAGGAGCGGTGTTACATGGGAGCGCCATGTTGCTCCCATCACTACCCGCGCTGCTGCATTCTGGACCAGCTGGAGCCTCCGGGTGCTCTTCAAGGGGAGCCCCATGTAGAGAGCGTTGCAGTAGTCAAGGCGAGAGGTGACGAGGGCATGAGTGACTGTGCACAAGGAATCCCGATCAAGAAAGGGCCGCAACTGGCGAATCAGGCGAACCTGATAAAAGATCCCCCTGGTAACAGCCGTCAGATGTTCCTCCAAAGACAGCTGCCTATCCAGGAGGACTCCCAGATTGCGAGCCCTTTCAGTGGGGGCCAAAGACTCGCCCCCAATAGTCAGCGATGGAGTCAACTGACTATATCGGGATGCCGGGAGCCACAGCCACTCAGTCTTGGAAGGGTTGAGCCTGAGCCTGTTCCTCCCCATCCAGATCCGCACAGCCTCCAGGCACTGGGACATCACTTCAAGGGCATCGTTGGGGTGGCCTGGGGTGGAGATGTACAGCTGGGTGTCATCAGCGTACTGGTGGTATCTCACCCCAAAGCCACGGATGATCTCGCCCAGCGGCTTCACATAAATGTTGAACAGAAGGGGCGAGAGGACCGATCCCTGCGGCACTCCACAAATGAGAGGCCTCGAGGTCGACCTCTGCCCCCCTGCCAACACAAACTGCGACCGGTCGGAGAGAAAGGAGGAGAACCACCGTAACACGGTGCCTCCCACCCCCAACTCTTCCAGCCGGTGCAGCATGATACCATGGTCGATGGTATCAAAAGCCGCTGAGAGATCTAACAGGACCAGAACAGAGGAATAACCCCTGTCCCAAGCCCTCCAGAGATCATCCACCAACGCGACCAATGCCGTTTCTGTGCTGTGCCCAGACCTGAAACCCGACTGGAACGGATCTAGATAGGATGTTTCCTCCAGGAATTGCGGAAACTGTTGCGCGACCATACTCTCAACAACCTTCTCAATGAACAAGGTGAGAGAAATCTAACTCTACCTGAGTTCAGAAGTGTGATAAAATATACATCTAAATATATTTGAGTTCACATTGCACTCCAGGGGCCTCTGCAGTCCATGTCAACATATCTGGCTGGTTATTAACAGAGGATCAAAAAAGTAAAGACGGTGTTATAAAAATCTCTGCCGTTTTGCATGCCACACACACATTAAAACGGGGCAGGGTGTCAATCATGCAGTGTAGTCATCATCTTGACATCTCTGCACGCCAAGACACACTCGGTTCCCCTCATTGAGTTCACACAATAGGCTCACACATCCCATTTGGTTGAGCAGATTTTGTGACCTTTGTCAAATGGTACCCAGCCTTGAGCTATTGTGACCCCAAAGTCAGTGGAATCTTCCTTACGGAAACGGACATTAAGGCAACACCTTGCTGGTTTCAGCATCCCTTTGTGACACAATGCTAGAGAAGACGGCAGCCATGGCATTTCGAAACACACAGTGCTGAGGAAACAACACCAGTTGGAAATATGTATTTCAGACTGGCAGAAATTCTCCTCAAACTTGTTATGAAAGCAAGGAGTTAATCCTTACTACACTCATAACAATTTGGTTCCTTGCCCAGGCAAATAAATCATTTACTTTTTAATTAAATTATGATCAAATTGGTATAGCTTGTTTTTGAAGCAAAACCTTAAAAACAGTTTCACTTGCTTTAATATTAAGTTGCTGCTGGCAAAACAGGAAAACCAAGTTGATTAATGGGCTCCTTGCTAGCAAATACTTTCAGCACAAGAAATATTTGATACGAAATGTACAAGCACACACATACACTTATCCGAACATATTCGAATGACGCAACTCCTATAGCAATGCTGTTGGCTCTTGGCTCACTTGTCCATCATTCGTCAAGTGGCAATTTTCAAGGATGCTGTTTTAAAACCATGGCTATCAATCATTCCTTGAGATCTGGAGAAATAAGAGCCACTGAAGAACAGGTTACCCCCAAAAACCTGACACTACTCTCTACATCCACCTCTTTGACAATACTCCTTCGTGAAAACAGTTGTAGAGATGTAAAATTGGGTGAAAGTCTAAAATCAGCCAAAGGAACCGAATGAGATGTGATGTGTTGTAAAGACAACCATGGTGAAAACAAGAGTACTTGAGCACAATTTGTCAAGCATATCCCTCATTCTCCCAAAGGGTTCTTTTTTCTTCAAAAAACAACTTTGTTTTTTCCCCTGAAGACATTTCACTTTTCATCCAAGAAGCTTCTTCAGTTCTAGTTGAACAGTTCTAGTTGTAGCTCAGTTCTAGAACTAAAGAAGCTTCTTGAAGGGAAGTCCTTCTTAGTGTCAAACAGTCACTAAATAAGTCAAGGACTGCCTGTATTCTAGTGCTGAATACTTTGAAAGGTATAGAAATGCTCAGGTTTATTCATCAGTATTTTATTTATAATAACGTTATAATTTTCCTGACAGTTAGAACAATTAACCAGTGGAACAACTTGCCTCCAGAAGTTGTGAATGCTCCAACACTGGAAGTTTTTAAGAAGAAACTGGACAACCATTTGTCTGAAGTGGTGTAGGGTTTTCTGCCTAAGCAGGGGGCTGGACTAGAAGACCTCCAGGGTCCCTTCCAACTCTGTTATTCTATTCTATTCTATTCTATTCTATTCTATTCTATTCTATTCTATTCTATTCTATTCTATTCTATTCCATTCCATTCCATTCCATTCCATTCCCTAAGCAGCATAGTTCGTCTCCAATGGAAACCTTGCTCTTTTTATTATTATTATTTTTCCCCTTAAGGCATGTATGAACCGAATGCTACCGGTTCCCCCCCCCTTCCCTACTTAATTAACCACCCCTATACATGCAGGGCGTGTGTGCGTGTCAGCATCTCTCTGAAGCATTTCCCTGGCAAAAGGTAACGTCAACATTACACTGGAAAAGGCAAGCTGTTTCTTGCAAGGTAGAGGCTGGTACACACCCAGTTATTTTGAGGGATCAAAAAAAATTAATAAATTTGGGATGTTGGAACCAGCCCACATTAAAAATCCTTTGAACATTTGCTCAGTTAAAAAGTGAAATTACCCAAGGGCTTTTGTGTGTGTGTGTGTGTGTGTGTGTGTGTGTGTGTGTGTTTTGTTGAAAAGTATAAAATGAATACGCACGGCATACACCTTTCCTAAATATAACCCCAGAAGTGAAAAACGTTAAAAAGAAGAACACACCTACAGTATTTTCACTTTCCACAGAGCAAAGCACAGCATCAAAACTGTGGCAACCTGTAGGACCAGCTCCAAGCCTCTTCTAAGCCAACATTCTGTTATTATAAGCAGCTGGAATCGCAAAGCCCGGAAAATAGATCAGCAAAACATCAATACAATTTACCCTCCTACCCTCCTCGCCTAGAAACAGGTACCAAGCACCGAACCAATTCTGATCTCTTTTCAACACACCTCAGAGGCAAAGGCAGGTTGAGCCTCCATGAATCTCTCTGACCCCTTTCTGAAGTCACCTGATTTGTTTCAAGCCAGCCTGCAGATACCCACGTTGAACCAAGGGTGGGGAAAGCAGTTGGGTTTTTGCACAAGCTGCTTCTAAATGGAAAATAACTTACTCACGCAAGCGGTCAGATTTAGGAGCTGGAAGTATGAATCAGACAAGCATTCACCTCTTGATGCTTTCACACATTCGGGTTAATTTTGCAGGTTGGACAAAGCCGTTCCCTTGAATGAAAGAAGAAATTGGTACTGATAGAAGAGAATATTTGCAGCTCAGGGTTGAACGGTGGGGCCCTTGGTGCTCTCTGAGCTGGTGGTTTTCTTGCAGACGTTTCATGACCCAACTAGAGAATATCATCAGTACTAGAATGGAGTAGGGTTTGTGGAGAGCAGGAGGAGGAGGAGGAGGAGGAGGAGGAGGAGGAGGAGGAGGAGGAGGAGGAGGAGGAGAGGGGAGGGGAGGAGAAGGGAGGAAAGGAAAGGTCCTTGGTGCTCTCTGAGCATGGTTGTTTTCTTGCAGATGTTTCATTATCCAAACATCATCAGTGCTAGGAGGCTTTGCTAGAACGAATATCACGTCCTTCTAGGCTAATGACGTTACTTAGTGGGGTAATGAAATGTTTCTACCAAGTCCAGAGAGCACCAAGGACCCCACAGAGGGGAAAAAAAGCTTATTTAATATTCTTCCTGTCACAGGTTCAATCTATCTCTCAGAGACAGAAAAGAGAATCTGGGAGAGAGAGAGAAGGCCCCAAGTACAGAGTACCCTTTGGATTGTGGTCTGATCCAGGCCTAGAGAAGAATTAGTGACAGGCAATGGGGCATCAAGCTGAACCACCTTGGGGACCAATGACCTTAGATTTGAGCAGAGTAATTCTTTCAAGCTAATCACTTGGGGGGGAAAAAAACTTGGAAAATTCTGGCAGGATGCACAATGAACATTTTTAGATTGTTCTTAAGGCACCAAACACCACCATACTGAAGAGTTTGATCTGCTAGGAAGGCGGTAAGCATGTCCTCAAAGGATGTAGACACATGCATGGATGGAACGCCTTGCCTCCAGAAGTTGTGTTGAGTTGTGCTCCACCAGTGGAGGTTTCCAAGAAGAGACTGGCAGCCATTTGTCCAGAATGGTGTTGGGTCTCCTGCTTGAGCAGGGGGCTGGACTAGAAGACCTCCGAGATCCCTTCCAATCCTATTATTCTATCTTCTATGATATAAAAAAATGGTTTCATGCAAAGTGTCCCACTTCATTTCCTTCTCCAGCGCATTGTCCGATTTTGGAGTCTGAACAAAACCCAGGGATCTGAAGTTTGTGGGGCCAGTCCTTTTCATTTAGGAATCTTAAAATCAGTCCTTTCCCGTGCTGAGATTCCCCATCTTTAAACTGGTCGTTTTGTGGAATTTCTGTTTGTTAACTAGAGGTAGAAATGGATTTGGGTAAGAGTTTTGCTTTACGCGATCACCTCAGGAAAACAATTAAGCAAGAGCTTCTCTTTTAAATAATGGTGGAACTGCATTTGTTGAATGTTTACCTGCATACATCCCTCATCTCTCCAGCATGACTTGAAAAATTTAGGCAAAAGGAGGAAATGCATGAATGCTGACTTGTAAAACAACATGGATGTTAGAATGTAAAGTATCTTTATAGCATTTGTTACACGGAATATAGATCTGATGCTTTAAATTTCTGAGGATCTGTAGGAAATAGGATCCATTTTATAATCTTAGAAATCAACGGGGTTTTTGCTTCCCAAGTAGAACAGAGATCCCTTGGTCTCTTGAGAAATCAAAAGACGATCAGTGTGGCAACAGTGACATCTCCTGGTTGGGAACGGAATAATTATTTAAGTGTAAAATAGCATAATTATGCCTTTAGGAAATTGGTAACTTTCCTTTCTTTTCAATGAGGAAAAGGAAGCGACTGCTCACTTGTGGCACTCTCTCCTTGCCTAGTCAACATCTACATGGAGCCACTGGGTGATATCATCCGTCATTATGGTTGACATATCACCATTGTGCTGATGATACTCAGCTCCACACCTGGTGCCCAGAGTGATGAGGTCACACTACCTTTTCGTGGTGCTTGGAAGTTGTAAGGACCTGGGATTGGGGGACAATAGGTTTCAACGGAACTCTGCTGGGCAAGACTGAATGGCTTTGAGGGCATGGAACCTCATGATCTGAGGTTTTGTCATCTTTAATTCTGGACGGGGCCGCATTACCCCGTTCAGATCCAATTTGCAATTTAGGGGCTCACCTGGACTCACATCTCCTACTCGAAGAGCAAATGATGGCGTGACTAGGAGAGGTTTTGCACAGCTCGTTTCTGCACCAGCGGTGACCTTTCCTGGCTCATGATTCCCCTGCGCTCAGTTACTCAAAGCTCAGTCCTCTCTTCTCTGGACTACTGCAATGTACTCTACATGGAGCTACCCTTGACATCCATTCAGAAGTTTCAGCTGGTGCTAACTACGGCAGCGAGAGCCATCTCTGAGGCCCCCAAGGCGGCCCATGACACACGTCTGCTAAACAAACTTGGCTGGCCACGCATCTGCTTCCGGGGGCAGTTCAAGGTGTTGGTTATGACCTTCAGAGTCCTTAATGGCAGAGGCCCAGGCCACCCGAGGATCCACCTCATCCCGCTAGGACGAGCCTCTCCTACTCGTGCCTTTGATTGGTTCTATTATGGCTTTCATTCTTTCCATTTCTTTTTATTGTTATAAGTCGCCTAAAGTAGCCCCATGACGAGATAGGCAGCAAATAAATTTAACAAATAAATAATAAATGTTACTAGTTTTATGGTATATTCTTTGCTAGGAAAAATTTGAAACAAATCTCAACATCCCTAACAAATATTGACATGGTCTTAAAAAATTAGGAGTTATAAATTGAGTTTTCTACTTGCATTAAATGCATACTATTTATTCATTTAGTTATAAAATATACAACCCAGTAAATTTACAAATTTAATGAAACATTTTTATTTTAAAGACCAAAGAGAGAAAGAGAGAGAGAGATGGCTCAACAACCAGAGACTTATTTTGCAATTTCAGCAAATTGATTTGTATGAATACATCAAATTGTTAATGAACAATTTTTATTATAGAGTCTGTGCAATATATCAGAAGCATTCATTTTTTAAATGAAAGATAAATTTTCTGTTTCATACAAAATGAAACTAATTTTCTTTGCTGACTATCAGAAACATATAAGGAAACAATAAAGTTGAGTTCAAGAATGTAGAAAATATCCTATCAAACATTGGGTAGTTTAAAGACTGCAGGCTAAAAACAAAAATACCCCAAACCTTGCTATCCACAGAAGAGCCACAGTAGGCCTTTTCAATTACTTTTTAGAAACAGAAAGTGGGAATAAAAAGAAACTATTTCATATCAAATAATATTAGTCAAACTAGTGACACTGAAGCGTAGAAATACACTTAATAAATAATCTACCCCAAAATTGGAAAACAGAACAAAACGGGAGGAATGCAGAGATCTAGCACAATTTTTCCATCTTAGAAATCAATTCTTCACAAATTTTTGTGAGTTCCTTGTTTTCTTTTACCTGTTAAAGAAACAAAAAGAAAGCATCGTATGGTAGATGTTGCATAAATACAATTTAGAAAGTAACATTTATATTAACGGAGTTCTCCTTCATAGGAACAGCTCTCTCTGTGTACATGTACGTGTGTGGTACTTATAAAAAAGAAAATGTAGTTGCATATGTCGATTATACAAGGAGCTGTACACTTTTAAGTAGAGTTCAACTTGAATTTTAATAGCCCACACTTTCCAAATGTCAGCTTGGAGGGCAGTTTTTTCGTATGCCCCACAGATGAGTCCGACTGACTTGCAGGCTTATCAATGAAGAGTTAGCTAGAATTGCTACGTAATGTGACGGACGTGCCATAAATTCGCCATTACTGGTTTTCTTCTTTTAAAAACCCCACCCAGCGTGGGAGACAAGTCTTGCCTCCCTGGTCGGCCTCCTTGCTTGGGAAGAGCGGGGGCTCTCGGTTGGACTGACCTTTTGCTCAATGCTGCTCTCCAGCGACTGGACCCTCATCTGTTCTTTGCGCAAGCTGGCATCGAGGGCAGCCACTTCCGATTTGGCTTTGCTTCTCACCTGGGCAATCTCCTCGTTGGCTCTGCGTGGGAAGGAACAAAACAGCCACACACGTTAACTCAGTCAAGGTTTCTGCTTTCTCCCCAACTCAGAAGGACCCAGACGCCCAACTCACTGATCCAACTTTTCTTCTGCGTGAGCCTTCAGGGCCTGGTATCTCTGCTCTTCCTTCTTAATTCTCTCAAGGTAATCCTCCACGCATTTCTTCAGCGTGTCTTCATTCTAGAGGACGAGATTGGGTCCTTTGGATTTCACTGGCCAGGACAAGCCCCCACCTTCCCCGCTGTCTTCTTGAACACAAAGCCATCACACAAAACAATCCTCTTCGTTTGAATGGGAATATTATACCTTTGTTCAGTTTGAGGCTTTCAATTCTGGCTCTGCTAAGAAGCACTTAGATTTTGAAATAAAAAATGCCAGTCTTAGCTCCTTTCACCAGCATCATCACCATTGCTAAACTGTTGGTAATTAGATTCTTAAACATTCTTATGTGGATATTTAAGGTAGCATTTTGCCTGTTTTTGAGGCAAAAACTTTCTTTAGGCAAACCTGTTTTTCTCCAGTAGAGCAAATCTAGATATCTGATCAGATACAGAAACTGGAATTTGTTTAAAATAAATGTTCATTTAATGACACCTTTCTCTTCTGACCAATTAGTGTAATTAACCAGGAGACAATACTGGTTCCCTATGTAAAAAAGCAAATATCTTTAAAAAAAAAAAAAGCAGAAATAGCACCCTCCTATTGAAAATAAAGAGCTATTAACAGCATTCCAAAGAAAGACAGCAAAGTGTTTTAGGATCTATTTATACTCCTTCAAATATACAATTATCCCCAAATGTTTGAAGATTGATATTTGGCACAACTGTAGTTATTTATATTTTATTAGCAATGTAGGCAGCTCTGTTGTCGATTGCAAAGATCCTCATTCACGAAAAGGACACCTAAAGCTTCCTTCCTTTAAAGCCAAAACGCTTGTCATGAAAAAAACGAAAGTTTCAGGGAGTCAAAAGCAGCTCAGAGCAGAGCAGCTGAAGGAAAAAAAAAATCCGCTCACCTTCTGAAATCCTTCTATGGCCTCCTTTTGTTTTGTAAACCGGTTGAAGAATTCAGAGAAAGACTTTTCCAAGGCATTCAGGTCCGAGACCGCCTGCTGTTTTGCATCCAAGGCTTTCTGCAGTTCTTTTTTTGCAAGCTCCTTCTGGGTCTGACAATCCTCTGCGGAAAAAAAGTCAGTTCAATGGGCACAACCTTCTAGGACAGGAGCCCCCAGCCTGTTGGGAACTGGGCTGCACAAGCAGAGGGCGAGCAGAGCAAAGCTTTATCCGCGCATGCGTGGGATCTAAGGTTCCGCAACACCCCCACCCCCAGTCCATGGGAAAAATTCCCTGGTCCTTGGTGCCAGAAAGGTTGGGCACCACTGTTCTAGGAAATATAGAAAAAGCCAGAAGGAAATTCCCCCCAACTAAGACACTACCTATTCAATTATTGATCTTAAAATCTAAATGTCGATGGAGATTCTCAGTCATCCAAGTCATGGTTGTCCCAAAGGTGCTTTTCCAAGAGCAACTAGGCTTCCTGGTTTTTCTTCATCCAAGAAGCTTCTTCAGCTCTGGCTGGCTGGTGGGGAAAGATTTATATCCATTGCAGACAGCTGGTCATTTGTGTCCTTTTAGAGAGAGAGGACACAGATAAACCTCCAAGTAGCCTCAACGACTCTCCAAAAAGGAGGCAAATGACCAGCTGCCTGCAAAGAATAGAAATCCTTCCCTTCCCCACCACCCAGTCAGAACTGAAGAAGCTTCTTGAATGAGAAGCAAAACATCTTCAAAGAAAAAACAGAAAGTTCAGTTGCCTCTTGAAAAAGCACCTTTGGGACATCTTAAAATCTAGAAATTTTGGGCAGGGGAATCTAATCTCAGGGTCTCCCGACCTGAAACCCTCCCACTATCACTGAATGATGTTCCCAGTCTTCCTTAGCCCTCATCATAACGACTTGGCAGTACAACTTGTGTAGTGTCACAACACCTTAATCTAGCCATCCAGTCTGTTTTCTAGCCGACTGCAGATGAGGTAGTTTCATTCGTTCAAGTCTCAGGCACAAAATGCCAAGTCCAGAGGGGATTGTGGGATGTTGCTCCTTCCTCAGAAAGAGATATTTACAGCACCTCATCTGAACCTACCCATCACTTGTACGATGATGTCCTCAAACTCTGCAACAATTTTTCTGAAAATGAAAGAAGAAAATTATATTAACATGCCATCAGGATATTTAATCAAATGTCACACTGCTGAATAGGTCCCACTTTCTGTCAGCAAGTGCCTTTGAGACGTCGCCGTTCTCTGAAGACGGCCTTTCCTTTCACTCCCAGGCCCTCCTAGCAAAACTAGGCGGTGAAGGAGATGAAGAGAAGACAAAGCAAGAAAGGTCATTTGCCCTCTCAAAACAAAAGGTGGGCAAGACAAACAATTGGCAAAATGAAATCAGGAGAGGCATCTACAGCCTCATCTGTTACCGACTGCTGGTGAGGAAAGGAAGATTAAATCCAGGGGTTAAAGGCTCCTGGCTACAAACCAGGGGACGGGGAGTTCTAGTCCTGCCTTAGCCATCAAAGCCAGCTGGGTGACTTTGGGCCGGTCACTCTCAGTCTGACCCACCTGCCAGGGTTGTTGTGATGAGGAAAATAGGAGGAAAGAGGATTAGGTATGTTTACCACCTTATTTATATAAAAATAAGAAAGGAGGGATATAAACCCATCCATCCATCTCTGGAAAAACAATGCAAAGCAAAAGCATGCGACCTAATGCAGCCGTTCTCCCGGCCATCGTTATCCAATGCTGAGTCTTTTGCTGGCCTTTGTGGAGAGAAACACCAATTTATAATTGCATCACAAAACTAGACCAGAGCTCTTCATGACGTGAGGATTAAAGAAATGCTCCTTTTATTGTTGCGGGCATGGTATAACTATGCACCCCTGCTTGAGTTTCCTCCCCTCGTATGCAGGTAGTCCTTGACTTACAAAAGTTTGTTTAGTGACCTTTCAGAGTTACAATGGCAGTGAAAAAAGTGACTTTTGACCATTGTGGCATCCCCATCATCATATTAAAATTGAGAGGCTTGGCAACTGGCATGGACTTATGATGGTTGCAGTGACCTTCTAACGAGCAAAGTCAACAGGGGAAACCATTCACTTAACAACCGGGTTACTAAGAACTGCAGTGATTCACTTAGCAAGAAAGGTCATAAAACGGGGCAAAACTCACTTAAAATATATCTCACTTAAGAACAGAAATTGTGGGCTCAGTTGTGGTTTAAGTCGAGGACTGCCTGTACTGAAAACTCAGTCAAGGTGCAGCTATTCTGAGTTTCTTCCTCCTGCTCATCACAAGGCAAAGCCCAACCCATAAAACATACGTTCAAAAAAGAAAAGAAAAGAAAAAAGAAAGACAAAGGGCAGCCTCTCTTGCACACACCCTCCTCACCACTGATACCTACTCCATTTCTTTCTTTTCAGCATAGATCTTGTCGTGCTTCTTCTTCCATTCCAAAGCCTCTGTTTGCTTTTCTTGGATCTGAAACAGCAAAAATTCCCTAAGCCCTTAGCAAGAAGAGGTGGGTGGTTGGATTTTGGGAGGGAATGAAAGTTAGCTAGGCCACGTTTTTCCCCTGGCTTCCCTAAGTTTTCTCCAACAGAAGCACAACAGTCCTAGGACCACAGTCTTCTTTTGTCAGGGAAATTCCACTGGGGAAGCTGGATAAAACCCCTAGGATATAAAAATCTACCACAAGGCCCTGGAGCATACCATTGAGGGGACCAAATGGCAGCCGTGGAATTGGATGGCTTTGCAAAACAAGCACGTGGAAGACGGTCCTTTGTCGTGTTAGGTTTCCAGAAGAGCCCAGAATTTAGAGCCATAACGCTTACAAAGGCGGAATGGCTTGCATTGAAGTGGAATGCAGCAGGAGGGGCCAATTAATTTCCTCACAGGACGCTGCTACTGTGGTCCCCGCCATGGGCCGCATGGGGACAGCCAAAGGGTTGAGATAGCCTGGGGGGCTTGGAATGCCCAGGCTGGTCTAAAGCAAGGATCCCCAAACTTGGCCACCAACTGCCAGAATTTCCCAGCCGGCCAGCCGGGGAATTCTGAGAGTCGAAGTCCACAAGTCTTCCGGCTGGGTAATTCTGGGAGTTGAAGTCCATAAGTCTTAAAATTGTCAAATTTGGAGACCCCTGGCCTAAAAGATGGCTCCACCCATTGAATGGTATTTACGTAAGAAAATGATGTATCAATTTCCGGTAGAATGGGCATGGGGGGAGGTTCGAAACAAAGAGCGGAAAATTTCTTACCTTGGCAGTGAGGTTTTGGACAGCAGCATCCCTCTCAAGCTTCACCTGCTGCAAAGCTTCCTCCGTCTCCTTCTCACTGGGTTTCAGCACATCTGCCACAGCTTCCAAAGGCTGAGCGCAGGAGAACGGGGGCACCTCTTGATCGGCGGGGATGTCTGCAGGTGCCTTTGCCTGTGGCCAGAAACGGAGAACAGCTGCCGTGTTACTCGAGAAAAGCTCATTTCCTCAATGGTCTGCAGGTTGTCCTTGACTTACAACAGGTCATTTCCTGACCACGGTACTGAAAAAAGTGACTTATGATCGCTTTCCACACTTAGGACAATCGCAGCATCCTCATGGTGATGGGACCAAAATCCAGAGGCTTGGCAACTGGCATGTACTTATGACGGCTGCTGTGTCCCTCTGAGGTCGCATGATCCCCTTTGCAACTTCTGACCAGCAAAGTCCATGAGGAAGTCAGATTCACTTAACAACGGTGTTACTAACTTAACCACTGCAGTGCGATTCATTTAACAGCTGAAGTGACTCACTGAACAAACAGCTCGCTTAGCAACAGAAATGTTGGGCTCAATGGTGGTCATAAGTCGAGGATTACCAATAGTAAACCTAATTCCTTGCATCTTCCTATGTGGGAATAGAGGTTTCTTTGACCAATCGTCTTGAGCAGATCTAAAGACGCTTCTATGTATCTTCTATGGCATGAAATGGGAAGCACGAAGGCCCAAACTTCATTTGTCAGCGATACCTTGATGTTTTAAATCTGACAATGCCCCAAAGGGGCTTTTTCCCCCAAGAGGCCACTGGACTTTCTGGTTTTTCTTTGAAGACGTTTCACTTCTCAGCCCAAGAAGCTTCTTCAGCTCTGGCTGGATATTGAAGGATGGAAGGAGTTATAAAGAGCTGAAGAAGCTTCTTGGATAAGAAGCGAAACGTCCTCAAAGAAAAACCAAGGAAGCCCAGTTGCCTCTTGGGGAAAAAAGCCCCTTTGGGACAACCAGGACTCGGAGGACTGAGAATCTCCCAAGACAAATCTGATGATGTGTTGGCTTCCATTCTACAAACATTAAAGGGAACAAACCACCAGAACTATTTGGATGGCACTTACCAGATCTGGGAAAATGAGGCTGTCAAGCTCCACCAGTTTTTCTTCCTGTTCCGGTGCTTTGACTTCAGTGGAGGCAGTTTTTGTAGACGTTCTGCTTAGAAAGAAACAAGGGCAGACATGTTGTAGATCAGGTGTGCTTTTTTTCCCCTTACCTGTTAGATTTAAAGTAGTAATAGCACCTGCCTGTCTTCAACTTGGCTCAAAAGTTCAATGGTTGAAAACCAACCAACCCTGTAATCTCTCACTGGCGCCTCTTGCCTTTGTCAAGCTGGCAGCCCTGCCCTGCCCAGAAGAGGAAGCCAGCCAAGCCGGAGGGGTTTTAACACTTCTGCTTAACCTCCTCGTTGGGGTCGCCGAGTCTGGCCCCCAACTTCCTAGGATGGCAGCCGTGGAGCCCTTATAGGGGCCCAGACCCCTGTAAGACCAACCCCTGGGTTGATGGAGCCCCCCCCATCTAATTCCATTTAATTTCTGAGGTAGGTTGTTTCAACCATTGATTCATAGAATCAATCGAGTCATAGAAAGGCAACTTTGAAATGTAAATACTGCATTTAAAGAGGTCTCTAAATGAGCTTCTAAAATTCTCACTTAAAAAAATAATAATAATAAAATAAAGGCAACCCCTACCCATTTTGTAGCAATGCAGCTATTGGAAAAGCCGCTTGGTCAGGATCGGGGCCTTTCTTCTTAGGGCTGTCTCTGAGCAGAGGGTCAAACTTCAGGTACAGGGACTGCTTTCTCAAGACAGATTCCTTCAGCTGGAAGAAACGCACGTGTGAAGTCGACACAGGCTGCCACTTCGCACCTATTTTGTGTCTGTGTGGGCGGTTGTGCATAGGGCAGTGTCCTTGAACAAGTAATCTTACTTACCGAGGCCATTCCAAATTGCTCTAGATAGTCTATTTGGGTTCCGAGAACTAGGAGGAGAAACAGATGAGACGCAATACAGATCAAAACTTTGTTGCAGAATAAATTACTTTCAGAGACAAATAAAAGTAAACCCTTCCTGCAATTGATAGCTGCCTTTCTTCCCATTGGCCGTGTCATCCGTTTCACTATTTGCTGTTACCAAACAGAAAGTACTTTGCCAAAGCTTCCAATCAAAGACGATTCTGAAATAATTACTAACGTGGATTAACAGATTTAACACAACTGCTTCTCTAAATGAAGAACTGACCATGGCTTTCTCGCCTTCATTAAAACGGCATTTTCAGCCTGGTGAAACTGCCCGGGGGCTTATGGTTGCAGCACTTAGTTTTCTTCTCTCTTTTGAAACAGTGGGCAAAATCTTTTGGTTTATTAGTCTGGTGCTATTGTCTACAGGATTTCGGAGTGCTCTGTATAAATAACGTTCCAGGCTTCTTTGAAACAGGACAAGCAAAAACAAATAAACAGGGACATGTGACTATTTACTTAGTTTTGCTCATGGGAACCTTCCAATGTTGACTTAAGGCTCACACCTACCTTCCATGGGGGATCTGAATTCTTCATTTTCTGTAAAGAGCAGGTTACTCTCGCTCTCCGGTTCTGTCCTTCCGCAAAGGGCCTGGGGCAATGGGTCACCTGCAGGCAGCTGCCCATTCAGAGGCACGTCTCCTTGGTCCCAGGCCTCAGGTGAGATGCTTTTTGGCTTCTCCTAAGTAAAAAATATTTTGGGGGGGGGGAAGAGACATGTTCAGTAGGCAGAGGTTGTTTCCAATCGCACGCATGGCTAAACTTCTCCCTTTCATTCTGCTGAGCTGTGCTATAACAGCACAACGGGCGGTTATTCCACTGCAGGCAGATTGTCCTAGCAGAAGTCTTGTCCTGCTAATCTCGTTTTGCCAATCCCACAGACCAGCCCCCGGCCTCTCGTGAAATCAGCAGAAGCAGCAGCAGCTCAAACACAACTTCACTGTGGAGAAAGTGTCAAAGAACCTGACGAATAATAGCCTCGGAATAAATCGGACCAACAGTTTAACTGGGAACCCACGGAGGACCTGGTGTTGCAGAATCGGAGACAGTGGCGTTCTCTGCAATGCCCCCAGAAGCAGGGCCGATCTCTCTCTCTGCAAGGCCCGCGTGGCATAAACACAACCATGAGTTTTGGGACGATACCTGGGTTTCTTCTGGAGGTTCACTTCCGCCATCGTTTTCAGCCACAGCCTGGCTCTTCGCTAAAATCCGATCTTTAATCTCTTTCCTGAGCAACAGAGAAGGTTGATATTAGAACGTCTTGACAGAAACGATGTTTGACATTTCATTTTATTCCATTCCTGTAGCTGCTTAACTCAACCAAGTGACTCGAGGTGGCTGGCAAATCTTTTGTGCTTTTTAAGTCAGTCATTTGCAATTCAACACCTCTGTGGTTCTCCTGCTTTCTCTGTATCGTACAGCTAAGAAAGGTTTGGGGGGAAATTAGCTTTTTTCAAATAACTGGCAGTATAAATTACTAGTATGCCCCAAAAGTTCTAGGCTCAGAACCATGGTTTCAAGTACTCTGAGTTCAGAAGAAGCCACGAGGCTTCTTCTTTTCAGTTCATTCCATTCAAAAAAGCCCTCTGACCATTTTTTTCAAAAAATTAGACAGCAGGCAACACTATGAAGGTACTATCCATTGATGTACTTTTGTGATGTTGAAAATCTAAACATGGGATCAGAGGCTTAATTATTTCCCACGGTAAAACACACAAAACATATTATAATTTGTATTCGATCGGAATCCAAACTAATCAAAATGTTCCAACAGACTAAAACTTTCCATGTGGAGATCTTTGTTTTCCAGCTCAAAAGAAACTTTGCATTGCTTGCAATATTGATGAAACATGTTTATGCTTAAAAACTGGACAAAATCTAGCATAATGAAGTTAAACAAAACTTTGGACTGGCTAAAAGAACTGGATATTGAGCAAAATTTAAAAAAAACTGATAATGCAACCCAGAACAATTGACTAGATGCACACCACTTCATTTACACCGAAAGGTAAATTTCTGGCCTTCCCTGATTACAAGGGCTTTACCAATACACGCTACAGTATATTTCAAGGCTCAGATTAGCCCGGCTACAGTCCCCAAACACTTACAGGCTTCTGGGGATTAATTCCATTGTCTCAAATGTATCTGGTACTTTCGGTTCCTGTGTTTGCGGAATGTCTGCTTCATCTTTTGGGACATCAGATTTCTCTAAACCGGGTGCAGGACATTCAGTGGCTGGAATGTTGGGCGCACACCCAAAAGTGTCAAAGTCAGAATCAAAGATCATGCAGTCAGAAAGTTTGGGAGCCCAGCTCTCTCTCGTTTCAGTGCTAGTCTCCTTTTCAATGTTCTTTATTTCATCACTGTTTAGATTTTCAAAGCTCCCGAATTTTTGAATGGGCTGCAAGGGAGGATTTTGTAAGTAGAATATTGGTAAGGGCTCAGAGTTGCAAGTTCTGGTAGAAACAAGGTTTGGGGCATGATCGCAACTTAGAATTTGCTTGGAAACGTCATCATCGTGCAATAAGGAGTCCAGGAGGGAGAAAAGATTCCTGGTTGTGCAGCCTGCTTCCTCAGATGGAGGATTTTCAGGAACGCTTTGAGGAAAAGATGACGAACCACCTGAAAGGGAAAATCCAGTAAAATCTTCCCAAAGGGGCAGTTTCTGGCCGTTGGAAAAATTCAGGAGGTTGCCTGAGCTCTGAAATGGCTCAACATCATGGACAGTGGACAGGAAGCTTAGATCATCTGACAGATCAGGAATCAGGACTTCTCCTTCTGTGGGCACCTTCTCTTTTCCTGAAGGAATCTCAGTGGTCATTGTGGGTTGACTCCTGCTGAAAAGATACACAGCGTTCACTTTACTTAGTTTTAGAGGATACGGAAATTGAAGAAAAGGCGGTTTCTGTTTGGCACTCAGGAAGACCAAGGAGAAGAGGCTGTAATTCATGGGGCCCATTGTTTATTGACCAGGACATACGCTACCCACTTCTGAGAGCCTGTTTTGAAGCAGAGTATTTGTGTTTCCTTGGGTGCTTTGATTTTACTCTTTAACACCTATAGCTGATCTGATCTGAACTCCATGGGAATAATTTGGAAATAAATATTGAATGAAACCTCTGCAAGAAAACAACAAACCTCAGAGAGCAGGGCTCTCCAACCGTGGCCACTTTAAGACTTGGGGACTTCAGCTTCCAGCAAGCTGCCTGGGGAATTCTGGGAGCTGAAGTCCACAAATCTTAACGTGGCTATGGTTGGAGACCCTAGAGCACAATGACCCTACAGATATACACCAAATATATAGGTACCACATTGAATAATTATGCTCCAATTTCTGAATCTGATGCATTGGTGCAGTTTTCAAGATAGGATCATAATATTCCCACCCACCCCCAGGAAAAGCAGATTTTAAGTTTATATATTAAAATTTTGAAAACACGATTGGCGGAATAAAAGATTAAGAACTGTTTCTCTGGAAGACTAAAAAGTACAATGTTTTTCTCGAGTCTTTATATTAGACATGACTCTGGCGACTACAAGGAGAAACTTATGGAAATGACTTGTGCAAAGTCATACAGGTGGCTTCATACCTAAGACAGGCTGTAACTCAAATTTTCCCACTATTATTCCAGAACTTTACTAACTTGTATAGAAAGAATATTTGGTCTAGTAAAGTAAAAACGAACAGCTCAAAACAGAATATAAACCATCCTTGCATAACCCATTCCTAGACTCAACTCACAAATGATCTTAGAAGAATCCTGACATGTGTGGAAAAACGAAAAAGGTCTTCCCGTAGCCCATCGGACAGAAGGCAAGAAGCATCAAGATGTTTGACCGCAGAAGGTCCAAGCTAAGGCAACTATCCTTCCTTTCCAGACCGAAGGGCCAAGAACAGCCGCCATATTTAAATATGCTTTTAAACAACTAAGTACATTTAGCACAAGCCCCTCTTTCTCTGCGTAGGCTTCCAAGGGAGAAAAGTGCCAATTTCTACAGGGAAGGAACTCTTCCTTGTTTCAGAGGGGGAATTCTGTAAGGGAATGACATGCTTTTGGGGAAACAGACTGTCGTCTTGCCACTTTTTTGGTCAAAAATTCTCCAAACACATATTAGAGAAGTCATTACTCACACAGCAGTGCATGTAGGCAAGAGAAGATTGTCTGCGACAAGAGAAATTTCAGCCTTTTTCTTTCTATCTGGACTTAAGATCCTGCGAGTTTGAGGATCCCGCAGTGGTGTTTGGAAAGTTACCTGCAAAAAAAAAAAAAAAAAAAAAAAGGGGGGGGGGAATAACCCTGTTCAGAACAGCAGGGAAAAATCTTACAGCTGCATTTTTCTTTTTACATATTTAAGAAGACATTAATATTCAGCTATTCCATTGCTAAGAGACACTCAAGCCAGGAGCCCAAAAATAGTTCTGTTAAAAGTTCCAGCAATTAAAAAAAAAATCCAGAAAACTTTAAACACAAATCAGAGCTATAGTAAAAACTAAGCAACAAATAAATATTTATTTGTATCCCTATGTCTTCTACACAGTGCTGAGCTAACAAACCAGTTTAGAGCCAGTTGGTCTAATGGCTAAGGCACTAGGCTAGAAAGCTGGAGTCCATGAGTTCAAATCCCACTTTAGGCACGAAAGCCAGCTGAGTGATTTTGGGCCACTTACTCTCTCTCCTCACAGGGTTGTTGTGGAGAAAATAAGTATGTATAAATGTTCACTGCCTTGAGTTATTTGTAAAAACATTAAAAGTGGGATACAAATAAATAAAAACAATAAATAAAACATGCTGAAATACCAAATATCCAAGCCCACTTGGGCCTAAACGCATCTATTTTGCAACCCCCCAACTAATCGCTTCTTCTGAAGTGGTATTCAGCCGAATCTTCTGGTATATGGTGTTCTGTCTCCCGGCTACAAAACCGAAGATGCCTTTTCCCCCTGTTGCTTCTGTTATAAAATGGCTCTGATAGACCTCCATGCGTACCTTCATAGGCTTCACTATTCCTTTGGGTGGCAGATTTTCTTTCTGCGACAGCCGAAGGATAGAAGTCCTGCCTGTGGTCTCTGCAGACGTCAAAAGCATCACACAGTTTCCGGCCGCTAGGTCCTCACCGGCATTTTCTCCATTTAAAGCGTGCAGGCTCATCCTAAAAGGCAAAGCACGTAAAGCACATTATCTGAGAATTTTGCTTCAGGATAGCAGCCTTGGAATGCAACAACCTCTGAACACAGGTGCCCCGCTTCTTTCAATTAATTCACTGCTGGCAGCAGCTTTGAAACCTGCATCCCCTTCAGGTTTGCAAAAATGACAGCATTAATAAGCTTTCCCCATCAGCGGTCAGGACGGGGCCTTTCTCCATACTCCTTTGAAACACAGAATTGAAAATAAGGAATTCTAGCTTGAGCCAGACTATGCACCCAAGGCCGTTTTCCTGGAGAAGAAGACATTCCGGGGTCAGGAAGAAAATGATTGGCAACAATGCTCCCTTTTTACAACTCTTAATTAATCCCTTAGTTCAAGGTAACAACAAATTTCATAATTATACATTTAGCACTGTTGATGTTACCTAGTTTGGGTAACGGAACAGCTGCAAGAAAATAACCACACTCAGAGAGCAGCAAGGACTCCCTACTACTCTATACTGCAAGCATACAAATGACAAGTATTTTGATATTTATAAATAATTGGCATAACTTTGTCAGGCAGGAGGTGGTCCTTCTTTTAAAGTGCAGTGTTACTGTTTTATTATTTTTCTTTTTATTGCCCGGTTAACTGGGTTGTTTTAAATTGCGGCCAAAAATATTTATTTTTAAACTGTTTTTAAATTTTGTATGTTCTGTTTTATTCTGGCTGTTCACCGCCCTGAGTCCTGCTGGAGAAGGGCGGTATACAAATTAAAACAATATATATATATATATATTCATGCAAGTCTTGGTTGTATACTTGTACCCGTGAAAATCTACAAAAACAAAAATATATGTATGTATATATATGTACGTATGCGTGTGTATATTTTTATTTTATTGTAAAAATAGTAAAATAAATTAGGACCTCCGAGTCTGTTCACACCAACCCTAACCCTAACCCCGACTCTTCCCCAGGGGGAAGGAAGGCGGCTTGTTAAGGCAGCCGGGGGGGCCAGAGGGCCGGGGGGGCAGAGAGTCCAGGGCTGCCTTCCCACGACCCTCTTGACCCGCGAGCCCCCTCCCTTCGCCACCAACTCACCTGAGGAAGCGGGCTCGGAGCCCCTCTACGCTCAGCCGGGGGCGGGGACGGGGACGGGGGGAAGAAAACAACGTGGGAACGGGCTGAAGACGCGTGTCAGCCGGGCTCCCTCACCGCCGTCCGAGCGCCGCTGCCCGACCCTCCCCCCTCAACGCCAGCTCCCGTTTCAAATTTGAACGTCGCCTCTTCTCCGCCAATGGAGAGCTTGGAATGGACTGACGTCACGCACGAGGCGCTGGGGCGGAGCCGCCCGGGCGCTCGCGCATGCGCCGAATGACATCCGCGGGAAACCCCCTCCCCCACCGGAGGGAGGAGCTTGCCAGGGAGGCGTGGCCCGCACTTGGACGCGGAAGGCCGGAAGCGGCGAGCGGTTTGATGTTTAGCCTTTGTGCGTTTTGCACGCATGCGCGTGGTCCAGTTCGGAGATTAAAGCACTTATTGTTTTTATTTATTATTTATAAATCGCAAACTGCCCATTTGCTAGGGGAATATGGGGGGCGGAAACATTTAAATGAATAAATAAATGGATGTAAGCAGGCTGATTAATCCAGGGCGTTTTTTAAAACTAGAACAAAAGTTTGAGGAGCAAAACTCTCCAACCTTCAATCAATTTCAAGTACATATTGAAATAAAAATTACAAAAAAAATATTTTGAAAATGGAGGAATGGTGGCGGGGATATTCAGGGGTCAATAATCTTTCAAGGTACAGAAGTTCATATTATTAACCTCTGGTAGTTTATGTCACATCATGGCCCAACAACACGCTAACGATAGTGAGGGCTCCTGGGTCCTCCCTGAGCTTGCTTGTTTTCTTGCAGACGTTTCATGACCCAACTAGGTAACATCATCAGTGTAGAAGGGAGTGGGGATTGTGGAGTGGAGAAGGGGGAGGAGGGAGAAGAGGAGGGTGGGAGGAGGAGGAAGGGCTCCTGGGTGCTCCCTGAGCTTGCTTGTTTTCTTGCAAACTTTCATTACCCAAACTAGGTAACATTATCATTACAAAATCAAACATCAAAACATCAACATTATGCTGTTTGCTGTCAGTTTACATTCTGGTGTCTTGCTGGTCTGGGTGGGTGAGGGGTGCTCTTAGAGATTCCTTGGCTGGACTGTTTACTGATGGCTCTTTGGCAGTTTCTTGATTGGGGTGTTGCTTACTTGATTGTTGGTCTGAAATTGACCTTGGAGTTCATCTATGCTGATCTGGGTGCTGATTGACTGGTGGAGAGGGGCTGGAGTCCTTTTTGTTCTCTTTTGGGCTGGTTGATTGTCTCTTTTGCATAGTCTCTTTCCGGCTATTAATGTCTCTGTGTCTACTGATGGCTGATTTGTTAGGGTGCCAGCCAGGCTTCTAGAAATTCCCTGGCATTTTGGGACTTGGCCTGGTCTAGGATTGTGTCACATTTTCCCCAATTGAAACTAAGATTCAATCTGTCTCTATGTTGTGAAATGAAAGGATTTTCGTCATGCCTTTTCGACTGCCAGTTGGTGCTCGTGGATGCCTTCGGCCAGACTTCTGCCTGTTTGCCCTACAGAGAGGTTGTTGCAGTCCTTACATTGTGTGTTGTAGATGACTTCTGTTTTTTTCTTCTGGGGTTGCTGGGTCATTTGGTTCCAGGGACTTTTTGACAAAGTTGTGTGGGTATCCATTTTATTGGAATGTGTGGTATAGATGCTCCATTTCCTTTTTCTGCTGTTCTGGGTTCCTACAATGTGTTTGGGCTAAATAAAGTCTTTACACAGCTTCTCTTGTGGGAGATTGGGTTGTTGCTTTGGTACCAGAAGGGAACCAGAGCTGACAGTCAGAAGGCATGACAAAAATTCTTTAATTTCACAAGATATAGACAGATTTAACCCTAGTTTCAATTGGGAAAATGTGACCATCCTACACCAGGCCAAATCCAGAAATGCCAGGGATTTTCTAGAAGCCTGACTGGCACCCTGACAAATCAGCCATCAATAGACACAGAGACATCAACAATCTCTGTAGGCTATGCAAAAGAGACATTCAACCAGCCCAAAAGAGAAAAAGATTCCAGCACCTCTCCACCAGTAATATGCATAGATTAACTCCAAGGTCAACGTCAGACCAACAATCAAGTAAGCATGTCCCAAAGGAGCTTTTTCAAGAGGCAACTGGACTTTCTGGTTTTTCTTTGAAAACGGTTCCCCTTCTCATCCAAGAGCAAAATGTCTTCAAAGAAAAACCAGAAAGTCCAGTTGCCTCTTGAAAAAGCTCCTTTGGGACAAGACAACCATGACCTGGATGACGGGATTCTCTGTAGACAATCAAGTAAGCAATACCCCAATCAAAAAACTGGCAAAGAACCATCAGTAAACAGCCCAACCAAGGAATCTCTAAGGCTGCCTCCAACAGGCAAGACACCACAATATAAAATGAGAACAGCCCACTCCTTACTAACACTGATGATGTTACCTAGTTGGGTAATAAAATGTCTGCAAGAAAACAAGCAAATTCAGCACCAAGGAGCCCTCATTTCAACCCTTAGCTACAAATATTTTGTATTGGTAACACTAATGATTGTGTTAGTGATAGTTAAACATAATAAAATAGTATCTGATAGTACTTTATCTTATTGTATGGGGTTTATACTAGGGTAATAGATGAATCTCAGCCTGTATCTTTATGAAGATTCTGTGTCATCCAGACCCTGGTTGTCCCAAAGGTGCTTTTTCAAAAAGCAATAGGACTTTTGTTTTTTCCTTGACGAGAAGTGTTGGAAGAAAAGTCCAGATCCAGTTCTAAAGCTGGGGAAAAAATGGAGGCTGCTTAAGAAAGAAATGTCCATTTATTGATTGGCAGAACCAAAACACACACAGCGTGCAGTTCTGGGACAGTTGACAAAATGGTTTTGTATTTAGAGATTCCTGTTCTGTGCAAGAACATGGCCTTTAATATTCTAATGGCTGTTGGCTCTGTAGGCAGAAGGGGAAATGCAAATCCTAGGTGTTTGTCTGAGCTAGATAGATACAGATTAACAGAGTTAAAAGGGACATTGAAGGTCATCTAGTCCAAGCAGGAGACCCTACACCATTTCTGACAGATGGCAGTCAAATCTCTTGAAAGCCTCCAGTGATGAAGCTCCCACAACTTCCAAAGGCAACTTCTGTTCCATGGGTTGATTGCTCTGCCTGAAAATTCCTTTCGCTTACCTAATTGTGTTACTTATCTGGAGTCTCTGTCTGACCCAGTCTTTCTGACCGGATTACCAAATTTGCATTTCTAAAAGCTGGCCTCTTCAGTTTCTGCTTGGGTCAGGGAGACTGGGGCTGGTTTCTGCCTCCCTTAGGATTTCCCCCCCATTTCTCCTTTAGGGAAAACATTCTATCCTGCCTTTTTAATACTCCCCAAAATATTTCATTCTCTAGGAGGGTGGGTGGGTGCTGACTTTCTACAGAAGCAAAACATCTTCAAGAACAAGAAAGTCCAGTTGCCTTTTGAAAAAAAACATCTTTGGGACGATCTCAGCCTGTAATTTTGGGGAATGTCCTGCAGTGTAGGAGAAAGACACAACTTTTAAATCCCATGCAAGCAAACAGCTCTTATTTTGGCCAGGCATCTAGGAACCTCTATACAAGACCAGAGGGTGACTTTACACAATACAGTATATATGCCAGATTTCGGTTCCTAACTAAAAACGGGACGCACCGATCCAATAAAACAAGACCATTTTAAAAATCAGAATGACTTTCAGAATTCCTGCCAATGCTGTTTTTTAAACACTACCCGTTTCCTCTAAAATAAGACTTCCCCTGATAATAAGCCCAATCGGGCTTCTGAGCGCATGCACTAAAATAAGCCCCTCCTGAAAATATTTAAACGCATGATCAGCCGGTCCCCGCCATTTCCTTTGGGTTCCTCCATGCACCCCAAAATAATAAGACCTCCCCGAAAATAAGGCCAAGCGCTTATTTCGGGGTTCAAAAAAATATAAGACAGGGTCTTATTTTCGGGGGTCTTATTATTAATATTATCCATTACCAAGGAGCTTGTTCTTATCTATGCTGCAGCAGTATCCTATCTGCAGCATCTTGGCACGCGACCACCCTTTCGGGGTCCAGCATGCAATTATTCTGCCCGCCTTTAAGACAGCCCTGTTTTCTTGCAAGCACCAAGTATTAGTAAGGTGGCCGAATTCCAAAGCCTGCAGCAATATTCCCTCTTCAAATGCTTTTAGGAAACCAAAATAAATTGGCAAAATTGCTCAATAAGGAAGGAGCAATGGATCCCTCGTCGGGAAGCAGCTTCAGCCGAGGAAAGCATCCCGCAAAGCCGCAAAGAAAAGCGTGCAACCTCGGGGGGGGGGGCTGCAGAGAGGCCCGTCCGGGCTTGCAAACTTTTCCCGCCAAAGCGCCGTTCGCTCAAAAAGGCAAAAGGGGGGCGGGAGGAAGAGGGGGCGGAGCTCCGCGCGCCGGAGCAAACCATCGCCACGCCGCTAATAGGGGGGGGGGAGCCCGGCTCTGAAGAGAGGAGGATAAAAGCCGCCCCGAGGCCTTTTGTACCTCAGGGTAAGAGCTCGGAAGCGGAGAAAATTTCATCCACGGAAGGCGGCTGGGTAATCCGTCCCAGAGCTGTGAACGTGGGGGAGAAAAGCCTCCCCTCTAGGATTCCCCCCTCCCATTTTCGAGGTGGTAGCGGCCACTCGGGTTGGCGCGCGCGGCGCTACCTGACGCGCCTCAGTTGCGAGGTTGGCGGCTTCGGGTGAGGATCGTCGGAAACGCCTCGCCCTCGTCATGTCGTTTCGCCAGCGAAGCCCCTTGGCCGGCCGGACTCGTAGCAGGTAAAGGCCGGGAGGGCCGTCGACGGCCTGTGGCTGCCTCGGAGAGGCTCTGATCGGCCTCGGTTCGTCCGCGGAGCCCCGGAGGCCTTTCCTCTCATCCTCGCCCTCTCTCTCGCTTCCTTGTGACCCAAATAAGGCGCCTCAGATCAGCCCGGCTTTGGCGGGGATGGCCTGAGGGGAGCCCCGTGTTGAAATCCCCCCCTCACGCACCTCGGTCCTCTGGGTGATGGGGGGGGAGGGTCGCCCCTTCCTCACAGGGTTGTTGTTGGGGGTCTTGGATGCCAAAAGCTGGACAACCGCCTGATTTAAATCCAGATAAAAATGGTGTGTACAGATAGGTTATACATACATACAGCTTTTATCTGGATTTAATTCAAGCTATTGTCCAGCTATATATATTGTACAATATATGTCTTAAGTTTTTGCGGGTGTGTATATGCAAAAAATTAAAATCTCGGGTGTTTTCCCGCGTCATGTTAAATAACGTATTTTGCATAAACAATATATTTTCTGAGGCTATATATAATGCATATGTATATATATATATATATGATCCTAGGCAGATAGAATAGAGACCCCTCAGGTGAGGTTAAAAAAGAGCCCCTCGGGTGGATCTCATGGGGGCCGATGGTGGGGGGGGGGGAAGAAGCTGCTTTCTTTGGGAAGGAAAGTTTTGAAAACGGCTTTATTTCAAGCTGCCTGGCTCTGGGTGGCAGTTCCTAAAAACAAAGAGGGTAAGACTCCGTAAAAGGGAGGAGGAAGAGGAGGAGTTTCAGCCTCCCTCCCACTTCTGCTTTTTCCCCCTCCAAAGTCCTCATTATAAGGAAGTCCTCAGCTTACAGTCGCTCGCTTAGTGACCGTTTCGAAGTTACAACCGCCCTGAAAACAAAGCAGAGTCAATTGGGGAAAGCTGGATTCACGTAACCATCACATGATTCACTTAGCCACCATGACAGAATTGGATATGAGCACGGGACGACTTGCTTGCCAACTGTCTCACTCTGCAACCGAAATTCCGGCCCCAGTGGCGGTTTGTAAGGCGAGGAGCAGCTGTAGCAGGATGGAGCTCTTCCCCCCCCCACCTTTATGCCATACAGGCAGTCCTCGATTTAGCAACAGCTCATTGAGTGACCGTTCAAAGTTAGAACGGATCTGAAAAAAGTGACTTACGAACATTTTTCACACTTGCGACCCTTGCAGTATCTCCATGGTCATGTGATCTATATTCTAATGTCTTACAACTGATTCATATTTATGACTGTTGCAGTGCCCCAGGGTCAGGTGATCCCCTTTTGCAACTTTCTGACCAATGGGGAAGCCAGATTCACGTAATAACTGCTGGGATTCACTTAACAAATGTGGCAAGAAAACTTGTAAAATGGGGCAAAACTCACTGAACAATTTTCTCACTTAGTAGCTGGACTCAATTGTTGTCGTTAAACCGAGGACTACCTGCATTCAAGAGCTAGGAACAATTCAAACTGGCCGATCCCCAGGCCAGCTTCTGAAACTTCTAATTGTAAAAAATTATAATTTTTTGTAATTGCTTTTCCTTGACTGTTCCTTCTTTTTCATTGTCTCTTGGCAGATCAACTGCTTCATGGAGTCAAGGCAGGAAGCGCGATGCAGATGGGAAGCACAGGAATACGCACGAGCCCAGCGGACCAACCATTGACTATGATTCGTACAGCCTGGCAGATGGCAGATCAGAGAGGTGGGTGTACAGAAATAGTTCCTCACGATTAAGCACAGTGAAGTTCTACTTAAGGCAGAGGTGGCCGTAAAATGTTTAGTTGCTGGTAATATTTTAGCACTGTACTAAATATTTTTAAGTAGCATACTGGTGTTATCCCAAACAGATGAGGATAAGCACTGTTCTGCACAGAGTAACTCAAAAGCTCTTCATGACACATGAAGGGTTCAGTAATGGATGGCTTGGCTTAACCTGCGACACAGTTGAGATGGGGCACGCTATGTTGTGTGTTTTGAATATTGTGACAAAGATGCTACTTTGTTTTTCCTGCAACTTGGTGTTCACAGTTTCACAACCCCAGAGGGCCACAAGCCCCATTCGAGATGTTCAGACTGGGGGAGTGCAGTTGAAGAAGATGAAATGAGGACTAACGTCAACAGAGAAATGGCAAGGTACAGAGCTGCAATTTGTTTAAATTCAGTTTCTCAAAAACAAATCTTTATTCTTTGAGATAGGGAGATCTAGTAAGGTAGGGAAGGTATTACCCCTTTTCCATGTAGCAGACACTTGTGTTCAAAATAGAAAACAATTTTATGCTGCAAGACAAGTTGAAGAATGCGCTATAAAAAAGCTAGCTCTTGTGGATAATCCAGTAGGTCAGGAAAATATGGGTAAGAGTCTTACCATCTAACAAATGTGAGAATATTGTTAAGTGTTACATTTATTAAATAAATAATAAAACACCAACAATGCTGTAGCAGAACAGCACTGTAGCAATACATGCACTGAAAATAACTTTATTTAAAAAACAAATGTTTTACAGATACAAAAGAAAGCTGCTGATAAATGAATTTGGAAGAGAAAGGAAGACCTCTACTGGAAGGTAAAAAAAATCATTGCTCATAGCAAATCTACCAGGGATGATCTGTGAAATGGAGGCTGACGAGAATGAATAATTGAAGTACAGCTATGTTAAAAGTGAGTGGGAATGAGAAGATATGAGGGAAATGAAGAAAAGGGGAGATATTTCCCATGTTAAGGGCAGAATAGCACTAAAAGCAGTGGTGGGATTCAGTCAGTTCGCACCACTTCGGGAGAACCGGTGGTTAACTTTCTGAGCAGTTTGGTGAACTGGTTGTTGGAAGAAATCATTAGGGCAGAGAACCGGTTGTTAAATTTGAATCCCACCATTTACTAAAAGCATGGGTGGGCCCCCAAATCTCTTGGCTTGTGTCTGAGAATGCAAAGCCATGAAACGAGAATAAATGAAAAATAAAACTATATTTTCCAGTTCGGATTCCAAGGAATCTACAGCAGCTGTGGAACTGGAGACTGACGAGGCTGTTCTAATGAGGAGACAAAAACAAATAAATTATGGGAAGAATACGTTGGCATATGACAGATATATTCAAGAAGTTCCTAGGTAAGCTCTCTACTCACAGAGTGGAGATTCTTTTCAGTACAAAATATCGTTTAATTTGTAAGTAAAGACAATGAATTTTTCTTCCCAAGAAGTACCTATGCCTTTTTTTAGTCTCATAAATCACCGGAATCTTTTATAGCATTTATATGAATCAGATGTATAAATCATACTTCTAAGAAAGAAACACATCCTTGCTTTTGATGGAGGCAGGGGAGCAAAAGGGAAAAGGATAAAATAAGAGCTCAGAAAATTGTCCCTGGAAAGTTGGCCATAATGTCACAAATGATTTCTGGCTCACCCACTTTGTAGTAAGTTGCTACTATAATTTCTCATTTCTGTTCTCGCGAATGGCTACATTGAAGGCTGTGGCAGAATATTCTGAGAAACTGGATGCCTCTGATGTCAAATTTGCACTAAATTATTCCTCTATGTAAATATTGAAACAAATATAAACTGCAGTAGGGCATATCTGAGGGGAGGGTGGCGTAAGCTCGTTGGAGGATGAAGGCCTGTTTTATTTGCTCTGGAAAAATTTATCCAGAAATTGCTGCAGTGCTAAATTGTTGAAGGTTGGTGGTGTACTAAAAGTAGCTGAACTGTTTTTTTCCAAGGTGTCTACGAGTTCCAGGGGTCCATCCAAGGACTCCAAATAAATTTAAAAAGTACAGTCGGAGATCTTGGGATCAACAGATCAGGCTTTGGAAAGTTGCGTTGCATTTTTGGGACCCTCCCCATGAAGAAGGTTCCGATGCACAAGAACTGTAAGTAGCAGCAGTGTCTCTTAAGGGCGCATAAATCGTAAGCCTTTAAATGTTGAGGGTTATTTTAATTCAGGAATCATTCAGCAGGAGCAAGTTTTTGAAATTTATCAGGCTTGTTTCTTATCAAGTTTAGCTTAAGGACAGCATAATTCTTTTTTGTGGAATTGAGTTTAATAACCATAGTACAGGTTAGGCCTCACTTAATGACTGCCTCGTTTAGCAATTATTCAAAGTTACAACTGTGCTGAAACAGTAACTTTATGAGTGGTCCTTCCATTTTGTCCCCGGGGTGTGGGTGGCCCTTTGTAGCCAACAGGCATTTGTGATGGTTGCAGCATCACAGAGTCACATGACTGCCCTTCCTACACTTTTTTGGATAAGCAGAGTCAGTGGAGAAACTGGCAGTGAAAGGGCAACTTGTGGTCGTGTGATTTCTCGCTTAACGACAACAGGTGATTTCTTTTAACAGCCACATTGGAGACGAGGCTTTTAAGTCCGTTGTGGCCCTTTGATGCTTTGCTCACTGGCCCACATGGCTTAGCAAGATTGCTGCTAGTCTCAATTGTGGTTGTTAAGTGAGGACTACGTGTAATTTTCTACAAAATGTAGGCAGCTATAGTGCTACGCATGTTGATATAACGATTTCTTTGTAGTAAATTAACTGTCTTTTTTTTATTTAAAAATAAACTAAACCATTTAACATGATGTAGTAGCCGGTTATCAGAATTTTGTGCCACTTCCAGAACCTAGTTGGTGCAATAGAGTACATGCAGTTATTTTAAAACAATTATTTTTCTGAAAGTTTTGTTTATATCAAAACATCAATTAAACAAGTTGCTGGAATACTTTTCTAAATTATTTAAATGTAATACTAAAAATCATTGGAAATCAATGATTCCAAAATCATTGGAAATTTCATGTGATTTATACTTTCAATTCCTATTTGCCTAACTTTTCCTAAATCTTGCCTAAACTTTGCCTAAATATTGAGGTCATTGGGTAAATCGGGAGGCAGGTTTTGTGGCTAAAGAGAGGCTAAATGGGTTAAGCTAAATTCTCTCTTGAATCCCAACATTAGTGATTTATTTTCTAATATTGCTAATTCCATGTTTTATTTTTGCAGTAGCCCTGTTGATCTCGGTGATATGGAAACAGAATCTGTAGGAAGCAATTCCTTGGTGCTACAGGGAAGTTCCCAAGACAACAATGTAAGTAATTCGAAGCTTGGTTTAAGTTGTAATATTGCATCAGCTTGCATAAATTGCTAGATGTGTGGCGTTTGTAGGAGTAGTCTATCCCTGGCCATTCCGAAGTAGTTTTTTCCCCTCTTATCTTTCCATCTACTAACTGCCTCTCTTCTCACCCTAATTTAATTTCCTCTTTTTGCTTCATTTCCCAATCATCATGCACGCTGTCTGTTCTCCTTCCCTTTCTTTATGTTTTCTGCCATTCGTGCAGTCACTGCTTTAATTAAGTGGGCTTCTGTTGTGGAAACTGTACTGAATGTGCTACAGTGACACCCCTTCAGCCATTGGAATAATCTTGACTAACGTAGGTCATTGCAACTGTCAGAGTAAAGTTTAAAATATTAAATAAGGCTGTAAGTTTTTGGTGGGAAGTGATCAGGGGAAAAATAAGGTTATACCTCCTGAGCGAAGGGAGGTTGAATGAGTCCGTGGTGTGTATAGAAAAATCAGGTGAGAGTATGCACCTGGGTGTTTGTCAGTTTTATTGAGAATAATTGTGACTTCTTGAGGGTAGATTGTTCACTACAGGTAGTCCTTGAGTTAGGACTACAATTGAGCCTGGCGATTACGGTCATAGGTTGGGACGGTTGTAAAACAGGTCACCATATGACCAGACCTGCTTTCCTGTGGTGGTAGTTAAAGCAAGAATCCTGGTTGTTAAGGAAACAGCATGACTGTTCAGCAGACTCACTGTTTGCTATGGGATGGTTTTTGCTGGAAAACCGGGGTAAATGTGGCTTCTGGCAAAACCTTCAATCATGGTCATGGGACCGCAGGGCGCTGCAGACAGCCATTGGAGCCAGTTGCCAATAACCCAAAACGGGGTCACATGGCCATGGTGGGGGTGAGTAAATACCAGAACGTTGAATCCATGCGGTAAATCCCATTTGGGGGTTCCGTTGTATATTTGAATGGTCATAAGTTGAGGACTACCTGTACTTCTGGGTATTGAGAACTATGTTGTCAAATTTTCTTTTGTCTGGGATGGCCTAAGGGCTCCTACCATGGACTAGAAGACCCCCAAAGCCCCCTCCAGCCCTAGGAGCCTATGCTTTTCCATGTAGTGCCCAATCAATGCAGCATATTTCTTGAGTAAAATTAACCAATAATATTATGAAGTTCCTGGTATGTTAATTTGGTAACCTTTTATTGCAGGTGAATTGTACAGACACCAACCAAACTGAGAAGAAGAATTGAGCATCGATTTAATGACTAAATCCAGCTAGAGGCACCTTCTGGTATGAAGCTTATGTCACCGGTAGAATCGTGTGTCCAGCAGGGTCCGTTTTCAGGAAGGGGCAACTCCAGTAGATTCAAACAGAAATAAGAAATTTTACTGCGTTACCATCTAGAGCTGCGGCAACTTTTAAGAAGAAAATCAATGTTTCTCTGACCTCCTTTGAAAGCATAAGAATGGAGTCATATGTAATTGAGTAACTGCCTAATTTATATACCTGCATATGAAACGGGGCTTTGTAAGCGACTGGATTATAGTTAAGAAAAACCCGAATGGGCAACGTTGCCACAGTTTTAGCAGTTTTAAAACATGAAATTTTAGTAAAATAGTTTTAGCACTTGGTTAATGTCTTTTAACCATGACACAAGGTGGTTCTGCACCCTGCCCTGTAAGTTTCACAATGTGAGAATTTATGCTTTTCAAATTATTTCTTTCAGAATTACCAAACAATTGGCAATAACCTTTTCCCAGGACATGCAGGCCTCTTGGAGAAATAAACGGCCTCTTTCGGGTGGCACACCTCACCGAGTTTTAAGCCGATAACTTGTAAATAGTTTTCTGCAGGGCTGTGTGTACTTTTAAGGACGGCTGACTGAAGGGAGCTTGGGAATGTTATTTTTATTCATTCTTAATATAATTTTTTTTTACTATTGTTGCTGTTTTTGTATGGAATAAAATATAAATAAAGCAAGACTGTCTTTGTATAACATGAATAAAAGTCTGCCGTTTTCAAGCATTCTGAAAGGAGGTGCAGATAAAGATCCAAGTAACTCAAACCAGCTGTTCGTGTGGCTAATTGCGGTTGTAAGTAGAGGACTATACCAGTGATCAGATATATCTTAATTCTTTAAAAAGTTACTTTGAAATTGCAGCTGTGTTCACCTAGTTTGGGTTATTCCACTGAATTTAATCCGATGGGTGCATTTCTGAGTGAAAGAAATGAAATTGGATTGCAAAAGGAATGCCTTTGGTGCAAAACTTTTGGAGTATCTGACTCAAACTATATCTTGCTTTGGGATCTGCAGACCCCAAAGCAGCTTTTTAAGTCTAACCCCCACAAGACTGAACTGCACAAGTTTCCAAGAACCAATGGAGGAGCCGTGACTGGTCTTGGAAGGTGGGAGAGCAAAAAAAAAAAAATCCCTTTTCCTGGTCATTGTTGGCCTGTTTTGCTACAGCTGAACCATTACTGATTGGCTTTCTGCCTTCTGGAATCAATAGTCCATTCACCCTTCAAGAAATGTCCTTTGATTATGTGGAGTTGAGCATTTGTGCTTAAGTGCATTATTGCTCTTAAACAGGCACACCAAAAAACGGCATGGGAAATACCAATGTTTAATTGGGACAAATTGTATGTGGGTTTTTTTTTTGATACCACCTCAGGAGACGCCATCCTTTCATGATGCCTTCCTGACAAATGCCAGCTAAAATTGTTTATGGACATGCGCGCACACACAAAGTCTCATTTTGGTTGCACAAAACTAATTGATAAGGGTGGGGGTAATCCTTCAGAGATTTTTAGCTAAGCTAATTTGGATCGGAGTCTCCTAATTTTGTAAATGTTATGTAGTTGTTCAACTAGAAGCATTCGGCTCATGTTTTCAACCACTCTTTTTACCTTTTGACCTGAATGATATGGAAAGTTTTATTTGCGAGGACACCAGCAAAAGATCCCTGAGAAAATTGACCCCTTGCCTGTAAAAAAAAACAACCTCAAACCACAATCGGCTTTTGTTTAGCCATACTTCAGCTTCCTTTCTCATTTTTATCTGACTGGGCTTAATTCATGTTTGGCTAATGGCCTTTGCCTTCTCTCTCCAAGCTCAGCTCACTGGGTCTCTACATGCATCCACAGGGAAATTTGGGGGGGGGGTGCCTTTTTCTTTTTCTTTTTCTTTCTACACCTTTGAACCGTTTTGCCTTGTGATGGACTCCAGGGTTGGCTAACTGAAATGAAATCCTTTTTCTCAAACGTTCAAACAGAACAATAGTGATGGGTAATCCACTGAAATGTTTAATCCCCAAGGTGTTTGATGACAGAATGAATTTCCCAATGCTGCTACTTAGTCCACAACGGCTGGCCTTGTGGAGGTGCAGATAGTCCTCGACACAACCACAATTGTGCCCCAAATTTCTGTTGCTAAGCAAGGCAGTTAAAATGAGTTTTGCCCTGTTTTATGACCATCCCTGCCACAGTTGTTCCGTTCATCACTTCAGTTGTTAAATTAGTAAGAGTCAAGTGAATGTGCCTTCCCCAATTGCTTGTTAGAAGGTTGCAAAGATGATGACCCATCATCAATCCCTGCCAATTTTGAACATGTGACCATGGGGACACTACGACAGTCGTAAGGGTTAAAATCTGCCATAAGTCACTTTCTGTAACTGAATGGCAGGTTTCTCCTGGCTGAAGCTCTCTTCTGCAGTCTCCGTGCCTTTCGTGTCTTGGTTGACTTGGGGTCAGGTATCTGTAAGGGCCCATTGCGAAAGTGATTCCTATAAAAGCTCATGAAATTGGTTTATGCTTTTGAGGCTAAGTAGGTAGTATGGAATCTTCCCTGCTCCCTCCATTTTTTAAATATGCGAATATATTTATCTAGACATGCAAAATGAGTTGGAACAAGATAGAGCAGTGATGGATGAGCAGGCGCTCCCTTTGCCAACTTTATCATTCCTTCTTGTCAGTTATGGAAACGATTTTCAGAAATTGAAAGCTGTGAAAAAAATGCAAAATAATTTTTTTAAAAAGGCTAGAAGAAAGAGGAAAATTGGATTCCACTTTTCCAATGTTATCTGACTTAACCTTACCCCAAGTGATATGAAAAGGCGAGTCTGAAGTAATCCTTTTTGCAGCCCGTATCTAAGAAACAAAGATGGGAGCAGAGTCTCTCTTTCAGCATGTGAGAATGTTGACATAACTCCATACAGCAGAGAGCAAGAACATACATTACAGTATGGCCCAAATGTTAAGCTTTACAAAAAAATAGGTGCCATCTTTGCAGGACAATGGATGCTATTATAATCCACCACTAGATGGCACCAATGTTCCAGAAATTCAACTTTGTGGTCTACCCTTTGCAGGAGCATCTACACCCAAGAATAATCGCAGGTGAAATGGAAGTTTCCTTGCTTGCCTTCCCCTTCTGCGTGAGAATTTTTTTTCCTGAACAAGGCACATGTCTAGTCTAGTGAAGAGAAGGATTAAGAGTGATAATCTTCCTGTAATTGAGGAGCTGTCACAGAGAAAGGAGGGTCAACTTATTTGCCAAAGCACCTGAGGGCAGGATAAAAAGTAACGGATGGAAACTTACCAAGGAGAGATCCAACCTGGAACTAAGGAAAAATTTCCTGACGGGCTATTTGAAACAATAACAGCATAAAGAGCACATGGTTTTTAAAGCAATGAGTTGAGTGTTTCCTTTTATTGTGTAACAGAGAACTCAGGGGTGACTTTATAATAAATCCACGAACATTTTTGGGATCCCTTAGCATTGGCTACTGTGGAAACTGATTTTCTGCATTTGCTCCAACTCCATTGAGGCTGTAAGTAACACAACAAGCTTCCTTTGCTTTCAAATCAATATTTGGAAGGAAATATATTCAAAGACTTCAACATGAGCCTGAATTATGTTCCTAAAATATGGAATTTCATAGATCACATGAAGAGCTTTGGTTCTGCTGACCTGGGATGTGGCACAGAGGATAATCCTACTTAACTGGAATGGATCTAGGCTATGATTGTGTTCTTACACTTCTGGATGGAAACCACCAGATGGTATCAAAGATCATAGAAAAATATATCCACCTCCTGCTTCATGCCAAGTTCTGAGCTAGTCTTTTGCTCTCTTTTTTCCTATATATCTTGCAGAATTGGAAGTCTTTGGAAACAAGCCCTTCAGATGAAATCTAACCAAATTTCATAGAAGCTGTTGCTGAAGGTTTACTAGAAAGAGTGCAGAGAAGAGCAACAAAGAGGATTAGGGGACTGGAGGCTAAAAAATGAAGAAGGGTTGCAGGAATTGGGTATGCCTAGTCTAGTGAAAAGCAGGACTAAAGGTGACATGATCACAGTATTCCAATATTTGAGGGGCTCCTACAAAGAAGAGGGGGTCAACCTGTTCTCCAAAGTACCTCAAAGCAGGACAAGAAACTGGATGGAAACTAACCAAGGAGAGGAGCAGCCTAGAACTAAGGAGGAACAATTAACCAGTGGAACAGAAGTTGTCTTCAGAAGTTGTGGGTGCTCCATCACTCTTCAAGCGGACATTGGTCAATCATTTGTTTGAAATTGTATGAGGTCTCCTGCTTGAGTAGGGGGTTGGATTAGAAGACCTCCCAGGCCCCTTCCAACTCTCTTATTCTGATTAGGGCACTGGAGGCCTCAACACGCTTTATACAGTAGATATCAATTTAAGTACACTAATTAACTTTCCTGCACAAGAGGCAATCATCTTAAGTCAACATGCTGGGTTTGATTTTTTTAAACTCGGTATCAATATGTGATCTCTGAAAGGACAATACTAATAAAATGTAACACGGTCCTGACACAAATTGAATGTTTTAGACGTATTCAAATCCTGGCAAATCTTTACATCTCCAAGAAGTCCTTCAACCCGATATCCTTTTAAAAAAAAATCGATCATGTGGTTATTGGATAAATAAAATATGTGATTGTTCAGCACATAAACACCCTTTGTTAAATGTGTCCGTCAATAGACAATTCGTATAAATGATACTAACTATCTTCAGAGGCATAATATCACCTTTATTGATAAAATAAATCTCCAAAAGACAGATCAAATGGACGTCAACTAACCAAGCATGACATTAACAGGGATTAGCCCGAAAGCAACCCACATGGGACAAAGAATTTTCAGTCAAAAGCCATCATACTTCTTCGTATTTCTTCTCGGTATGTACAACAAATGCCACCAAGGCCGTAAACTCTTTTATCATCTTACATTTATTTTGTCCATGTTCATCACAATCTATCTTGCCATTTCTCTCTGGGTCTTCCTAAGTCTCTTAATATCTTTCTCAAGACACTCGCTTCTGAACGCATGAAAGGATGGAACCGAGCACAGTTCCCATGGCCAGAGGATGCCCGGAAACTGTCTTAAGTCAATCACAATGAACTAAGTCAGAAATGGATGACCTTCATTGGGTCACAAGTGATCTCAAAAAATGCAGCCCAAGGAAATTCTACGTCATATTGGAGAAACACAACCCTCTTTTCCAGGGCAGCGAAACTTTTAACAAAGTGGGCAGACTTGCCACTTCTGCCTTAGTGACTTAACAATGTCTTCAGAGCACCAACCAGCAATCACTGAAGTGAGATACGGTAAAGTCGGCTATTTTGGCCCAGCCATGGTTAGATGCAGGGGTGAAATACTACCCGTTCACTGTGGTTTGGGCAAACTGGTAGTGATGAAAACTACCGGTTTGAGCAAACCGGTAGTAAAAAAATGCTTTCAAAAGTAAAAAAAAAGGTTCGAATGATCACAGCTGTGCACACGATCCTTTTTTTTTTTTTTACTTTTTTAAAGCATTTTTTTTTTACTACTGATTCGGGTGAATAGGTAGCAAAAAATGCTTTAAAAAGTAAAAAGTAAAGTAGAGTAAAGTAAGAAGTAAAAAAAAAGTTGGCCATGCCCACCCAGTCACATGACCCTCCCCCCACCAAGCCACGCCCACGAAGTCATGCCCACAGAATCGGTAAGAAAAATTTTTGCATTTCACCCCTGGTTAGATGCCTCCAGAAGATGCTGCCAGTTACTCGCAGGAGACACGAGCTGTCGTGGGACTTGTTCTGCAATCAAGAACCAAGAGGCAGGAGAATTTGAATGTTTTTGCTGGCTTGGTTGAGACTGCAGGGAAAGGCAAAATGCATCAGTGCCCCTAATGCAAGGGACGGGCGAAAGTCTTTCTTTGGGTTGTTTGTTTCCAGATATTTCCAAGGATACGGCTGGGAACCCAACGACTTTTATCTTTCTGATTCTTCGCAACCTTTTTCTATGCAGCAATTTCAGAATTAAGTTCAGAATTAAAGGCCCACTCCACTCCACTCCACTCCCAATTCCTGGTGTTCTCATATTGCAGTTCCAACTGGTGCTTTGAGGTCACGAGTCTCTTGTTCCAGCTTTGCTTCCTCGGTGGCCTCAACCAAGTTATTCTTTCCCTGGCTTAAGCCTTTGGCTTACCCACCTGCAGAATGAGGAGTAATAATATTGTTCTTTCTTTCAAAACTGAATGGGAAATAACAAGACTACGAAAAGCAAAGCCACCAGAGGGCCTTTGTAGGGTGTTAGGCGAACAGCTGTGTGTACATCTGGAAGCTCCCAACCTCTGTTAGATGAAGTAGGGACTATTATCAGGTTTCTGGAGCAGCTTCTTCAATTCCATGCTTCTCTCTTGTACAATGAAGTATCACTTTTTCTGACCAAACCTTTTTATTCAAACTGGATGTGGTTCAGAAGGAATCTGAAATCTGATGTGTTTAAAACTGCAATGATCTGGCCTAGGTATTCATAATGATGCTTCATCCTGTCCAAATTTTGAAAAACCCACTGAAGGTTTTTGAAAATCTTCTGCTTTTAGACTCCTTGATGTCACATATGCAATGGCACCAATTTGTTTGTTTTATGCCTTGTTATGACAAAGGGTGTTGTGAATTTTGAAAATGTTTGCCCCTGTGTAATAAGCAGTAAAATCAGTGCCTACGTTTATCCAGGGAACACTTGAATCCAGTTGAAAAAATTTACCCTAATTGTCCTGTTTGATCTTACGGTTGCAAAATTTGGTTAAGTCCAGATTTCAGATTCCTTCTGAACCACATCAGGTGTAATAAGACATTACTTGTTATATATAAAATTTGCGGGTGATTTTTGCCATTTTAAAAGCATGTTAAGAAGGTAGTGTTTAGTTCAGCGGATTCATCATTTTAATCAGTGGATTGAATTTTCAATTCTTCGTGACTCACACAATCTGATTTCAAAGTATAAGGATATTTTGTAGGACTATAATCCCTGGAAGGGGGAAAAAAATAAATTAAGAACTAGAAAAATTCTCCAAATCCATTTTAGCGTCCTGACCCTGACTCCCTCCTCCTACTTATACACCAAAATCACAGTAGTAGAACCATAATATTGGGGAGAGAATGATGCGAAAAGAGTCGAGACAGTGAGTATTGTATCCCTACAACCTAGAAATGCATGGATCTCCACCAGAAGATTCCCACTTTCCAAGGCTTTCCTTGCAAAGATCAGAGTTGCAAGTCTTAAACAGCCGATGAATTTGGCCATTTAAAGTATGATGTGCAAATCCTGATCATCCTTTAGAACATTTTTTTTCTTTTTTTCTCTGAGACAAACCCAAAATGTTTAAAGTTCCCAGTGTGGCATTCTGAGCTCTGTTTACAGAATTTCACCTTAGCCTCAACCTTCCTGTAACAATTTTTTGGATTTTTGGGAACCTAGATTTTTACCACTCCCCCATCTACCTCTCCACTTCTTTGTGCACCTGGGTATGTGTATGCATGTGTGTATATATGTGAAAGTACCCCTTTTCCACCCTGGAGAAACCTTGTTTGCTTCCTTGTTCTCCTTCCCGCCCAACAGCTTTGAGCCAAACAATCAATGTGGCTCCTCTCAACTTTTTTCCCCCCTTTTCCAATTAATTAATTTAAATTGACCATTAAGTCAGCAGAGGTTTTGATTGATATTTTCATTAACAGCCCTCTCATGCAGACCTGTCCAACACCTAAGAAATGTATGATAATGTCCAATCTGCATGAAGGGCCTGAGCCTCTCCCTTCACCTCTCAGTTCCAGTGAGTTATTACTCGAATTGTGCTGGCTGTTTCATTGAGTGTAATTTGAATACAGATTAGCTGCCCTGGTGTTCCAGAGCTTTAGCATTATCATTACTGGGGACAGTAATTTGACTGATGAACACGTGGGTTATCACAAGGTTATCACCTTCACAGTTCTGGAAAAGTCTCCCACCCCACACGTGGAGGGAAAGACACCGGCAGCTTCTGTGGCAAAATTAAGCTCTGTAAATTGGTTCCTCCAATAACTTATTGAATAAATTCCTTTCCTAATTAAAGAACCGATATCCTTCTTTACTCTCAGATATTCCAAGGCTTTATTAGATTGATGAACTAATATCAATTTGACTTTCTTAAAAAATGTGAATTAAGCGCCTTCATCCAATTACACACGAGCACTCCATTCGTGTAAAGTGATTTAGAAAGCTAAAAGGACAAAGGAAATATATTGGCTTGAGCTCATGAAAGCAATTATTATTCGGCCACTCCTTCTCAAAAGACATGCTTTTTCTTAATTAGGATGAAAAAGAATGAACAAAAAAAGAGTCTCCATAATTTACAGGAAAAGGAATCCAGACTGGGATGATACTGAAATTTCTGCTTAAGTTATAGAATAGCTAGGCCACTCAACTATAATTATCTAATCCTGTGATGAGTTAAAGTACTCAAGGCGTTAAATTCGGCTCCATTATAACCGAAAACCAGGGCTTTATGCTAATCTTTCAACTCAAGGAATGTGAAAGATGCAAAAGAAATGAATTTATAATTTGAACCGAAAGGAAAGCATTAGTGTGAAAGTTGTAGCAGAGCTGAATTCATTGGGGCAAAAGGTTCAGAGGTTGTGATAAATGCACCTGTCAAAAAGCCAAATAAATCCAAAATTCATTGTGCATCAAAAATGTTGGAAGTTCAATTTACAGTAGCTGTGCAGATGACACGGAAAGCTAGTTTAAAATGAACAAACATCAAAAGCTGACATGTTTGAAAAGCCAATTGATTCCATTCAGGACTCATTATCAGCAATGAAGATTTAATAGGATCAGGATTGAATTTCATATATTCAAAATTGTCTGTCGCATGATATTTTCATAAGAAAGTATCTGGGAGTCTGAAAATCACCATAATGTTTTTTGACCCAAAATTGTAAGTGCTTCTTAGGAAAAAATATTGTCTCAACAGAGATTCTAGATTTTGTGCTTCTATGATTTAATTTGAAGAAAATACCCAAAGCAATGTTTTTTTTTAAAAAAAACAAAAAACAAAACAAAAACAAAAATGTTTTGCCAATGAGGCCAGTTGATGTAAATCAATTAATCATGAAAACAATTTGGCATGTGGAAAATTGAACCTTTAGTTAGATGTTATCAGCTCAATATCCTTTCTATTGTCCCTGGGTAGAGATAATACTTCTCTTATCTTCCTGAGAATCTACCTCCTCTACTTGAACAGAAATGATCAAGTGATAGTTATAAAACCCTTGATGTTTGTCCTTGGATGAAAGAGGCCCACAGAGACATAAAAACATCCGTTACTAGAATTGCAGTGCTGAATTTTTACAACCTGGTTAAAGTGAGCCATTCAACCTTTCCGCGGCATCTCTGATTTAAAGGGGTCTTTAGGGTGGGAAACGCTCCAAACCTCAAGTAGAAATGCCTTTAAATGGAGAAGACCCCATAACCCACCTGCCTAAGGGTTTGGAAGTTTATTCTACTTGAAAGAAGATCAGCAGAACAAGCTGGTTCTTTGAAGTCACTGGGCATTTAGATCCATTCTTCCTGTGATTTCGTTCAGTTCTGTGTTTAAAACTGAGATTCCAAGAAACAAGGCCTTGACTATGTGGAGCCAAACAAGGTTGGGCCACCTTCAGCAGAAGAAGCTTCCTGTTTCCAGTGTCAGGGTTCCAAGTAACACCCCCAACGAAAGAAGACTCTGAGGCTTGAAGTTCCTCAAAGTTCCATTTTATTAGAGATGTCATATTGGCACACCTGGAAAAACCCGAATCTGAAGGTTTCCAGGTTTTCCCCACCCAAAGAAAAGTTCAAGACCCTGCCCAGCACCCACATGTCCATCACATGATCCCATCAGGCACTGTCCCAACTGGAGATGCCTCCCAGTCACCTGACTCCAGGTGCCAGGGCAAGACGTCCTTGACTCTCTGAGAAAAGAGTGTTATTATGGCTAGGTATCTCCCATACTCCATATAATCCCCCCTCCCATTTTCCCACAGTAGAAAATGTGGCAGGCCTGAAGGCCCAACGTAAAAGATGGCGTCCATGCCTGACATGGAATGGATTTGCTTTTCTGATGTTGTCCTGAACTGGTAAAGCATTATCCAAGGAGCGGCCACAAAGAAGACAGGGTCAACCTAGTCTCCAAAGCACCTGATGGCAGTAGAAGAAGCAATGTTATTGCCATCCCAAGCACCTTATTTCAATAGATCTCTCCTCAGAACATATGATTTTATGCTTATTGGATCTCCTCAAACAAGTGTCGATGGAGATTCTCAGTCACCCAGGTCCTGGTTGTCCCAAAGGTGCTTTTTTAAGAGGCAACTGGACTTTCTTGGTTTTTCTTTGAAGACGTTTCGCTTCTCATCCAAGGAACTTCTTCAGCTCTGATTTTAGATCTACAACACAGTCTTTGCAACAGTTCCAAGAAGGCTCCACACCCATTTGCACTACTCAGGTGACCCTGATGACACAGATAAACCTCCAAGTGGCCTCAACGACCCTCTAAAAGGATGCAAATGACCAGCTGTCTGCAAGGAGTATCAATCCTTCCCTTCCCCACCATTCAGTCAGAGCTGAAGAAGCTTCTTGGATGAGAAGCGAAATGTCTTCAAAGAAAAACCAGAAAGTTTAGTTGCCTCTTGAAAAAGTACTTTTGGGCCCTCAAATAAGGTTTGAAAAGGGTTGGATGTTCCATTTTTTTGAACTGGTCTTCCAAGAAAAATTTGAAGCTTTTTAATGCCTGTGGTCTGAGCTTGTCAAACAGTGACCTTATTTTGATTTCAAATTATTACCTGCCAGATTAATTTTGGAAAGAAATATTACCGTGAAGGGCCTTTAATGCGATATTGAATGATATTCCTAAAACAGAGGCTTTGTCATTTCATGAATAATTTTTAGGGAAATGGAAAGAAACTTCTCCTCCCGACTTTAAGGAATGGATTCAGGATCTGAGTCTATTGGTTAACCTGGTTTCCAAATTCTCTGTGTCCCAGAATGAGAAAATGAAGCAAAATGTTTTCATGGGGTCTATATTTAAGGACCGAACAACTTTCACACTGATACAAATGGACTTTATAAGAGCTTTTATCTCTTTTCCTCCATTAATTAGTCTTCGTTTTTTCACATTTATTTTAACCACCATAAAATACTCCTCGTAAAAGGCTCATTCACTCTATGACTGTTGTTTGTGTTTGGCCTGCAGCTTTCTGTATTTCCCTTGCTGTACTTTTCTATATAATTTCTATTAGAAATGATGCAACAATTTTTATCTGGTAAATTTATATAGCTGCCCATCTCACATAGGGGGCAGCAAACAAAATAAAAAAAAAATAGTACAACTGCAACAACAACAAAACCATAACAAAGAGCTTTAAAAATCTTAAAAACAATGAAACCATTAAAACATAATTTGCTGAAGTGCAGAGTCAGTTTTCCTACCAATGCAACCACCTTACAGGTTCTAATCCCACATTGCTGGAACCTCAGGGCGGATGGCAAAGCCAGGTTTTCAGACTTCGTTCGTTTTTATTTTAAAATTTTTACTAGAAGAACCCTAAATGTACCTCTTCAGATTGTTTTGAGGAGAGTCAGTCTGTCTGTCTGTCTGTCTGTGTGTATCTATCTATCTATCTATCTATCTATCTATCTATCTATCTATCTATCTATCTCCATGCATCCACACATTCATCCACGCTCCTTCCTTCCTTCCTATCTATCTATCTATCTATCTATCTATCTATCTATCTATCTCCATGCATCCACACATTCATCCACGCTCCTTCCTTCCTTCCTTCCTTCCTTCCTTCCTTCCTTCCTTCCTTCCTTCCTTCCTTCCTTCCTTCCTTCCTTCCTTCTTATCTATCTATCTATCTATCTATCTATCTATCTATCTATCTATCTATCTATCTATCTATCTATCTATCTCCATGCATCCACACATGCATCCACGCTCCTCCCTCCCTCCCTCCCTCCCTTCCTTCTTTCCTTCCTCTATCATTAATCAGAATCCCAACTAGTACCAAGCCCTTTCTCAGGGCTCCAGAGCTGTTTGATATGTTCTCATTCTCTCAGTTTAGATGTGCGATTATTTTACAGCTGCATTCTTTCTGCAGAATTTCTTATGGCAACCAACACGTTCCTTTAACTCAGTTGCATTCTTTGTCACAAAAAGAGATTTATTCTTCAACACATGAAGTGGTTACCAAGATAGCTGCTGGAGAGGGTGGCTCTTTTCTATATTTTATATGCTTTAAGGCTTTTTATTAGCTTTGTGTTCTTGCACTGGGAGACAACCTAACATGTAAAATTATTCTTTTAGATATAAAGACCAGGAGCAATTTAGAAATAATACATAAATAAAATGGGCCTTTTTAGGCATTATTAGTTGATCAGAAATGAGATGATCACATTGTAAATGGTGCTACTGACCACTGATGGTGCATATATGTCAACTTTGCCCTGTCTTAAATGAACTAAATAAAATAGTGAACAGACACATCACAAATGCTGTAGAAGTTACAACCCTACCCAGATGTGGGTACATTTTGAAGGAAGGAGTGGAAATGGTCTGTTCTCAGTAAAAGCTGCAATCAGCGCTGATGAGTTTATTCTGAAAAATTAAGGAAACTTAATAAGGAACTCTTTGGTTTTCTTAACCTTCAAAAGCTCTCTTCTTTCATAAAGCTGGTGTAAATATAGCAATAACAACATCAGATAAAAGCAAGATGCATCAAAAGATTTAGGGGACTTGTTGTGTATTTAAAAGAATTATATCTTGTTTATAGTACAGTATAAAATGCACAACTGATTTATATAGCAGCTAGTCCATGGCAGAGGAAATCTCATTTCAATCATAAATGGCAGGATTTGATTTAAGAATTCATTCTTTAATGGGTCTGCAATGTTCAAATTTAAACTCGCTCAATTCATCAGCAAAATATTCAATACGGGGCACTGGGAACTCATTTAGGCAAACAGTGACTTTTAATATAAATTTTCCAGGAGATTTCTTCATTGATTGAGCAGTTTAGTGCAAAATGATTTGTGCGATACATTCTCCAGGATCAATGAAGGTTGAGTCAATGGCTAATATAAAACCATCATCGCGCCAAGTACAGAGCGCATAGCAATGAACTTTGACTTCACCCTGAACTGCTTAGAAGGAAGACAAGGGTCTGATCCAGTCAAGGAGAAACGGGGGGCTGCGGTTTGGACATCTCCACCCTGGGCCTTTGTATTCTGTTGCTCAGGGCTTTCCTTCTTGATGGGCTGAAGGGTCTTCCAGCCATGATGGAAACCTTAACCGATTTGTGATGCCCCCCATCCCAACCTCTATCCTGCCTAAATAACAGAACAACAGAGTTGGATGGGACCTCAGAGGTCTTCTAGTCCAACCCTCTGCCCAAGCAGGAGACCCTATGCCATTCCGGACAAATGGCTGCCTAATCTCTTTTTGGAAACCTCCAGTTATCTTTATCTCAACTCACCAGCAAAAATCTGACTTCCCTCTATGATATTATATCATAAAGTCTAACAGATTTGACAGATCTCGAGTCTGTCTTAAGAGAGAGTTGGGGGGAAGCATCAGAAAATGCTATCTATGGAGATTTCTCGGTCATCCAGGTCATGGTTGTCCCAAAGGTGCCTTTTTTTAAAAAAAAAAGGCAACTGGACTTTGTTTTTCCTTGAAAACATTTTTCTTCTCATTCAAGAAGCTTCTTCAGTTCCAAAGAACCAAGGAAGCTTCTTGGACGAGAAGTGAAATGTCTTCAAGGAAAAACAAAGTCCAGCTGCCTTTTGAAAAAAGCACCTTTGGGACATCAGAATGCTGTATATTCCCTTCAACTTGTAGAAAAAGAGAGAGACAGATGGACTGAATAGTCACCTCTAGGTGACACGGGTGGGAATTTATTTATTTGTTACTTTTTTATGGTGCTCATCCCCTCTATATGGTGGCTCTGGGTGGCTTTCCGTTTATAAAACAGATGGAAAAATGATTAAATATATTAAAATATTAAAACTATGCAGGTTAAAATGTTAAAAACTACTTATAAGTCTAATAAATAAATAAAGTTCAAGAAGGACTTCTCATTTAGACTGGAAGACTTTCAGCTTATTCTAATGGAGGCAATCAAAATACTTCTAGTATCTGTGAAAGCTAGAAAATAAAATTTTAGACTTTGGTTTGGTCTTAAGAAAGTTATTGCTTCCCTGCTAATATTTCAGGATGTTTTTTTTTCCCAAATAATAAATGCAACTTGACATTATACAAACATCTTCCTCCCTCCCTCCCTCCCTCCCTCCCTCCCTCCCTCCCTCCCTGTCTCTGTAACTTCTAATACTATCCAGAACAGGTTTCTATGCAGATTCCGTGCTAATGAAGGCCAGTCCTTTATTGATTTAATTTCCAGATTATTTACAGTTCAGCAAGTGATGTTGCTCAGTTCTGGCACATCCTGTCAGCCTCTTGTGAGCTACGAGGCAAAAGATGATGAACGACCGAAGGAAATGGGTGATCCTTTGAACCGTAAGGTCTCACATAGATTGTCCCCTGCCTGGTATCATCCACCGTATCAGCCCAGATGTGGGCTTTGCTCTCACATGGAAATCAATGGAGCACCAAACCCTGAGTTAAAGCACACGTCTTACTTTGTACATAGATGGGCCATGGTGGCGCAGTGGTTAGAGGGCAGTACTGCAGGCTACTTCTGCTGACTGCCGGCTGCCTGAAAATTGGCAGTTCAAATCTCACCAGGCTCAAGGTTGACTCAGCCTTCCATCCTTCCGAGGTGGGTAAAATGAGGCAATATGCTGACTCTGTAAACTATTTAGAGAGGGCTGTAAAGCACTGTAAAGCAGTATATAAGTCTAAGGGCTATTGCTACAGATATCAGAATAACAGAGTTGGAAGGGACCTTGGAGGTCTTCTAGTCCAACCCCCTGCTCAGGCAGGAGACTCTATATCATTGTAGACACATGGTTGTCCCATCTCTTCTTAAAAACCTCCAGTGATGGAGCATCCACAACCTCTGGAGACAAGTTGTTCCACTGGCTAATTCTAATGTCAAGAAATTTTTCCTTATTTCCAGGTTGCTTCTCTCCTTGATTAGTTTCCATCTATTGCTTCTTGTCCTGCCTTCTGATGCTTTGGAGAATAGGTTGACCCCCTCTTCTTGTGGCAACCCCTCAATACTGGAAGATGCTATCCTGTCACCCCTAGTTCTTCTTTTCACTAGACTAGAGATACCCAATTCCTGCAACGGTCCTTCATGTGTTTTAGCCTTCATATTTTAGAATGATAATCTACAGTAAATCTAGCTGTAAAATGGGAATTACTTGGGACACTACCTTATTATCTGCCCTAGCAAATCTGATCACATACACTACACATAGCAAACTAGGCTATAGCCCCAGATAGCATAAGCAAAGGCTGAAAAAGTTTGCAACCTCTAATTCAACATATATTGTGAACACCTGAATGGAGAAATGAAACAAAATTCAGCCACTTTTTGGGGGGACTTTGTACCTGTCTATGGGGTAAACTAAAATAATTTGTGCTCTTGGTTTCCTAAAAACTAAGCTAAATTCTTCTATTGAACCAGTAAGGAGGGTGTGTGGGCCATGGAACACCGTATTAAAGATAGCTAGCAGTTGCTAAGATTCAATGGTCATAGAGTTATTTTTTTCAGCACTGTCATAACCTCAAAAGGTTGCAGAAGGAGGCAGTCTGTAAGCGAGGCCCCCGGTGCTCCACGGCCTCGCTGGATGAAGTTTTGGTCTTCTCCATACAAATGCAGTTAAAGAAACATTTCTTCCATTCCTAGGGCATCTCAAGGAGCTCTGGATCACTAGCTGCCTACAAGCTGCAAACTTTGTGTTTAGGTGGTGAGATCTTATCAAAGTCTAATTTATCTTGAGATCAATGTCATCTTCAGAAGACCTTAGGGACAAAATGATTTTAGCGGCTTCTCTTTCTTTCTTCAGCCAACATTCCGGGTTGCTCTCGTAGCTGTCGGATGTCCTGCCCTCTTTCCTTGGAGCTCAGTTTGCACAACCAGCTGAATAGCCGAGTTACTAAGTCAGCGAATGAAGTAATTCACTTGACAAACTGGGGCAAGAAAGGTCGTGAAGCAGGGTAAAACTCACTTAACAACGGTCTCATTTTGCAACAGAAATTCTGGGACAGAAATGTCTTCTGTCAAAGGCCATCCCCCCCACCCCACCCCACCCATTGACCAGCAAGGGACACCAAGGGAGCCCCCATTATTCAGTCCCCTTCAAAGGGTTATAAATACTGAGATCCATTAAGAAAAAACTACGTAATGTTGGCTTTAAACAAACTCAATCCATCATCCTTCCTAACATACACATTTTTATTTTATTTATTTTATTAGTCATATTTCTATGCCGCCCACTCTCCGAGGACTCTAGGCAGCTTACACCAAAGACAGTATACTAAATAGCATATTGCCCCCAACAATCTGGGTCCTCATTTTACCCACCTCGGAAGGATGGAAGGCTGAGTCAACCTTGAGCCGGTGAGATTTGATCCGCTGATCTGCTGAACTAGCAGTCAGATGAAGTAGCTGCAGTGCTGCACTCTAACCACTGTGCCACCTTGGCTCTTCACATCCTTTCCTTTAGGGTGATCAGCCCACCAGCAATGGAACACAACCGATGTGAGATCCCATTTCTCTTCATCAGCTTGACTTCTGATGAAGAGGATGGGTGGGGGGACATTAAGAGGAACAAAAAACCCAACACTGCATATCAAATAAGCCTCTGTTGGACCTTCCCAACTTCTTCTGTTATACATCGAGTCCACACACACCTTACCTGGAGTGTATGAACAGAGGCATAGAATCAAAATCATGTGACGTGTTACTATCACTTTATAAAGCCATAGAAAAGAATGGGATGGGATGGGATGGGATGGCATGGCATGGAATGGCATAGCATAGAATAGAAAATATGGGATGGGTTGGGATAGGATGAATAGAATAGAATAGAATAGAATAGTTGGAAGGGACCTTGGAGGTCTTCTAGTCCAACCCCCTGCCCAGGCAGGAAACCCTACACCACTTCAGACAAATGGTTATCCAATCTCTTCTTAAAAACTTCCAGCTTTGGAGCATTTACAACTTCTGGTGGCAAGTTGTTCCACTGGTTAATTGTCCTCACCGTTAGGAAATTTCTCCTTCATTCTAGGTTGCTTGTCTCCTTGATTAGTTTCCATCTGTTGCTTCTTGTTCTGCCTTCAGGTGCTTTGGAAAATAGTTTGACCCCCTCTTCAGTCTCCGGACATGTCTTGGACAGGCCTCAATGCTTAAACCCAGATCTATTTTGGCATCACTGCTGATGAGAAAGGATCAGGGCAAAAGTCTAGGATCTACATGGAAGAGACTTTAAATGAAATCCCCTTTAGGGGAATTTGCTTTTTCTGGAAATGTATCAAGGTATTTGATCATAATTTCGATCCAGTGTTTCTCAGGCATCAAATAAGGCAGCCTCCCCGGTGTGGGCATGAAGGCCTATCAAAGCAGAGAAGCTCAGGGCGCTGGGAACGAAACGGTATTTGCCTGTTTATGTGAAGAATGATTAACTTTAAATGAATCGTTGACCTTTCTTGAATGGCATGTGACCTGTAAGATATCAGAGCTGTAGATCACGAGCTATTCTGGAAAATTGCTGCCTGCCAACTGAAAATAAACAATAAGATATCAAATATAGTTTGGTAAAATTGACTTGGTTTAACACTGGGGTGGGAAAAAAGTGAATTATTTTGACTCACCAGTCAGAACGCATCAATTCATTTCAGATCATCCTTGATCTGAAACTGGAGGTACTTTTTTTGGAGTTTTTTTCCCCCACGTTTCGTAAATTGATGTCTGCTGGAATGCGAGCCTTATTTATACCATATACGCTTGAAGAAGAAATCTAAATAGAAAGATGGCTAGGATAAAATATTCCAAAATGTTTTAGAGTGATGAGGATGGCTGTCTCGGTATACTCTTCAGTTTGAAAAGTCAGACAATAAAGTCAGACATTTTTTAAAAATAATGGTTTGAATTTTATGGCCAATTAAAGCAACCTTGAACGGAAACTGTTCCAGTGTAATCTTTTTGAGAGTAATCCATTTTATACTGTGCAAACCAAGCAATAAGCTATTGAAACCTGTTACAGCAATGCTTTTTCTGCAAGTTTTAATTAATATTTGCTAAAGGTGCCACATTTTAACAGAACTACCGTACCCGTGAATCATAGCTACCAAATAGCCATTTCAGTTTTTCATTAACCAGAATGCAAATGTTAGACTTATCCCTGGGTTGATATGTAATTCTTGTTGTTGTTCAAGATCAGATCTAAGAAGATGGCATCTGGGTCAACTTCCCACTTAGAGGGGCCCAAATGAGAAAAAAACATTGTCCAATTCTTTTCATTATTACTGCAAATATAAAGAGAAACTTCAGTGGAGACAATCAATTGAAATTAGATACGCTAATAGATTAACAGAAAAAAAAAAAACATTCTCCCTGTTTCCATGATCCTGCAAATGTTTACCACAACATGCTAAAAGCCAATTTTGCTGACCAGTTTAGACCCAGAATTGCACAAAAGAAGCCACGTTTTGTGTAGTACCCCATAGATCAAAGGGGGAAAAAAATCACTGTTGTCTCTTTATAGGAATCCTAATTTTTTTTAAGCCAAGATAAATTTGGTTTGTGTTTACATGTGTAAATATATGTATGTCTCTTTTTGTTTAGCAGGAAAAACTAATTCATTCAACCAAACAAGTGACTACGTAGCAGATGAATAAAGTAGAAACAATATAGGAAAGATTAGTAGAGACCTGTGTTAATCTGAATAATATTGGGTTGGCTTTAGTTCTACTGAAATTAATTGAGACAAGTTATTCATGACTAATTTAAAATCCTATTGATTTTAGTAGAACTAAACTGTGACAAAGCTCCTCGTGATTCAACCTATTAATAATATAGAAATAGATATTAACCAGCCTGAAATAGAAATAAAATAAGTTACATAAACCAGCCCATTAATATTGCTTTTCATATTCATGCATCTTCCCCAAATATAGTGTGATAAAAACAATAAATCAACAGCCTTACTACGTGCATCAGTAAGATTATTCACAAAAAGATGAATAAGAATAAGAACTCACAATTCTACTGCTACCTCTTCGTTGTAACAAATTGCACAAATAATCATTAACATTTTTCACGAAGTTCGCAATGTGTCTCATGCAGCCTAAAAGGTTTATATTTGTTTATTTTCTTCTTTTAACTGAAAATATGCAGTCAGTGTTGCATGCCATTGGACTTCATAAAGTTTAAACATCATAGCATTTACATCTATTTCTACAGCGTGAAATCAGCAACTTAGCAGCTGTCAACAAATTCAATGGCAACTCATAAGAACATAGAATAATAGATTTGGAAGGGACCTTGGAGGTCTTCTAGTCCAACCTTCTCCTTGAGCAGGAGACTCAATACCATTTCAGACAAATGGTTGTCCAGTCTCTTCTTGATGGAGCATCCACAACTTCTGGAGGCAAGCAGTTCCACTGGTTGATTGTCCTCACTGTCAGGAAATTTCTCCTTAATTCCAGGTTGCTTCTCTCCTTGTTTAGTTTCCATCTGTTGCTTCTTATCTTGCCTTTTAGTTCTTTGGAAAATAGTTGGACTCCTCATCTTTGTAGGAGCCCCTCAAATATTGGAACACAACTATCATGTCTCCCCTAGTCCTTCTCTTCATTAGGCTAGACCTACCCAATTCACTATATTCTAGATAGCCCATAAGAAAGGCTGAGAAGCCAAAGAATGGAGGCCTTTGAACTCTGGTGCTGGAGAAGACTCCTGGGAATCCCTTGGACTGCAAGGCGATCCAACCGGTCAGTCCTAGAGGAGATCGACCCTGACTGCTCTTTAGAAGGCCAGATCCTGAACATGAAACTCAAATACTTTGGCCACCTAATGAGAAGGAAGGACTCATTGGAGAAGAGCCTAATGCTGGGAACGATTGAGGGCAAAAGAAGAAGGGGACGGCAGAGAACGAGGTGGCTGGATGGAGTCACTGAAGCAGTCGGAGTGAGCTTAAATGGACTCCAGAGGATGGTAGAGGACAGGAAGGCCTGGAGGACGTTGTCCATGGGGTCGCAATGGGTCGGACATGACTTCACAACTAACAACAACAAGATAGCCTGCAAGGAGATATCACTTGCCAAGTAATGCAGGTAAAAAAAGGTGTATTAAAAAAATAAAATAAAACCAGGAGAACAAAAAAAGAATTATCAGAAGATTCATAAATGGCATGTCCCAGGTACTTTGAAGTCTTTAGCAAATAAAGGAATGAATTCAGTTTAGTAATGCACTAGCTGGGCAGTGCCATGTTTCAAACTGTCCCGTAGGCCGAAAGTCACATCCACTTTGAAATAATAGAAGATATTTGTAGCTCGAGTTTTAGGTTTTGGCCGGGGTTTGCTCTCCAAGCTTGTTTCAGTTTAGTTTCCGAATGTTCCGTTACCAGACTAGGTAACATCATCAGTGGGATTGTCTTGTCCTATTCTCCTTAGCTTATAAACTGACCACACTGGCACACAAGACATTTATAAGCTAAGGAGAATAGGACAAGACAATCCTGCTGATGACGTTACGTAGTCTGGTAACGAAATGTTCGGAAACCAAATTGAAACAAGCTTGGAGAGCAAACCATGGCCAAAATCATATCCACTTTTTCTGCAAATTTCTGAAGATAAAATTCACACCCCTGGCAGGGGTGGGTTCTACTTACCTTTACTACCGGTTTGCAATGGGGCCGCACTTGCGCTTGCTTCGTGTGCGCAGAAGCTTCTGCACATGCACAGAAGTATTTTGATGACGTCAGGGTTGGTGGGCGGAGCCTCCCACCGGTTTTACTACCAGTTCTATAGAACTGGTGCGAACCGGGAGCAACCCACCACTGACCTCTGGTCATATCTGGTTTTTAATTTTTAAAAATATGTACTGATCTTTAATTTGTGTATTCATTATAACTAGAAGGATTCTGTATTCAGTTGCATAATAGTTAAACCTTTAATTCTAGGCAAATATACCACAGCTAGCCCCTGACTTACAAATATTTGGTTAGTGACCACTCAAAGTTACAACAGGACTGAAAAAAATGACTTATAAACTGGTTCTCATGTCTATTGCCATCTCAGCAACCTCATGGTCACGTGATCAAAATTCAAGCATCTGGTAATCAATACGAATGTACATATTTATATACGTAGCATCTTGGAGACACAAGATTGGCATTTGCAACCTTCCCCACTGGCCTCTGACAAGGGAAGACAAGCGGGGAAATCAGATTTGCTCAACAACTTTGTGATTCACTTAATCGCAGTGATTTGCCTAATAACCAATTACTGGTAATTACCAAATTTTGTAAAATCAGGTGCGACTTACTTAAAAACTGGCCACAAATGTGATTTTAAGTCAAGGACTATCTGGACTGACTACCGTATCTTAAAATATGTAGACTATCAGTTTCGTGCCTACATAATCTGTTGGCATTACCTCATTTTGGAAACGGAGCTGGTTTATTTATTTATTTATTTATTTTTAATTTGATTTATATGCCGCCCTTCTCCGGAGACTCAGGGCGGCTTACAATTTTCATCCACGAGAGGTGATAAAAAGGTTTCCACAATAATGTGGTGGATGCACGATTATTATTACTATTGATGATTTCATGATAGACATGAAATGTGTATCATGCAATGAATGCCATCATAAAGATGCATCTGATAAAGTTCCTGTTTTTATGAGACACTCTTATGCCAGGCATAAAATAATAACAATCCTAAAACATCTGGAGCACCACTTGACCACTGTTGGCATTGACAAATTCGCCGTCAGTCAATTACAAAAGGCAGCCTTGCTCGGAACAGCTTAAATCCTGCGACGATGCCTCTAACACCATCAAACATCCACATCTGCCTCTCCCAGGTCTTAGGGAAGGACTGGATAGGTGGACAAAAATGCCAAGTCCAGTTTGAACATCTGGCTGACTGTGTGACGAACCAACTATTAAAATAATTTTACGTTCTTTGGCCTCTTACATATGAAGACTGGAATTCTTCTGTGTCCAGTTGACTCTGCATATATTTAACCTGCCTTGGACCATTACAGTTTTTTTAATGGTAATTATTAAGAAGCTTATATTATTAAGAACCAAAAGACAACTTCCTTGTCTTTTGGTTCCAGTATTAAGACTCTGCTTCAGGGATGCTTCTGCCAATCTGTCGATCAGTGGAATAGAAAGAATAACCAGTAATCAGCACTAATTGCTGGCCCATTAGTGTTGATGAGGTAGGAATGTCAAATGCTAGGTACAAATGACAGGAAGTGAGTGCTAATTGCGCTATTCAAAAAACATAACTGTATGCCAGTTATGAGACAGGAAGAGGACACCCTCAAAGGAAAAGCCCAAATAGAACAAAATCTTGAACAGACAGGAAATTCTGCAGCTGGAAAGATTTAAAGCCATCCCAAATTAAGCAACCTGTCTTGTTGGTGGATGTCAAACCCACCAACACACCATCACACCCGTCAAAATCTGTCAATCTTCTTCCTTTGGGTTTCTGGCCTGGTCCGCTTTAGGAGTGTGAGGTTCACCTTGAAGAAAACAGAAATCTCATGTTAAGGAGTTCTTTGTTTCAATGATAGGGTTATGCCTGTTTTTGGAAATGCTGGCATTACTTCATGTTAGCTTCCTAGAAATATAGAATCCTAGGGCTGGAAGGGATCTTGGAGGTCTTCCAGTCCAACCTCCTGCTCAAGGCAGGAGACCTTATAACATCCCGGAGAAATAGTTGTTCTTGAAAATCTCCCGTGATGGAGCGCCCACAATTGTGGGAGGCAAGCTGTTCCACTGATATTTGTCATATAAAAAGAGCCTTGGTAGTACAGTGGTCTAAAGCACCCTGTTATTAAGAACAGCTGCCTGCAATTACTGCAGGTTCGAATCTCGCCAGGCTCAAGGTCGACTCAGCCTTCCATCCTTTCTAAGGTAGGTAAATTGAGGACCCAGTTTGTGAGGGCAATAAGCTGACTTTGTATAAATATACAAAAGGATGAAGGCTATTGCTGAGCACATTGTAAGCCGCCCTGAGTCTCCGGAGAAGGGCGGCATATAAATCTAAATAAAATAAAATAAATAAAAATAAAAATAAATAAATAAATATCAATTTGGAAGACGTTAGGCCTTTGTGTTGAAGAACAGAATACAATGGTATGTATAGGGGAGTGCAATTATGAACGAGTCTATGCACAAAAAACTACATTTATCTTGGGTTTCAAGAGCTGAGCCTAATCTTTCAGATTCCTATCAGAATAACAGAGTGGGAAGGGACCTTGGAGGACCTCTAGTCCAACCCCCTGCTCAAGCAGGAGACCCTATACCTTTTCAGACAAATGGTTGTCCAGTCTCTTCTTAAAAACTTCCAGTGATGGAGCAGCCACAACTTCTAGAGGGAAGCTGTTCTCACCGTCAGGAATTTCTCCTCAGTTCTAGGTTGGTCCGTTCCTTGATTAGTTTCCATCCGTTGCTTCTTGTCCTGCCTCCAGGGGTTTTGGAGGATATCAAAACTATACCAAGAAACCAACATGGATGCACCTTATCTGGAAGGCCTCTGCCCACATGCTTGGGCACGGCTGGTTCCGCAGAGAAAACGTGGCCATCTTCTTAGAAGATGGTAGAAGAAATCTCCCACCACAGAGAAAGGAGCAGATTAAAATAGAGTCAGCTCCACTGTCAGGTCTTTACAGCACAAGTCATATAACGGGAAAGAAGAAAGATAACGGATAGGTAGTATTTTAAGGCATATTAACCCAATTACAAGTGTATTTTGACAATTGTAGCTCCAGCATTTATCACACCGCATTTATTAGACCTCTGAGCTAGGTTATGTCAAATGAAACACTGTGAAACGGGAGCATTTCATTAAATTGCTGCTGGAGCCGCGTACTCAATCCTGATCCTCTTCAACTGGCGATTTTATCAAAATCTTTGGAAATTGAAGCAATCACTAAAAGGTGTCAGGAAATTAAAATGTTCTGTCTCAGTGAAACAGATACACTCCTTGTAACATATATCAGCCGGTTCCCTCCTCCTCTCTCTCTTTCTCGTTCTCTCTCTTTTTTAAAGACACATTACTATGCAGAGGAAAGTCATCAAATACCGCAGGCGGAGGGAACTCCAGGATTATCCGGCTTCTGCCATTTTTCATACTCGTGAGCCACAGAGAGCGTCTCCTACCATGGTGTTTTCTCCCAGCCTAGGAGAAATTTACTGCTGAAAAACAATACGTTATTGGCCCAGTGTGATTAGACACACAAGGAATTTGTCTCTGTGCATAAGCTCTCGGTGTGCCTGCAAAACAATAATGCAATAATAATTATCATAACAAAGGATAACAATCATAATAAGGATACCAATAAGAGAATGGTGGAACAGATGAGAAGGATAATAGTAATGCAGCCCTACCACACAGGTAAATATCCTTAGGCATAAGATGCTGCTGGGGGGATTAGGTGTTCAGCAGAGTGATGGCAGGAGGGGAAAAACTGTCTTTGTGTCTAGTTGCTTTGGCATGCAATGCCCTATAGCGGCATCCTAAGGGGAGAAGTTGAAACAGTTTATGCCCAGGATATGAGGGGTCTGTAGGTTTTTTCCCCAGTCCTCTTTCTGACCCACACAATATACAGGTTGTTAATGGAAGGCTGGCTGGTTGCAAGTGTTTTTTCTGCAGTCCTAACTCTGTCCTGTCCTGTTCCCTTACCTGTAATGTAACGATCTGTTTACAGATCCGTAAATTAATTGTAAAGTAATATAACCAGGCAACATTTTGCAGTCTGGGTCCCTTTTGGATTTCATGGGCATTTATGTGATCAAGAAGAGTTAAAAGAAGAATCTTCTGACTTGTAAATGTTTTTTTTTTTTTTTTAAAGGAGGAAAGGATGTCTGGCTAAACCCTTTGTAGGATGGTTTCCATCTCCATCCATTCAGTTTGCTGGGGTGCAGGTGGCCCTCGGCTTACAGCCAGTGGCTGTTCAGAGTTATATTGGCACCGAAAAAGTTAGTGACTTATCCTCAGGTCCTCAGTCTTATGGCCATCACAGCATCCCCATGGTGACATGATCAAAATTTGGATGCTTGGCAACTGGCAGGGATTTATGATGGAAAATACGGAAAAGATTGGAGAATGTTAAGAAGGCAGAAGACAGTTTTATTGCATTGGACTCTGGGTCACTCATAGAGTGCAATCGAAACAAAGAACAGGACAGAACAGAACAGAAAGAATGAAGGATGGAGTGGAGTAGAGTAGAATATGGAATGGAATGGAATAGAAAGAGTAGACTACACTAGACTATACTAGGAATAGAGTGGAGTGGAGTGGAATGTAATGTAATGGAATGGAATAGAATAGAATTACAGAATAGAATAGAATAGAATAGAATAGAATAGAATAGAATAGAATAGAATAGAATAGAATAGAATAGAATAGTAGGAATAGGAGTAGGAATAGGAGTAGAACGGAATAGAACAGCCAAGTGTGATTGGACACACAAGGAATTTGTCTCCGGTGCTGAAGCTCTCAGTGTACATACAAGCAACGAAGTGATAAATCGTAAGTGAAAAGATAGAATCAAAAAACATAAGACAGACCCAACAAAGTGAGAGTCATAAGATGCCAATAGGACAAATCCAGAACAAAAGGGGGTGGGGGGGAAGATACGAAGACCAGCTTTCAGAAGGGCAGCTACTTCTGCCTGGCATAGAGAACGGCAGGGACCCCCCAGGGCAGATCTGCCATACAATGCTGTGCATTTGAAGCCCCGAGTCTTTTTATTCTCTTCTGCAAAACGACCAGAGGGAACCAAGAACCTCTTCCATTGCAGGGAGTGAGGTCTGTGCAAAACACAGTGCTAGCCAGCAGCTTATGGGGAGAAATGTTTGCTATTACAAGTCCTTGTTTAAAAGCATTCGCCACCCCCCCCAAAGACTCCCCCTCCCTCCCTTATTATTCTCCTGTTTTTAATTCCCATTAACTGGCGCAGTGGCCCTCTGGCCGTCTTCTGCTCCTGTCACTCCAGAAAAGCTGCATTGTGGCTGAGTTTCATTGATTTAATTACTCCGGGCTGAATGAATGTCGTCAAACTTAGAACAGCTACTTAAAATGTAATTCAGTCCAACGATGCATAAAAATGCCAGAGTGATAAGAGTAACGGAGAAGACCCTCTGGAGGAAGAAGCCCCGCACCTCACAGCCTGCATCGAGGAAGCTGGATCAGAGCCGGCTCCATCGGAAGCCCAGAGTCCCGGATCCTGGGCGGAATCTTCCTGCAAAGGGAACTTAGAGAAGGGATCCGGCAGAGAATGAGACCCTGGTGCATTCCTCAATGGGCTGGATGGAGGGGGACCCTCACTCATTTTTGCCAGCCAGTCTAAAAGGCCGGCCTTTCTCTCTTCTTCTCAAACTGCTGTTGCAAATATCTGATTGCTTAAGAGAATAAGCCTTCCTTCCTTCCTTCCTTCCTTCCTTCCTTCCTTCCTTCCTTCCTTCCTTCCTTCCTCCCTCCCTCCCTCCCTCCCTTCATTCCCTCCCTCCCTCCCTCCATTTTCCTCCCTTCCTCCTTCCCTCCTTCCCTCCTTCCCTCTTCCTTCCTTCCTTCTTTCCTTCTTTCCTCCCTCCCTCCCTCCATTTTCCTTCCTTCTTTCCTTCTTTCCTCCCTCCCTCCCTCCATTTTCCTTCCTTCCTTCCTTCTTTCCTTCTTTCCTCCCTCCCTCCCTCCATTTTCCTTCCTTCCTTCCTTCTTTCCTTCTTTCCTCCCTCCATTTTCCTCCCTCCCTCCCTGCCTCCCACCCTCCCCCTTCCTTCCTTCCTTCCTTCCTTCCTTCCTTCCTTCCTTCCTTCCTTCCTTCTTTCCTTCCTTCCTTCCTTCCTTCCTTTTTTCTTTCTTTCCCTCCCTTCCAGCTTGGTGACTTTTTGTCAATCACCCGGAGACTGGGAGTTCTAGTCCCGCTTTAGCCATGGGTGACTTTGGGCTAGTCTCTCTCTCTCTCTCTCTCTCTCTTTCTCTCTCTCTCTTAGCCCAACCCATCTCACCGAGTTGTTCTTGTGGGGAAAATAGGAGGAAGAAGGCTTATTAGATATACTCGCCACCTTGTGTTCCTTATAAGACCATTGAAGGTGGGATCCATCGATGTCTCCCAGGAAAGAGGGGTCCCTGGGCGAGGGTGGCTGCTCTCCCTGCCCCTCCCTCCCTCCCACCCCTGCCGAATGGCTGCCATCCACCGGAGAGACAATGCCCTCGCAAGCCTCTCTTTTCTGCTTGTCGGTGTCAGGGAGCTTTGCCACCCTGGGGTCAAAAGTTATCCTCCCTCGCCTTTTGTGTTCTAAATTTAATTGTTCCAGTCCTTTTTCCCCCTTAAAGAGATCAGTAAAAACTGTTAATTTGATCAATACTTAATTTTTTCAACCCGAGCTCTTTTCTTCTGCTGACTGGTGATAAGCAGTCAAAGGGGCAGCGGGACAAGTAAATTGTCAGGAATTTTTCCGCTCTCTTCAGGCCATTCCACCACTTAGAGTGATGTAATTTATACCCCGGGAGTCGCTCTGCAATTACCCTGTCTATTGCTGTCGACAGTATCTCGCTATCTTTTAAATGGATCCAGCTTCAGTCGGCCGGCCAAATGATGCCATTCCTCATGCTGCAGTCCTAAAGAGATAAGTTCTTTAAAGAGGAGACCATTTATCAGGTGATACAAGAAGAACACTTACAAGCCTGCTTCTTTGTTTAGCTCCTTGGGCAGCCTCCTCGGATCCCTAACCCTTATTGATTGGGAAGAAGGAGGAGAGGAGGAGGAGGAGGAGGAGGAGGAGGAGGAGGAGGAGGAGGAGGAGGAGGAGGAGGAGGAGGAGGAGAAGAAGAAGGAAAAGGAGAAGGAGGTGGTGATGATGATGATGATGATGATGATGATGATGATGATGATGATCCTGGGGAATTGGAGATGAGCAAGCCTTAAATGCCAGGAAAACGGCTGGAATGGCCCTTCCTGTCGCCAATGCAGAGTTATATTCAGCAGATATAATCTCAACATGCTCAGAGAGAGAAATATCAGCCTCTACCTAGGATCAAACTCACACCCTCCTGATTGTGAGGTGAGAGCTCCAACTAGGCCACCGCACCACTCTCTTCATATGGGCTTTGAAATTTATTTATTTATTTATTTATTTATTTATTTATTTATTTATTTATTATCGATCGATTCATTCATTCATTCATTCATTCATTCATTCATTCATCCATCCATCCATCCATCCATCCATCCATCCATCCATCCATCCATATATTTTATATGCCACCCATCTCATAGCCAACAAACCCGCATAATGGCAGTATAGATTTCCTCCTTCCTCCTATTAGTGCAGGTCCCACTGTCCCATTGAATGTCATTGTATTGTTATGAGAAAGTGTCTTTGGGTTTTTCAACCAGCTGCATGAGTGTCCTTGGCTCCCACAACTCGACTGCTTGAAGTCTGGAGCCTACATTCCATCTCACCCTCTCCCCCCCGGTCTTTTGACAAGTTGAGAATCGATAATGTTTGCAACAGCATAAGTGTCCTTCGAGCTTGACCGTAGTATTGTTACATCTTTCTTTGAGGTTGCTTGAAATGGTGTCACCCTGTTTCTATTCTTTGCAGTATCTTTTATTTCATCCAAGAATGCTAGGCCCGCTTTCAGCCAACTTTTTCCCAAACCTCCATCATATAAATCTGTTTAGATAGGAACCATACCTGCTTGCTCATTAGTTTTATTAAATATCAATTTCCCAGAATTCTTTGTAAAATTGCTTTGTGTATCTTATATATCCCCAAGTGGTTATTTATTTTATTTTTAATGATTTGCTTATAATCTTTTAAAATGACCCAATTACCAAGTTCTGTGAATAGAATCTATTCTAGTCTAGGCATTAAAAGCATAATTAGAATCTATGCTTTTACTATAGAGTTTGGAGAACCACTTGTCTGAAATGGTACAGGGTTTCCTGCCTGAGCAGAGGGTGGGACTAGAGGACCTCCAAGGTCCCTTCCAACTCGGTTATTCTGTTAACTAATATTTCACACTAGCAGTTTTCCAGCACCATTTCTAATTATCCTAAAGAGCTATTTTCATAACACCCACTGTACTATTAGGTTTAAAATCTCCATTAGTTCATTCCTTTCCATTGTTACCCCCATTTTCAATCAAGCATGTGTATCTATGCACTTACAATCCCTTGCACAACTAAAGCTTATTTTTATCCCGTTCAAATATCTTTGTAATTAAAAAAGAAACGGATACAGTATCATACAGTGCTAAAAACAGAGAATCTGTCTTGACTGAAATAAACGCATTTTGCAGGATCCAATCTGGGTCAGTCACCGGGATGAGAGGTTTTGTCTTCCAAGCTTTTGGACTCGTGCTGGAGCCCATCCTCAGAGGAACTTTTCTCTAGCAGTCTGTGCTGTTCTGTGTGTGGTATTTATGTGGTGCCTGTTGTGTCTGGCTTTGTAGATGTTGATTGGGGTGTGTTGATGGTTGGCATTTAAGTCATTGGCTGTTGCTTTTTTGTGTGCTGCCAAGCCCTTGCCTCCTAAGTATTTGATAGACTGGTGGTAAATCAGCACTCCTGTTGACTGACGAAGGGCCCATCTTCCCATAAAATACATTTTATTCTTTACATTCCTATCCTGCAGGAACCTGTTCCTCACTACAAAGGTCACCTGTAAATCTAGTGACAGCTGGGGATTAAGGAGCACTTCCAGACTGAACTTTGCCTTTCTGGGGACCTTTGCCACCTCAAATGAAGAAGTTTCATCTGAATTCTCAAGTCCAACAGCACCTCCATCTTGTCTGGATGTAATTCCAACTTGTTCTCCATCAACCAACCTGTTATCAGATCTAAGCAATCTTCAAGAGTTTGGTAAAGAAACGGGGGATTAACAATACAAAAACTATAATCTCCACTAACTTGGTGGCTTTTAGGTGGAATTCTGATCTTAGCATTCAGTCTACTAGGTAAATGAAGTGTCCTGAGATGCCTTCAAACCAAGGCCAGCAATTCAGGCACCAGGGAGAAAAACAAAAAAATGTTTCAAGACCTGACAGGAGGGCTCACCCCTCTCTAGTTTCCAAATATGTTATGTCAGAAGATAAGAGATGTTCAACTTAGTGCAATTAAGAGAGGTCTCCTTGGAGAAGACCCTGATGTTGGGAAAGACAGAAGGCCAATGAAGAAGGGGACGGCAGAGGATGAGATGGTTAAATAGTGTCAGCAACATAATGAACATGAATCTGGGAGGACAGGGGGCTCTGGCATGTTATGGTCCATGGGATCATGAAAAGTCAGACACAACACAACTTAGCAACATTAACAACAACAACAACAAAGAGAAGAAGCTACACGTGAAAGAAAAGGGCTTACTTAAGCACCTCCTTCCCTCCTCCCCTTCCGAGGCTCCAAAAAAGTATAATTGCTTAAAGCTCCATTTGGAAAGAAATAAAGGGCAATAAATATCGACATTTTTGTCTTAGCATAGAAGCTGTCAAATCTGGATCTTTAGCTTTAAATTATTCATGTCTCCTGGATATTCCAAGCAACATTCTCATGTCAACACAAAGCATTCAAAGAAACTCACAAGAATGGTTATGCTTGATGGAGGATACACGATTGCGGACTCTTTCCTTGCTTAAAGGTCTCAAATTGCTTTGTCTTTCATTGCTTGCTGGTTTGTCAGCTGGCTGTGTAAACTATCTTGTTGGAGATGACATCTAGTAATGCTGTGTTAGCTACAAGAACCAAGCACGGATAGCTCAAAAACTCAAGTCAGTTTTATCACCTATTAAAATTTCCAAAAATATTTAACTTTCAATAGTTCAAAAATGGGTTTCTTTCTGTTCTCTTCCAGTACACTGGAAACCCCCCAATTATCAATCAACCAATGATCAACCAAAATCCCATTCAATCCTACCAATATCACAACAAAAGAATATCCGATCGTTTGACTCGCTCAAGGTCATTGCTGAAATAATTTCTTCCCGATAATAAAAGTGATGAATGAAAGTCTTCTGTAAGATTTCCCCCACAAAATGTTGGGTGGAACTCGCCAAACTGCTTCCTTGGCAATAAGGCTGAACAAATGGGACTGAGGAAAATTTGAATTTCTAACATTGGGAATCTGTGGCGTGCTTAATTTGCCCTAAAGGATTCAGAGATCAAAACTTGTTCTTATGATCAAGCAAAACCCTGGGAGGTATTTTATCTCTCTTGATAACAGAATATGGGAGAGATGGCCAAAAATTAAAAGACTGGAGACATAATTTTAGCAAGGACTGATCAGGCTTCGCAGAACAGAGGAAGAAACTGGACATCTTCCAAGCATTAGATGATAAAAAACAATAATTAAAAAAAAAAACCCACCAAAGGATTAAATGGATCAATATTCACAAAATAGACTCATGGTAACCTAGAAAGGATAAGCGTTTCATTCTTTTCCCAGCATTTTTTTTCCTCTTAGGGACACTAACTTTTGCAAGATGTGAACATTTATATGGAAAAAGAGAAAGGTGAACAATTACAGTACACCATCTTCTGCATTGTATTTGTAATGTATATACAGTATAAACCAATGTAGCCATTTCTTTCATTCCTTCTCATGCACCAAGCAAGATTAGCAGTTTTGTGATTTGTGTGTTTGTGTGGGTTTTTTCCACCATACCTGGCTGATAAAGCCCCGAAGACTCTGCTGTCTCTGCTTCTCTCTCTCTTTGCTTGACTCCCTAATAAAACTAGTAAAATTCTATTTCCCCCATGAAGTTTTTCACCGGCTGTGCATTTTCTGATTTCTCCTCCATTTTTATGGAAATCGGGCAGCCGCTCGGAAACCCCAGATTCTGGCTTGAAAGACAGGACAGGCCTCCTTTAACCTGTGTGCATCGTTCGGCAAGATCGACACGATTTTTGTGTCTGCTACAAGACCCCAGTTGTGTTCAAAGCTAACAAAGACATTGTCTTCCCTTTAAAGCCGCTCTCACCAATCCCAGGAGAAGCCCAAACTGCCACGGTTGTGTTGTGACCCAGGCCCAAGCAGGTATTATCAGATGCAATCAGTTCGAAACACACAGACTTTATTAGAACAGCTGAGAATTAACTCATTCTCAGCGTAGTCCAAACGAATTCAAAACAAATTCTTCATAACACAATTCTTCAGCCTTATCGCCAACCTTGGTCTAATTAGGCAAACTGCCAAAGGCTTTTCTTGGCAAAAGTTCAGGAGCAGAAGACGCAGGCAAGAAATAAATGCAGCAAGAGAAGAAGCAAATCTATCAACGTTGTTTTCCAACAAAGAGCCCAAGAATCGTTGCTGGTTTTTTAAGCCTTATGGAAGGGGTCAATCATCTCTTGGCCCTACTCCCGAGTCATCCTCTTTGCTGTAGCTGCTCTTGCCTTCTCATACGTGCACTAGGAACAGGCTCCTCCTGTTCCTCTGCCTCTCTACTGTCCGACTCTGGAAGCTCCGGAGCACATCACTCCCCGATGGCCCTGGCCCCATCTCTGCCTCCAATGCAGAGCCCTCATCTGGGCCTTCCCCAGCCTCCAGGACTGGCCCCCGTTCTTCCTCAGCCTCCTCACTGTCTGACTCTGCTGCCAGCTCTGCAGGCTGCTGGCAGACCACAACAGATTGAGAACCAGGGACCGTCTGGAGAAAAATGAAAGCCTGCATGGATGGGAACTGAGCTCAGAGTTTCCCCGAAGGATTCAGCCTGAAGCCAGCACTGTCTCCTCCAGAATGGGTTCCTTGGCTACTTTCCACAGAAACGTTAACAAATATCTGGAGCAGTCCAATACTACAACTCTGCCACTGAAAGCTCAGCCTCAGCAGCCTGATCCACTACAGGGAACATGGATTCGTATTAACCGATCACATCCGTTTTATGCTTTGGAGTTATCTATTGGCCTCCTGGTTTAAATAACAGACTAACAGAGTTGGAAGGGACCTTGGAGGTCTTCTAGTCTCGCAAGGACCAGAAGACCTTGATGAAATGAGCAGTGACTGCACATCATAGCATGCAAAATGATGGTACATTTTATTCCCCAATTCAGAATAACACAGTGGGGAGAGATCTTGGAGGCCATCTAGTTCAAGCTCTTGCTCAGGAAGGAGATCCTATGCTATTACAGACAAATGGTTGTCCAATATCTTCTTAAATCCTCCAGGGATGGAGCACCCACAACTTCTGAAGGCAAGCCATCCACTGATGAACAAAATAATGGAGCTGGAAGGGACCTTGGAGGTCTTCTTAACCCAACCTTCTTCTCAAGCAGGAGTGGCCTGTACCATTTCAGACAAGTCACTGTCCAGTCTCTTCTTAAAAACCTTCAATGTTGGAGCATTCACAACCTATGGAGGCTGTTATGTGGGGTGAATGAGGACGCAGCAAGCCAGAGTAGTTAGTGACAACAGCTCTTTATTATATGGTGAGACTCCAGCAACTGACCAGGGGAGCCAGCTCCCTTTATATACCTTGCAGCTGTGGTGGTCAGCCAATCAGCTGAGAGTCAGTTAATTCAAACTTCCCGCCAAACAAACCTATTTACATAACGCTCCTCCCCTCCCAGAAGTCACTTGGGGTGTTATTTGCATACAAAGTCTCTCAGGTGACTAGGGCGTGTACGAGTCCTAGTTGACCTGCGCAGTTCAGTCGGAGGGGCGGCGTCGAGCAGGTCAGAGGGACTTTCTGTTTCTCCCTGCTCCGCCAATGAGGCCTCCGGAACCTCCTCGTGGGCGGCAACTTCTTCGGCTGCAGGGACTACCTCAATGGGGCGGCGCTGGATACCCGAATCCTCAGCTAAGTCCTCCGCTCTACTCAGGCTAGTGGTTTGTGCCTCTGGTTGGTAGTCGTGATCGGAGATGGGGTCATCTAGTGTATCGTCGGTGTTTGTGGTTACTCGTTTTCTTAATTGGTCGATGTGTCTGCGCCAAACTCTCCCGTCCCCCATGTCTACCCGGTATGACTTGGGGCCTGTGATTTCTGTGATTGTTCCGGCCTCCCAGAGTGGGCCCTGTCCATAGTTTCTTGCGTGTACCGGTGTTCCTATGGTGAACTCTCTAAGTTTCCTCTCCCCCCCCTTGAAGACCTCTGGGGAGTAATTGGGGTTGAGTCTATCTAGTATTCTAGATAGATCTATCTATCTAGACCCGTATCAGTCGGGCTTCAGGCAGGGGTACAGCACAGAAACGGCATTGGTCGCGTTGGTGGATGATCTCTGGAGGGCTCGGGACAGGGGTTGTTCCTCTGTCCTAGTCCTATTAGATCTCTCAGCGGCTTTTGATACCATCGACCATGGTATCATGCTGCAGCGGTTGAGGGGGTTAGGAATAGGGGGCACCGTTTTGCGGTGGTTCTCCTCCTTCCTCTCCGACCGCTCGCAGTTCGTGTTGGCAGGGGGGCAGAGGTCGACCTCGAGGCGTCTCGCATGGGGAGTGCCGCAGGGGTCGGTCCTCTCGCCCCTCCTGTTCAACATTTATGTGAAGCCGCTGGGTGAGATCATCCGTGGTTTTGGAGTGAAGTGTCATCTGTACGCTGACGATACCCAGCTGTACATCTCCACCCCAGACCACCCCAACGATGCCCTTGATGTGATGTCCCGCTGCCTGGAGGCCGTGCGGGCCTGGATGGGGAGGAACAGGCTCAGACTCAACCCCTCCAAGACCGAGTGGCTGTGGCTTCCGGCGCCCCGATATAGTCAGCAGGTGCCATCGCTGACTATTGGGGGTGAATCTTTGCCCCCCACGGAGAGGGCTCGCAATCTGGGTGTCCTCCTGGATGCGCGGCTGTCTTTAGAAGAGCATATGACGGCCGTGGCCAGGGGGGCCTTTTATCAGGTTCGCCTGATTCGCCAGTTGCAGCCCTTTCTGGATCGGGACGCCCTGCGCACGGTCACTCATGCCCTTGTTACTTCCCGGTTGGACTATTGTAATGCTCTCTACATGGGGCTCCCCTTGAAGAGCACTCGGAAGCTCCAACTGGTCCAGAATGCGGCCGCGCGGGTGGTTATGGGCGCAACCCGTTATGCCCATGTGACACCCCTCCTGCGCGAGCTGCACTGGCTCCCGGTGGTCTTCCGGGTGCGATTCAAGGTGTTGGTTACCACCTTTAAAGCGCTCCATGGCATAGGACCCGGGTACCTCCGAGACCGTCTTCTGCCACCAATAGCCTCCCACCGACCAGTTCGTTCCCACAGAGAGGGCCTCCTCAGGGTGCCGTCAGCCAAGTTATGTCGGCTGGCGACGCCCAGGGGGAGGGCCTTCTCTGTGGGAGCCCCAGCCCTGTGGAATGAACTGCCCCTGGAAATTCGTAAGATATCTGACCTCCGGGTGTTTCGCTGCGCATTGAAGACCCTGTTGTTCCGCCAGGCCGGACTATCAATACAATAGTTTTAAATTGGGGTATTTAAATTTATTGGGGTTTTAAATTTGAGCCATTTATTTAATTATTTTAAATTTTATATCATTGTTTTGTTTGTGTTTTTAAATAGGCTGTACACCGCCCTGAGTCCTTCGGGAGAAGGGCGGTATAGAAATAAAATTATTATTATTATTATTATTATTATTCCCCGGAGTTTCCGCCCCATTAATAGTTCGGCCGGACTTCGGCCCGTGGCCGTGCAGGGTGTGGAGTGCTGAGCTATTAAGAACTTGTCTACCCTTTCCTGCCAGTCCCCGGGGCTTAAGCGTGAAAGGGCTTCCTTTGCTGATCTAACAAATCTCTCAGCCTGTCCGTTACTAGCCGGATGAAACGGGGCAGAAAGGACATGTCTGATCCCAAGTTCCGCTAAGTAACCCTCGAACTGTGTTGCGGTGAACTGTGGCCCGTTATCTGACACTAGAATGTCCGGTAACCCATGTGTGGCGAATAATTGTCTTAGCTCTCTGATGGTTGCGTCGGTGGTAGTGGCCTTCATTAGCTTGATCTCCAACCATTTGGAGAATGCGTCTACGACGACCATGAAGGTCTGTCCATGGAATGGGCCTGCAAAGTCAATATGTATCCTGGACCAGGGTCCCTGGGGCCTTTCCCACTCTCTCACGGGTGCCGTTGGCGGGTCTGATCTGGACTCTTGGCAGGGCTGGCATTTCCCCACCCACTCGGTGATGTCTGCATCCATGCTGGGCCACCAGACGTAGCTCCTGGCTAGCCCCTTCATTCTTACAATCCCAGGGTGCCCCTCATGCAACAACGATAAAACTTTTTCCCTTAAACGTGAGGGAATAACAACCCGATCGCCCCATAGTAAACAACCCCCTTGCATTGTCAACTCGTCCCGTTTTCCCGCGAATGGTTTAAATTCCCCACTCCCAATCCTTTCCGGCCACCCCCTCATAACCCAACTTGCGACTGTCCGGATCACGTGGTCTTTGGTTGAGGCTCTCGCAACCTCGGCTGATGTGATGGGCCCAGAGTCCAAAACGTCTATCAGCAGGATGGGGATGCCGGGTGTGGGGTCTTCTAAACTGTCGGGTAGTGGGCATCGGCTGAGTGCGTCCGCGTTGCCCATGTCCGCCCCTGGTCGGTGTACCAGGCGATAGGAGTATGCTGCGAGGAAGATGGCCCAGCGTGTCATCCTGGGCAAAAGTGCTGCCGGGGTTGGTCGATCTCCCGCGAGGAGACCCAGGAGCGGGCGATGGTCTGTGATTAACTCAAAGTCCCTCCCGAACAAGTACTCGTGGAATTTCTTCACTCCCGAAACGGCGGCTAGGGCCTCTTTGTCGAGCTGGCTATAATTTCGCTCGGCACTTGATAGAGTTCAGGAGTAATATGCGATGGGCGCCTCTAGGCCATTCGGGAGTCTGTGGCTCAGGACGGCTCCCACCCCGAACGGGGACGCGTCACATGCTAGCACAAGGGGAAGCGTTGCGTTGTGCTGGATTAGAAAGCTCTCAGCTGATAGCAGTTTTTTAATGCCGGCGAATGCCCTGTCTTCAGCCTTCCCCCATTTCCAAGTGGCCTTTTTGGTTAACAGTCTATGTAGGGGTTCTGCCACTGTTGCCTTGTCTTTAAGGAAAATGGCGTAAAAGTTTAATAGTCCCAGGAAGGCCTGTAATTCTGCCTTGTCTTTGGGGGTGGGTGCTTCTCGGATTGCCCTGATCTTGCTTTCTGTGGGGTGAATGCCGGTGCCATCTACCCTGTACCCTAGGAATTCGACTGAGGGGACTGCGATCATGCATTTGTTGCGTTTCACTCTGAGTCCTGCGTCCCTGAATTTCCTTAATACCTCCCTCAGTCTTTCTCTTAGCTGGTGCTCATTGTCAGCGGTAATGAGCACGTCATCGAAATAGGGCACCACCCCGGGGATCCCCTGTAGTAGCCGCTCCATGGTACTTTGGAACAGTCCGGGGGCCACGCTTACTCCGAATTGCAAGCGGGTGCACTTGAAGGCCCCTCTGTGGGTTACGATAGTCTGTGCTTCTGCGGTAGCACCATCTACCGGCAGCTGCTGGTACGCCTGCGCAAGATCGAGTTTTGCGAAGATCTTGCCGGGGCCCAGGGAATGCAATAAGTGGTGGACGACGGGCACTGGATAGGCGCTCTGCTGCAGGGCCTTATTAATTGTGCATTTATAATCAGCGCATATGCGCACTGACCCGTCCGGCTTGACCGGTGTCACAATTGGGGTCTCCCATTTGGCGTGGTCGACTGGAACGAGCACCCCTTGTTTGATTAATTTGTCCAGTTCAATGTCTATTTTGGGCTTCAGGGCAAATGGTACCCGCCTAGGCTTTAACCAGATTGGTGCAATATTGGGGTCTAGATTAAACGAAATCGGGGTCCCCACATACTTGCCAAGCCTTTCGTCGAACACGTCCTGGAACTCCTGCATCAGGTCTTCCTTCAGGGTGCTTCGCACGTTCCTTACTCTGGTGAATCCCATGCCTAGGGCCCTGAACCAGTCCATGCCCAGGAGGCTGGGGAGGTTGTCGCTGACGATGGTGAGGGGCAGTTTCTCGGTAAACTCCCCGTACTGGACTTGGAACTCGCCTCTGCCTTCGACGGGTATGCGGTTCCCTTGGTAGTCCTTCAGTCTGCGTTGCTGCGGCTGTAGCTGTCGCTTGTGTACGCTGGGGATGACTTTCTTCAGGTTCTCCCAAGACATGATGGATATTGGTGATCCCGTGTCTATCTCCATCTGGCACTCCCGTCCCTCGATCTCAACCGTGGTGTAGGTCTTTTCTCCGGGCGAGGTGCAGGTTTGTGCGATGCGTATGGTGTAGGCCCCAGCGTCTTCAAATTTCGCGCCCTTCCGGTTTCCGCCATCCCTGTTGGGCCTTCGGTGTGGCGCCGTCTCGGATTGGGCAGTTTGGCCACGTGGTCTGTAGCTCTGGTGTGACTTCGATCTGCAGACTCTAGCGATGTGGCCCCTCTTCTCACAGGAACGGCAAACGGCGTCCCTGAACTTACAGTTTTGTCGTGAGTGGAACCCTCCGCAGCTGGCACATCCGTCTCTGGGCTCCCTCCGGGCTGTGCGGGACTGCTCAGTGCGGTAGACCTCCTCTTCAGACTCCCCCTCGCTCGCGGTGCTTACGGCCTCTCGATGCACTGGCGCTGTCTTCTGCGTTGTTTTGGTTAGGTGGGAGTTCTTTAATCTCTCGGCGGCCTTTACTGACGACTCTTGCGCCCTGGCTTCGTCTAGCGCAATGAATAGGGTCAGGTTTGACCTCGCAAGCAGCCTTCTCTGGAGCCGGCTATCTCTCACTCCGCAAATTAGTTGCTCTAGGAGCATCTCATCCAGGTCTCGGTACTCACATTGGGTTGCGGCCTTACGCAGGGCGGCGACGTATTCGCTGATCGATTCGCCCTCCTGCTGTAGCCGTTGCCGGAAATCATAGCGTTGGACGTACTTCGATGGCGTTGGTGCATAGTGGTCTTTCAGCAGGGTCTGTAGCGTCGACCAGGAAATGTTGTGGACCGAATTCGGCTCCGACAATGCTTCGGCTGTGTCGAAGACCCTTGGCCCGCAGTGGCTCAGGAACAGGGCTTTCTTCCGAACGTCCGGTAGCCCTTGCATGTCGTTTGCCACCATGAAGCACTCGAACCGAGACATGTAGGATCCCCACTTCTCTTCCTTGGGGTCGAAAGGTGCTGGCGGGGTGTAGGCAGACATCGTTTCGGGGATTCTCCTGTGCTCCGCCCGCTCGCCTGGCTGGATTCGGTTGCGGTCTCTGGTCCCTTCTCTGAACGTGGCTTCAGCTCTTTCTCTCGAGTGTGGCTTCAGCTCTCCTCTGCTTCTGGCCTCAAAATCCCACCTTCGTCGCCAATGTTATGTGGGGTGAATGAGGACGCAGCAAGCCAGAGTAGTTAGTGACAACAGCTCTTTATTATATGGTGAGACTCCAGCTACTGACCAGGGGAGCCAGCTCCCTTTATATACCTTGCAGCTGTGGTGGTCAGCCAATCAGCTGAGGGTCAGTTAATTCGAACTTCCCGCCAAACAAACCTATTTACATAACAGAGGCCATTCATTCCACTGATTAATTGTTCTCACTGTCAGGAAATTCCTCCTTAGTTCCAGGTTGCTTCTCTCCTTGGTTAGTTTCCATCTGTTGTTTCTTGTCCTGCCTTCAGGTGCTTTGGAGAATAGGAAGTGCCACAATTCATTGCAGGACATGTTATTAAAGGTGGGAAGAATGCCTCTCCTGTGGAAAACTCAACAGTCCTGGCTGCACAGACAACATACACATGATTTGTGACTTGAAATCTATGGCAAATCAGCATTATACAGGATGGGCCAAGCCTGTGAGGTTATAACCAACTCAACATTATGACTCTGTCCAAGTGTAACAGAGCGCTAAGAATCTCAGGGGTAGAAACTGGTCCTTCATGAATGAATTGCTATTGAAATTCCCATTCCTGAGAAATGTATTCACTTTCTTTCTTCTCCTGATAAAACCATGTGGTCCAGTTGCTTATGGTGTCCTACTCTTCATATTCTGCCTAGTGCTGAACAGAACAGAATAGAACAGAACAGAATAGAATAGAACAGAATAGAATAGAACAGAATAGAATAGAATAGAATAGTGAATAGAATAGGATAGGATAGGATAGGATAGGATAGGACAGAACAGAACAGAACAGAACAGAACAGAATAGAATAGAATAGAACAGAATAGAATAGAATAGTGAATAGAATAAAATAGAATAGAGTAGAATAGAATAGAATAGAATAGAATAGAATAGAATAGAATAGAATAGAATAGAATAGAATAGAACAAAATAGAATAGAATAGAATAGTGAATAGAATAGGATAGGACAGGACAGGACAGGACAGGACAGGACAGAACAGAACAGAACAGAACAGAACAGAATAGAATTTTTTATTGGCCAAGTGTGATTGGACACACAAGGAATTTGTCTTGGTGCATACGCTCTTGGAGTACATAAAAGAAAAGATATGTTCAACACACCAACACATCTTTGGTAAACCTATGGTAAACCTATGGTAAAGCCCCAATACACCAAGGTAAATCCTTGATTGTGCAAAACCTCCCGAATGAGGACCCCCAACCAAGCCATCCTCTGAGTGAGGGACGTCACAAGGCTGCCGTTTTCTCTGCCGAAGAAAATCTGCCTCTTCGTTTGATTTTCATTCGAGGTTTCTGCACAACGAGTGCAGCTCAATAACGCTAGAACTCTCTTCAGTAAAACTGCAAGCCCTTGCCATTTACAGTATATCATCGCTCGATGACAGCAGGAATGGTGGGAGTTCATTATAGGGACCATGAATTGTTGGAGGTAATTTAGATTACAATTTAAAGTTTAATTTAAAAATCTATCAACAAATGTGAAAGTGCTGGAGGAACATTTTAAAATGCACTTTAATCTCCCCGGCACAAATAGCTTTTTCAGAGCTCTAAACATCATCACCTGGCCAAACAGTAAAACTTTACTGCACCTTTAATTAAATTACAAACACAAAGGATAATTAACATTTTTATTTTATTCAGGCCATTGTTTTACTTCTGGGTCAATACCTTAAAGTTACAGCGGTAGGATATCCGAAAGAAGCTTAAAGCTGACACTTTCCCCCAGATTACTACAGCATAACGGAAATGTACTCTGTATAACTAGGTATATAAGCACCAATATATATGTACACACACACACACACACACACACACACACACACACACACACACACACACACAGGTGGCCATACACACATTCAGACAGAAACTTGAAACATTGAAGAGTGTTCAAGAGTATTATCTGTTTTATTATCAGGCATTTCTCCTGTTCTAGAGTTGGTGAAAATTGTGTCAATATAGGTGCAGTGTTTGCATAGCTGAGCTTTATTGATCTCGGGTTCAAAGTTGCAAAGAAACACCACCTTTACAAATTTAATAGACAACAGTTCAGGTGTCTTTGGATCTTCAGATCTTCTGATTGGGAGATCCCCCCCCCGCATCAATTGTTCCTCAGAAAGTGTGGTTGGCAGATTCTAGATATTCCCTCCAGCTTCTTCTAGATCCATCCTATGGCTCATCTGGATTTTATTTTTCTGATAAAGGAGAATATTTGTAGCTCAGGGTTGGACTGTGAAGTCCTTGCTGCCACAATAAATGCCATTGATTGGATCTGAGTGGGCTTTTTCTGTAGAAACATCCATTCTTGGGAACAGCATCACTCGAGGGCTAGATTGAGTTCCTACCCTGATAATGTTCAAAAAATTATTGAAAATGTGGATGTTCTCTCAGGATTTGCTTTGGGGTAGTTACTGAGTCCCTGTAAGGAAGCTTTGTTGGTGATCTCTGATTTGTCTTCAGGATTCATATGCTCTGTACTTCTCTTTTTATTCTTTGTAACCATAAACCACTCAGATCAGATAGCATCTCAATGATAAATAAGTTTGCTTATTTCTAGTCATCCCAAAGGTACTTTTTCAAAAGCAACTGGACTATCCTTGTTTTGCTTGAAATTGTTTTGCTTCTCATCCAAGAAGCTTCTTTCAGAACTGATGAACTGGATGAAAAGCGAAGCGTCTTCAAAGAGAAAAACAAACAAGGAAGTCCAGTTGCCTTTTGAAAAAGCGTCTTTGGGACCACCATGATCTGGGTGATGGAGAATCTTCAAAGATTTTTACCTCTAATCACATTTGTTACAGTAAGGACCCCATTTAGGCAATGGGGTGGAGTTAGTGAGACCTCTATGTTAAGGAAGCCTCCTCTCTTCCACCTGCAGGACGTTTTTAAGACTCTAACAGGGGTCTCCAACCTTGGCAACTTTAAGACTTGTGGACTTCAACTCCCAGAGTTCCTCAGCCATCAACTGGGAGTCGAAGTCCACAAGACTTAAAGTTGCCAAGGTTGGAGGCCCCTGCTTAAAACACCCAGAGCTCAATATTCATTGCAAGATGTTCTTTTCTCTTCCTTCTTGCTCTGTTTCATGTGCTTATAATGTTTTTGTCCAAGTTCTCCCCCAAGTCAATAGCTCAGTAATCAGAGTATGTGCGGGAGCCGAAACAGTGAGATAGTTCTCGCTTTTATATGTTAACAGATTAGTTTTGCTGCCTTGAATGGAAAAAATATTGATCCTTTCAATCACTTCAATTACTTAATTATAAAGACATCAGAATGGGGCCTGCTGCATCAATGCAAGCTCCCTTCACCCAGCATTTCATTTTTTTCATAGGCAGGAGAAGTGCAACTTCCACCAGCCTTGTGCAACCAGGATATAGAAACGTGTGGAGATAAGAGTGGCTCTCCAAGATGGATGGCCTTGGAATCCCAGCCCTGTCTCTATAATCCTTTGGAATCCATTTGTAGGTGGATTCTGACGGTTCCTCTGAAATGGAGCTTCATTTATTGAGGTCTGGAAAGAACAGCAGCCATCTGTCAATCTGCCTGACTTGAATCATTGATTTGATCTGGATCCCTGAGTCAATCTGAATCAGTGGTTTGCAACAACCATCTGATTCCTTTCAGGTGTTGGGATCAATTCAAATCTAGTGGTCCAAAGCCAACTGGTAGGATTTGACCTAATTCGGAATCTAAAATACACAGGTGTATACCAAATAAAAACTTAACAAATAAATAAAACAAAAGAAATGTGCAATAGTTGTCTGAATTAAATCACAGTGGAGGATCATATCTGATCTGGCAATCTGAAACAAATTCTTGCTACGGTTTGGAAATTTGATCTGATTCAGCGACTGTATACAGTGATGTCCATGAGAAACCTCATCTTTGAATTAAATATTTGCACAACTCTACTCAGCAAGGTGTGCCATCTCTCTTAATTCCTTACTCCCAATATCTTTGGTTCTAGTTATTAAGTTAGGTATAATTTAAATCTTCTTTTTTTTATGTACACTGAGAGCATGTGCACCAAAGACAAATTCCTTGTGTGTCCAATCACACTTGGCCAATAAAAAATTCTATTCTATTCTATTAAATCAAATATTTTGCCAGTCTTCCATTCTTTTGATTGATTATGTGTGATCAAGTTGATGTTGACTCTTCGCAGCCATACAGGTCAATCTTCTCTTGGCTGAGACATTGTAGAAGACCTCCAAGGTCCCGTCTGGCTCTTTGATTCTACTCAATCCTGAATGAGTCCATTAGATTCAAGACTTCAGCTGATAATATGGGAGAGAGGTTTATATAAAGCTGTCCTGATATTCCCAATGGATCAAATGCCATCATATACTATGAAGTTCTTTTAGATCATTTTTAAAAATTATCTGTGGCCTGTTTTAGACCTGCGTAACTCTGGGCTTCCGGTCTGACTCTAATCTTAAATTATAAAATGACCTTGCTCAACGCATTTCCTTTTGCATAAGCTAACCTAAATAAAACAGAGGAAGGGGCCGGGTGGGGAGGAAGAATTGACCCAGGAAGGCAAGCGACTGAAATTTCCTTCAACCAAAATGAGCATCCATGACCCAGGCCATTCCAGAGAAGGAAAGAGCTGCCGTTGTGTATTAAGCATCCCTGCTTCGGCTGCTTAATTATTGGCGCTTTGGCTGCTTAATTATTGGTTAATCTAGCAATTTAGCATGCTTCATTTAATTCTAATTAGGAGAATTAATAGGCAGGGAATAAAGATTTAAATAGACTGGCGAAAAACAAAGCCGTTGCAGAGAATCGGAGGCTTCCTTCGGGGGTGTCCTTTGCACAACCAAACCGTCCTTTTCGCACCCAGGAAGGACGGTTGGGCAAAGGGGGGGGGGAGATTTGAGGCTTGCACCCTCCAGAAAGAAGATCAGCTTGGAAGTGATGATCCATCCACACCTCTCATCACGAGGAGGACAGGAGCAACCTTTGGAAGGGGAGGAAGCCATGCCACGTATGCATGTGAGCATGTGCCTTTTAAGAAGCATGGAGGAGCAGCGGATAATTTAGCAGTGACAGCAGGCTCCGAGGTCCAGAGTACGGATGCTGAAATGTGCTTTGAGTCACAGATCTGTGAATTATTGCACCGCTTCTTCTGCCTGATGCTCTCTTTATGTCCTCTCTCTCTCTCTCTCTCTCTCTTCCTCCCTCCCTCCCTCTCTCTCTTTCTCTCTCTCTCTCTCTCTCTCTGCAAAGGGGGGGGGCTGGAGATGTGCTGCTTTAGCAGCTGGATGGCTTCCATCCTGGGCCTCCCCCGAACAACGCAACCGCCTTCTCGGCTTAGTCTGTTTGTCTTTACTAATCAAGCTGCATACCCTGACAAGCTCAACGACATTGGACATAGCTGTTCTTCTAATTAAGGTGCTAATTGAATTAAATGGCCGCGGTAATGAGCAGATGAGCAGCATAAAAAGTAAAAGAGTCAGATAGGCCAATTAACGGAAGAGCCCAGCATAATTATAACATTTAAAATACACGCAGCCCGGGTACCCATATTCTTAATTGTTACAGGGAAATTTATGGTAATTGGCTCAACAACAGCCCATGCAAGCTTGGCCCGAGACAAAGCCTGTAATTAAAACAAAAATGATATTCGACGCAAATTGCACGGTGGAAATAACCAGCGGTTGATTTATATATATAAAAAATCCATAGAAGACGAAAACACGCAGAGGGACCGTTTGTGCCGCGACAGGCTTTGCCTGGACGGGCAGCGTTTAAGCCGAGAGATCTGAAGGCTTGGAGCCCCTCGTCCATTTGTGGCAGGCATTCCAGAGGTCAAGGAAGGAGGTTGATGGACCCTGGCCGTCTTGCACTCCCACAACCTGCAACTATGGTGGAATAATTTGGATCCTGAAAGATTGGGATCCCTTTTTTTTAAGGTTTGATTTTTTTATCAGTTTGTAACATAAAATACAAAAAAAATACAAAAGAAAACAGCGAGAAAGGAAGGAAGGGAAAAAGGAAGGGAAAAATCTGGGACAAAGGGAATTTAAAAAAGAAAAGGCATTGATTTCTGACTCCCTTAGATTAAGATAATAACATCAAACCGCAACTTTTTACTGTTACATAGTAATATACACCAGCCATTTCTATAACAACAAACCTATCTCATCGGTAAAACCCAAAATCAAAGTTTCGGTTTTTTTTCACCCCGAGCACAAAGTCCAGAAGCGGTTTCCAAGTAGAAACAAAAGTAATTGTGTTTTTGTCTTTAATCGAAGCAGTCAATTTAGCCATCTCTGCTAACTCCATCAATTTTTGCAGCCATTTGTCGCAAGATTAGCTGTGTTGGAATATATGAGCCAGAAATGATAATACGTAAGTTGGAAGCAGAAGAAGCTTCTTGGATGAGAAGCGAAACGTCTTCAAAGAAAAACAAGAAAGCCCAGTTGCCTCTTGAAAAAAAAAGCACCTTTGGGACATAAACTGGAAGTTGAAACTTGGGGTGTCTGTTTGTGAGAATGTTCCTGAGGCTCAGAATCTGACCAAGGACCAGTAACACAGATTTTATAACTCTTGAGAAGCAGGGAGATTTATTAACGGAAACCATATTATGAGGATTAGCAAAGCCTCACACCTACGTCCTTCCTGAAAGAAAACCCAAGACCATCTGGTGTGTGTGTGTGTGTGTGTGTGTGTGTGTGTGTGTGTGTGTGTCCCTGGGAAGAAAGGCAACACAAGTGACTTGTGATTAGCAGTTTCTTAGACAAAGAAGGGGGGGGGGGGCACGCATTAAAAAAAAATCCTCTGTTTACATCCTGCTGCCCCCTTGTGGCTGATGGTTTATAAGGCACTAAAGAGTTGAGTCTGTTGGATTTGAACCCCCAACATCTCTTCTCACTGACTGCCAGCGCCATTAGATAGAGCAAACCAGGAAATCAACTATTTTATTTTATTTTATTTTATTTTATTTTATTTTATTTTATTTTATTTTATTTTATTTTATTATTTTATTTTATTTTATTTTATTTTATTTTATTTTATTTTATTATTTTATTTTATTTTATTTTATTTTATTTTATTTTATTTTATATTTTTATTATTTTATTTTATTTTATTTTTATATTATTTTATATTATTTTATATTTTATTTATTTTTATTTTATTATTTTATTTTTATTTTATTGAGATTGGCTATGAAAATAGAATCGGGAAAGTCTGGTTGGGCTGTACCTGCCCCCTCCCCCTCCCCCCCTTCTTATGGTCCAATGGATTAGGGAGGTGAATGCTTGAATCACTTTCCAATATTATCTTGTTTGCCAGGGCTTTAAAAAAATGCTCCAGCCTCTTTTGCCCAGTAAATGCTTCCTGCATATTTCTGTCAAGGTCATTTTCCTTACTCTCTGTAGCTGGTTTTGTGTTGACTCTGGACAAAAATACAGTGAGTGCATCTACTAACATCTCTTTGGATGGACAATATTTCACTTTCGTGATTCTTGAGTATTGTCAGAGGCAAATAACCAGGAACATTTCTTGAGTTCAAAGCACAGAAGAGTTTGTTATTACTACCTCTTTTAATACAAGAATCTAGTCAACTAACCATCAAAGTTAAGTTGGCACTACCGGTAGGTAAGGATCAATGGAGCTCTGGTGGCTCAGCAGACTAATTAACATCCACTTACATCTGCTGCCTGCAATTACTGCAAGTTCTAATCTCCCCAGGCTCAAGGTTGACTCAGCCTTCCATCCTTTCTGAGATAGGTGAAATGAGGACCCAGTTTGTGGGGGCAATAAGCTGACTTTGTAAAAATATACAAAAGTATGAAGGCTATTGCTTAACACATTGTAAGCCGCCCTGAGTCTCCGGAGAAGGGCGGCATATAAATTAAAGCAAAAAGAAAAAAAAAAAAAAAAAAAAAAGGAATTTAAGGAGGGCTGGGCTTAGGTCCTCTGTGACAATGCAATGACTCCCAACTGATGACACCTTTAACCCCGCCTTCCAGTTCAGCCTCTTCGTCTTCTGCATCTATTTGGTTTGTTCAGGATGCAGTTTTCCTTATTTGGGAGGTCTAAATACATCCCTAGTTGGCCTCCAAAAAGGGATGGAAGCTTTTTCTCCAAGTCAATGAAAAGTTGCCATAGCTGCCCAGCTGTGTTGCAGATATAAGCTCTGTTTCAGTGGATGACGGGACAACAACAGGCGGTTCTCTGTTTGTCCAGCTTGGCCATGAATGTGAGAAGCCAATCAGATGAGATCTTGGAGGTCTTCCGGTCCAACCCCTGCTGAAGGAGGAGACCCTACAGCCTACCCCATTCCAGACAAACGGCTGTCCTTCTTGAAAGCCTCCAGAGATGGAGCACCCACAACTTCTAGAGACAAGCCATTGTTATTCTCATGTCAGGAAATTTCTCCTTAGCTCTAGGTTGGATCTCTCTTAGATAAGTTTTCATCTACCGTATTATTTCTTGTCCTGCCCTCAGGTTGACCCCCTTCCTCTTGGCGGCAGCCCCTCAAACATCGCAAGTCACCCTTGTCCTTTCTTTCCTTTTCTCCAGCATCATGAACAGCTGGAGTGATTAACACACAGGTTCAACCTTAGCGCTTTTCTAAATCCTCCAACATCTCGGATTCTGTGTCTCCATTCTCGGGTCACAATTTTTTGTGGTTGCTATTTTGTGCTCCCCTTGTATCTGTTCACAATCTGTGCAGTTTAATTCCAATACTTACTTTTTCTCAAGTGGCTCTCATAAACAGATCTTCGATTTCATTCACGCAATGGATGTTTTTAAATCTTAACATCATATCCTTTATCCGAGGGAGATGGGCGATTGAGACGTATGAAATATAAATAAATGATACGTTTTCTGGAGAGCAAACTTGAATCCAGCATACAGGAGCTCTTACTGAGAACTTCTCCTTTCCTGACGGACACTGTAATCTTGCAGAACTTCTGATCAACACGATCTTTTGTCCATTTGCCAAGTAGATTTAATTCATTGAAACCCTCTTCCTTTGATTGAAATTCGAAGTTGCCACAGAATAAAAGCAGACACCATCTGGTGGTGCATTTTCTGTAATTCATTGCTCTAATGTTCTTTCGTGTCTTCTGTTATGCAGGGCTGAGGTTGGTCATTATCTTCAAAATGCAATCTTAGTTAGGGGTTTGTCTCATCTCTGCTTCCAAGGATGGTTGAGTTGTAAATCACCGGAGCTACTTAAAATAAAGCATATTTTTTCTCCTGACCTTACAAGCAGTTCTTGACTGAGAGATGCCTCTTATTTCACAGAGTCACACAGCTAAAAAGACTTGCAAGGGATTGATCTCAAACTTAATATCTACTTCTTCTTAATACAAGGAGACCTCTACTTACAACAGTTCATTTAGTGACTGCTCAAAGTTACAACGGCACTGAAAAAGTGACTTATGATCGTTTTTCACACTTACGACCTTTGTAGCATCCTTTGATCATGTGATTGAAATTCAGATGCTTGGCAACTGACTCGTACTTATGACCGTTGCTGTGTCCCAAGGTCATGTGATCCCCTTTTGCAACCTTCTGACAAGCAATGGGGAAACCAGATTCACTTAACAACCATGGGACAAACTTATCAACTGCGGTGATTTACTTAATAACGATGGCAAGAAAGGTCGTAAAATGGGGCAAAACTCACTTAACAAATGTCTCACTTAATAACAGAAATTTTGGGCTCAGTTGTGGTCGTAAGCCGACCTGTATATCTTCCTAATATGGATAATGGAATTCCTAACTCTGTAAACTAGATGCCTAAGTTGTTGTGGTTTTGAAAAGTGGTTGTGATGGGGACCAAATCTACATTCCATTGTATTTGGACTGCATCATCGTGATGCCCATAAGAAGGAATTTCACTTCTCATTTTGACATTTCCCTCCTTCCCAGGAATAAGTCGATTCTTCCTCAATCATGCTCTGATTTCTGGAGACATTTGGGGATAAGTGAAGAGTGATCCCGCCCTGACATTGTCAGACACAGGCAACTGGAAGAGTTCCAAGGATGGGTCACCTCCGTTTCTTTATTGTTGATGACCAACTTACAAGAATCTCACCAGACTGTCTTTCTACAAAGTGACAATAAAGTTATTCTAATAAAGTCATTCTAAGTCTCTTCCTCCTGGCAAATAGATGGGGAAGAAATTGAGGTAGTGGCAGATTTTATTTTCCTGGGCTCCGAGATCACCGCAGATGGGGACTGCAGCCAAGAAATTAAAAGACGCTTGCTCCTGGGGAGGAAAGCTATGGAAAAGTTAGACAGCATACTAAAAAGCAGAGACATCACCCTGCCAACAAAAGTGTGTATAGTCAAGGCTATGGTTTCCCCAGTTGCAATGTATGGTTGTGAAAGTTGGACCATAAGAAAGGTTGAGTGCCAAAGAATTGAGGCCTTTGAACTCTGGTGCTGGGGAAGACTCCTGTGAGTCCCTTGGACTGCAAGGCAATCCAACTGGTCAGTTCTAGAGGAGATCAACCCTGACTGCTCTTTAGAAGGCCAGATCCTGAAGAGGAAACTCAAATACTTTGGCTACCTAATGAGAAGGAAGGACTCACTGGAGAAGAGAAGAAGAAGGGAACGACAGAGAATGAGGTGGCTGGATGGAGTCACTGAAGCAGTCGGCGTGAGCTTAAATGGACTCCAGGGGACAGGAAGGCCTGGAGGAATGTTGTCCATGGGGGTCACGATGGGTCGGATACAACTTCGCAAGTAACAACAACAACAAAAGTCTCTTCCCCTGGGAAAGCCAGATATAGACCAAAGGGTTTGACCTCAACCAACCATGTCCTTTCTGAATGGACTCTAAACTGGGATGTCTTTTAACCCCCCTCTCTTATTGGGGCCTCTTCTCCTTCAGCAGGTGGTTCCAGCACAGGGTACCCCATCCAAGTCTAACTGTGTCTGGACCTGCTTAGCTTCAGCCACAAATGGCTAGACATTGTCCTTGGCTATGACATGCGAGCATCAAAAAATGTTCAAATAATGACTCATTCCAGGGTTTCTCAACCTTGGTCATATTAAGACCTGTGGGCTTCAACGCCCAGAATTCCCCAGCCAGCACAGCTGAATTGAAGTCCATAAGTCTTAGAGTGGCCAAAGTTGAGAAACCTTGACTTATGCAATCATTTTTTGTGAGTGAGTCTAATTTGGGATGACATCAGAGATTGGGTTTTTTTCCCCACAGTTGGCTGCTTTTATTTTTTATTTAAAGACTAAGTTGGCACATCGTTGTGTCCGTGGTATAACAATATATCTATAAGATGATGGACTGTGGGGAAAAAAAAGCCCTAGTTAATCAGTAATTTCCTTTAGGATAACTATTGTCCAGACAAAAATTCTGCTTCTTCACGGCAGTATCACAGCCATTGAGAGAGAGAGAGAACGAGAGAGTGTGTGTGTGTAAAATGAAATATATACAGTATTGAAATCAATATCTGTACGGAGACAAAGAACAAATCGGTCTGTCCTGCACGTGTAAACACAACACACGAAGCTATGATTGCACAGATAGTGCGATGCATCCAGAGGTCTTCGGTATTTGGTAATGATGTAGCTAATTACATTAGGTTAATGCGATAATGAGTTGTTTATTTAATGGGAAACATCTGTGCCCTGACCTTTCCTCATCCCCCAGCAGCATAGCACACAATTAAAAAGGAAAACACACACAAAGTGGAGAGGCTCGCAATACCCATAAAATCATCTTCTGCTTGCAAACAGGCCCGACAACTCCTAAGCCGCGATGATTTTTTACACCCCGGGTAATGGAATAAATACAGTCCAACAACACGTTGCTACTTCTCCAGACAGATTTAGCATAACACAATCTGAGCAAGAGGGTGTTGGGGAAAGGAAAGGGGGAAAGAAAAAAAAAAAAGAACCTAACAGAAAAGATGGTTCATTTACAAATGTAATTTCAATTGAAGATAGTTTTCCAATCTTCTTTCATTTGAGTCTCAATTGAGGCTCTTCTCTCCCCTCTGATGGCGTGATTAGACATCGGGAGGGCTGTTGGAGATTAGCCAAGCACAGAGAGAGTAAATGAGGACGGATGTTTTATCAGCGCAAGTCACAATATATGAAGGCAGATGTGTGTGCTCTGAGCTGTTCCCTCAAATTACGCTTATGGAATAATGTAGGCCCTTTTGATTCTCACAGATTACTGCTCCCACTGATCATGCTGTCAAAATCAAAGTGAGCACTTCATTCCCTCCTTTTATGCATGCCAGCTCTGTTTTGCTTTCGTAATGAGCAGATATGACCACCGCTTGCGAAAAGGGATAAAGACGTTCCCAGTGATAGATAGGCGAGAGATTAAATGGGATCTTTATGACTTCTGCAGCCATCAGTTTTGACTGCGCGATAAGATGAGTCGAGTCGGGCGCCCGATTTGTTCTTTATTGGAGCCAATATTAGCATGAGCTTAGCAGAGCAAAATCTGATAAAATCCATTTAAGGTGGAAAGCGCAGGAGCCTTTTAGACTTGGCAAAACTCCGGCTGCAGAGCTCTGCATGTGGCTGTTCTGGAAACCGGGGTGACTTCTGCTCACCAAGAACTGACTTTGGGCTTTTGTTGCGCTTGGCTTTTGGAGCGGTGTGTGTGTGTGTGTGTGTGTGTGTGTGTTTCCCCCAAAGTGTTGTTGATTTCGAGGCATACGTTTCAAGCCCCAAACTCTAGAGATTTCAATGCAAATGAAAACAGCTCAGTGTTCTTGGTTCTCCATGCTGTTTGGGTTGGTACAAGACATCAGATATGTCCCAAAGGTGCTTTTTCCAAGAGGCAACTGGACTTTCTGGTTTTTCTTTGAAAACGTTTCGCTTTTTATTTTATGGATGAGAAGCGAAACGTCTTCAGAGAAAAGCCAGAAAGTCCAGTTGCCTCTTGGAAAAAGCACCTTTGGGTCAACCGTGGCCTGGAGGACGGAGAATCTCCAGAGACATCAGAAATGAGCGTTCAAGACAATGATTGTGGTTCCAACGGAACCAGAAGGCCCGTCTTATGTATCCAAAACATGGGCACAATGGGATTTGGATATATTTGGAATATATATTCCAGAAACTTGGCTGGAATGGTTTCAGGTCTCCTGCTTGAGCACTAAAAGACCTCCGAGGTCCCTTCCGACTCTGTTACTCTGCTGTTGCTTTGGAAAGAGGGACAGGCAGATACCATACTTGGCTCACTGTCTCCAGGCTGGGCCAAACTAAGGTAACTCTTTGCATTCCCACCAACAGACTGCTAAAATAACAGAATGAATGAAATTAATTGTTTTAAAGCAGGTGGAAAGCTGTTTCCTTGCCCTGAATATTTATGCTACGTACTCCTTGGCTTGCAGGAAGTACATCTCAGACATACACAGTTGATGCTTTTGCAATATAAAAAGTCAATATTTATAACTCAGGGTTGAAATGAAAGGGCCTCGGTGCTGTCTGAGCTTGGTTATTTGATTGCAGACATTTCGTGACCCAGCTAGATAACATCATCAGTGCTAGTCTAGATAATGCTACTTAATTAGCACTGATGATGTTCCCTAGTTGGGTCATGAAACATCTGCAGGAAAGCCACCAAGCTCAGACCCAAAGGTGCTTTTTTCAAAGTCCAGTTGCCTCTTTAAAAAAAGCACCTTTGGGACAACCATGACCTGGATGACTGAGAATCTCCATGGACACCAAGCTCAGACAGCACCAAGAATCCCACAGTCCTCCTCCTCCTCCCTCGCTCCCTCCCTCCCTCCCTCCTCCTCTCTGCAAACCCCACGCCCTTCTAGCACTGATGATGTTACCTCGTTTGGGTCATGAAACATCTGCAAGAAAAGCACCAAGGGCAGAGAGCACCAAGGACCCTTCATTTCAACCCTGAGCTGAAAATATTATCCTTTATAGGCCTTTTATATTGCAGAAATGTGGTAACGAGGAAAGGATGAAAAATAAAGACCTCCGAGCAAGACCCCAGAAATCTATTATGGGCAGGTCTGCCACCCATTCATGGAAACCACGCTGATCGAAGAATCATTGTTAGCTGTCAAAGGGGAGGAGGGTTCTTTTTCCTTTTCCTTGTATACCAGCATTTTCATCATTCTGGCAATTTCCCAAAATCTGGGCCAGATTTTTCTAGTTCAGGATGTCCTCATAGGGGAAAGGTGACCTCAGTAAAATTTAACTTCTGTGAGGAGATCCGTCCACTAACTCAACCCTGTTATTTTCTCTGGAGGCTTTCCTGGAAGACCAAAATTCTGAAGCGAAGACGACTATGATCGTGAAAAACAGCGTAGTATTTTTGCAGTAGGGAAACATGCTGTTTATTAGTCAAGATTGATGAGCTTAAAACGGTGAAGTCAATCTTGATTTTTGGTGATCACAAGTATGCCATTTTCTTGACAGCATTATGAAGATCTTTTGTTAACCTCTTCTACCAGAAAATATTTTTCAACATCCTTGCCTGACCAGAAAGTCTGGAATTACCTAATAGCCAACCTGAAGTCCTTTCCTGAACTGCTCCTGCTTAGCTTCTAACATCAGCTAAAATGACCCGGATTAAATCTAAAATATTTTTTTAAAAAATCCTCTTGTTTCTGCCTACAAATACATCTGATACTCACACGAATATGCTCATGTGTAAACTGATGTATATCACAATGGATGGTCATGATTGTTGTCCTGTTATGATCGAAACAGATTCCAATTATATTTATTACTGTCTTATTTTCATTACACATTTTTCATATTCGGCTTTATGTGATATTTCAGGCTTCAGCACATTTACTACTTCTATATGGGCAACATATTTGAGACTGAACCTAAAAGTGTCAAGTGCAGAGGAAAGTAATTTTGCAAAATTAGCAAGAACAAGTATTATTATTTACTTCTGAGGATGCATTTTAAAAATGTGGTTGCAATCTAGAAATCGTTTGTCAGCACAGCAGAAGCACACGCCAAATGATATATTTTTCTTTTGTTTCCTTGCTCGCATTTGTTAAAATAAATAGATTTAAAAAAACCGCAAAGCCTATCAATCTTGTAAATGATATTGTATGTTATCATTTATTGTCACTTCCAAGCAGAATGATCAGAGCTTTGTTACAACCAAGTGGGATGCAAATTCTTTTATTGGAGCTCTGATGTCGGTTAGATAGCTAGATGTTTTGGACAGAAGCAGATTTAAAAATGGTTTTTTTTTTCTCTCCATTTTCCTCGCATTGTGTTCTTCCTATACTTTTAAATTCTACTTAGTGATAATATTCCCCTTGATATCAGTAACCAGTCAAGGCCCAGATGCAATGTTCAATCAGCAATCATTTATTTGTAGTAGGGTTTCACAAATGCTTTATGATTGGAAGGAAAGTATTTTGCTGGGATGATACATTCTACAGTTCCATACTATATTTAGCAGTCAATATAAAATGTTTTATATGGTTTATATGTTGCATAGCAGCCACAAATGGTGATAACAAAGCCACTCGCCAACAGGAGGTGCTGCTGGACTTACATCCAGAGGGCTCTGGGTCAAAAATCTTGAGAATGAATTCTTCTGATTAATTCATCAGCTAAATCTTTAGCTGCAGCAAGGATCTGACTGTCATTAAATTATAACAGGAAAAGGTTCATAGCTGGGAATGTCTGAATCTGTAACCAAAAACAGAGGGTGATCCTGAGAGTTAGCCCAACTGGTAGCACCAGTTACAAATCCCAATGAAATTATGCAGTTGGGGAATTTAACCATTGCTGTAGGTGAAGAACAAGGATTTAGTTTTAAGGATGATGGATACAGCTGTTTAAAATCCCACGTAAATTTTCTCCTGCTATTTTCTTATTATTTTAGGATTCGTAGCATCAGTAGATATTGGGTTTTTTTTTTTAAAAAAAATACTTTAACAGAGTGACAGAGTCGGAAGGGACCTTGGAGGTCTTCTAGTCCAACCCCCTGCTCAGGCAGGAAACCCTACACCATTTCAGACAAATGATTGTCCAATCTCTTCTTAAAAACTTCCAGTGTTGGAGCATTCACGACTTCCGGAGGCAATAGGATGGCTGAAATCATTTGACAGTGATTCACTGACAGTTTTTTTGCCAGTTTCCAGCCTTTGGGGCTGGTTTCCATCCCAAAAAAATACCCAGAGGAATACAGGACTTGCTTAGCAACAGCTGCGTTCACTTAGCAAACACATGTCGTTTACTGAACAACCACCGCAAAGAAAAATCTTAAAATTGGCTTGGCTATGTGAGTGCCTCGTTTCATGACCATCATGACTTTCCACAGAAATTCCAGGCTCCATTACAGTCATAAGTTAAGGACCATCTGTAGACAGCTGATATATACTGCAGACATCTCTTTCCTTCCAGCATGGGAAGCTAAAACCATTGACGGATACATAATACAGTAAAATATTATCTATATATTTCTTACAAGGAACTTGCTTTTCTACCCACAGGGGTGCAATTAGTGGACTTCAGTAGCAAATGGTTCAGTAGCAACCAGAGGTTGTGTGAAACCAGAGTTCCCACTAATATCCAGCCAGGCTCTCATCCAGGGGTGAAATGCTCCCGGTTTGGACCGGATCTGGCAATCTGGTAGCGATTGTGGCAGATGGTTCGGAGAACCGGTAGCGATGGTGGCGCAAGGCTCCACCCATCTGCCTGGATGTCGTTACTTCCTGCTTTTAAAAGGTAAAAAAAAAAAGGCTCTGATGATCTTGTGCAACAGCTGTGATCATCAGAGCATTTTTTTTACCTTTTAAAAGCATTTTTTTTACAACCTATTCGCTGGAATAGGTTGTAAAAAAATGCTTTAAAAAGGTAAAAAAAAAAAAGTTGGCCAAGTCACATTACCCACCACCACCAAGCCACGCCCACAGAACCAGTTGTAACAAATTTTACATTTCACCACTGCTCTCATCCATTCATCCAACAGGAAAGATGGTCACAAATGAAAGTCAATCTACGTGTCCCGGGATAACGTTGCAGGATCCAATCTGGGTCGGTCACCGGGACCAGAGGTTTAGTCTTCCGAGCTTTCGGACTCGTGCTGGAGCCCATCCTCAGGGAACTTCCCTCTCTCACCAGAAATGGTCCCCTTGAGTGAGATCTCTGGTTCGTTGGGAGTTTGCCACACTGAATTCTGAATCCCGTTTGCTCGGTTCTGACTTCTGCTCTAGCTACCTCAACTTCATTATTCCAGTGCTTTTCTCAAACCGAGTGTTTTTCCCCAAAGGGATCACAGAACAAATTTGCACTAAGGACTCGTGCAATCAATCTGCATTTGAGAGAATTTGTCACCGTTTTGCATTTGGTAAAGACCGGTTGGGTAATTATTATAGCACTGCATTAGACACTAAAGCTGGGATGATGAACAGTTCCTAAATACCACTGTGTGTCTTTCAATCCAATCTGATGTTTTAGTTCCCAGCCACAGTGAATGTGGTTTAATATACATTTGGAGAACCAAGAGACCATGTTTCACTCCCTCTCTTAATGTGAAATCAAAAACTGAGAACCAGCAGCATTCAAGCTTTCACCCCAGGACGTCAAGCCCTTGGAATTCAAAGCAGCTTATTTCTAAATAGAGCTGTAAAGCTTGGAGGAACTCCTTTCCTGCCTTGCCGGCTTGACTCTAAGTTGGCTTTTAAAAAAATCATGCTTGGAGTAAGATGCTTTGGCAACAGCTTGTAAGGTATTTGGGACTGTAGGATGTCCACAACCACCAACTCAGCAATTCACAGTGTTGGGTTCTACCATTTTTCTCTTTCAAGGAAGAAATTGCCAGTCAGGTTCCTTCCTCTGGGTGCATTCATTCAGACACAAACTTAAATTTAATTACTGTATATGTGCAAAATTTAACCATGAAAATGTACGCCTTTGCGGGTGGGATAAACAGCTCTGAATTATTTATTTATTTATTTTCGTCCAATCTCTAATGTCATTTGGAGCTACTTTTGCCCCAAATGCTATAATAGCACAGTGGTTATACCGTTTGCTTTGCAAATAGAAAACCTGTAGTTTCGTCATTTTTATAGCCACTGGCAAAACCCCTCTGCTTAAGCAGGAGACCCCATACCATCAAGTGGCTGTCCAATCACCTCCAGTGATGGAGCCCCCACAACTTTCGAAGGCAAACCATTCCACTGGTTAATTGTCCTCACTGTCAGGGAGTTTCCCCTTAATTCCAGGTCCTTTCTCTCCTTGGTTAGTTTCCATCTGTTGCTTCTTGTCCTGCCTTCAGGTGCTTTGGAGAAGAGGTTGACCCCCTCTTCTTTGGGGCAGCCCCTCAAATAGTGGAAGACTGCTATTATGTCACCCCTAGTCCTTCTTTTTATTAGACTAAACTTCTAATACCTCATTTGTTTGTGGGGTTAATGATCCAATTTGCTTCTGATACCTTCAGAATAACAGATCCAAGAATCCATCACAACCTCCCTTGGCAAAAAAAAAAAAAAAAAAAAAAAAAACCACAATGCAAAATGATAATTAATCCTAATTGTCTGCTCTTGTTTATGTGTGTGTGTGTGTGAAAAATTAATCTATCAGCTATTTGTAGGAAGCCTATGAAACCTATGCATCACCTGGGTTTTTCCTTGGCTCCCGTCTCCAACACTTCGGCCAAGTTTCCACCTTAAGGAGTAGGAGGAAGGAGGAAGGGGAAAAAAGAAAGAAAAAAGAAGAAGAATCAAATTGCAGAGTATAGACTGAAGCCCTTGCAATCGTTGTGACAAATACTAATGTATAAATCAGCCGCCCAGTCCAGGCCCGGGCTGCTGATCATGTTCTTTGCTGAAATGTCACCTGTTCCTATCTAACGATTTGCATAATGCAAAGCTTCTCACTCGTAAAATACAGATTAGGAGGGGAAGCCAAGAGTCATTCTCAAACCATGGAGCCATTTCAAAAGCAGAAGGGGGAGGACAGGGGGAGGGACAGGCTTTACTATTAACCCTGATGCTCCCATCGGTCTTTTCCATGTTTGCGTCTACGAGGAACAAAGCTGGGCACAGATAAACTGGCATTCCTTTGTGTCTGTCTGTCTGTCTGTCTGTCTGTCTGTCTGTCTGTCTGTCTGTCTATCTATCTATCTATCTATCTATCTATCTATCTATCTATCTATCTATCTATCTATCTATCTATCTATCTCACTGGGGTGGGGGCAACACACAAAACCTATCCAAAAATTGTCTATGCATCCTACACAGAGAAGTGAATCCAACATATTTTGCCCAGCTCATTCATGTTGGGTAATTCAATTCAATTTCAAATCTTTATTGTCAGCGCACAACATATGTACAATGAGATTGATTGAGCTCCCTCAGTGCACCCCCCCAACACAATACAACTCACAGTGAAGACAGAAAATCCCTAACCCAATAAATCATATTAACAAAACACCCAGTCCTATTGCGCCAGTGTGAACATGTTACATGTTGCACCAGCCCTGCAGTCCATCATACTACGTAGTTATTTCTCATTCAGGAGTCTGACAGCCCACGGATAAAAACTCTTCTTCAGCCTGTTTGTGCATCTGGCTATACTTCAATATCTCCTTCCCGATGGTAGGAGGGTAAAGAAGTGGTGACCAGGGTGAGAGTCGTCCCACGATAATGGGAGGGCAGTTTGGATCATTTTTAAATGGAACTTTTAGCTCTCTCTTCATTTCCTGTTCCTAACTCTGTTATTAATTATTATTTTAATTATTTAATTATTATCACTGTGTTTTTTTTCATTGTAAACCACCCATAGTTACTCAGGTGAGATGGGTGGTGTAGAATTTTGATTCTCTCTCTGTCTCGCATCTATCTATCTATCTATCTATCTATCTATCTATCTATCTATCTATTTATCTATCTTTCTATCCATTATCTATCTATCATCTATCTATCTATCTATCTATCTATCTATCTATCTATCTATCTATCTTTAACCTCTCTCATATCTATCTTTCTGTTTATCTATCAATCATCTATCAATCATCCACCTATCTATCTATCTATCTATCTATCTATCTATCTATCTATCTATCATCTATCTATCTCATATCTATCTTTCTGTTTATCAATCATCCATCTGTCATCTATCTATCTATCTATCTATCTATCTATCTATCTATCTATCTATCTATCTCATATCTATCTTTCTGTTTATCAATCATCCATCTGTCATCTATCTATCTATCTATCTATCTATCTATCTATCTATCTATCTATCTATCTATCTCATATCTATCTTTCTGTTTATCAATCATCCATCTATCATCTATCTATCTATCTATCTATCTATCTATCTATCTATCTATCTATCTATCTTTATCCATCTCTCTCTCCAGTGGTACCTTGGTACTCATCATTAATCAGTTCCAGGAATATAATAGGAATAAAGTCTCTCTCAGAGTCAGGTGGGCAGAATCTAAATTGATAAATAAATACCAATATAAATAAATAAAAAGTGTGCAGCCAACAGCCTACTCAATGAGTAAGCTGCCTTCTGAGGCGAGGCAAAGCGGTGCAATAAACTACATTTTCTGCACAGATTATTTAATAAAGAATCTAATAGAAGAGTATCAGTCATGTTCAGTTACTGACCGACTTTAATCATGCTAACATTTATAAAAGTGCATTGTATGAACTGCTGGGCTTTGTAAACCATGGTTTACAATTTAGTCTGCTCTATGAATTCAGCCACTATGTTTATCCGACCAAGCAGAGGAGCCCAGCGATTGAATTAGCTAACTAAACTTGGTGTGTAGGAGGTCTTAACTAGTTCTTTTATTCTTTTATTACACACCCATAAATCCAGCCTTATAGCCCTGAGGCAGTGCAGAGTGGAACATTCTTACATGCATGTAACATGTCACGGCATGTCTGAAGCTGTTAGTAGGACAACCCTACCAACCTTTTTTTTTAAAAATGGCAGTAATTAGGTTTATTTTATGTTTTTTGCATCTCTATCTATCTATGCGTGTGTGTAAAATATACAGTGTATAATGTATATATAATATGCATTATTTATATAGTGATAGGAGACTTAAAAGAATAACAGCGTCAGAAAGGACCTTAGAGGTCTCCTAGTCCATCCCCTCTTATGCCATTTCAGACAAATGGTCGTCCAGTCTCTTCTTAAAAACTTTAAGTGATGGATGTCCCAAAGGTGCTTTTTCAGGAGGCAACTGGACTTTCTTGTTTTTTCTTTTGAAGACGTTTCGCTTCTCATCCTAGAAGCTTCTTCAGCTCTGCCTGGATGACTGAGAATCTCCATAGACATAGACCAGGGGGGTGTCCAATCTCTTCTTAAAAACCTCCAGTGATGGAGCACCCACAACTTCTGGTGGCAAACTGTTCCATTGATCAATTGTTTCTCACTGTCAGGAAATTCTTCCTTAGTTGCTTCTCTCCTTGATTAGTTTCCATCCGTTGCTTCTTGTCCTGCCTTCTGGAGCTTAAAATATTAAAATATATTTTCAGTATTACTGATGTATTAGAAGAACCTTTTAGCTCTTTGCATACCTTGAAATGGTTGCCAGTAATCTCGGAGTTTAAACAGAAACAAACAAGAAACGAATCCTGCCAGCAAATTTATAATGAGTCACTTGTTATCCCTTTATATTCCTCATTGTACTGTAAGTGAGAGCCTCTTTTGACCTGGCAAATTAACCCTTTACATCTGTGAGCTTCTTCTCCATCACCTGGAAAGACTCTTTTTAAAAAAATCCAGAGTAGTCAATGGAATAACTTTGTCAATATTGGCTGTATCAGATCCCCCTTTGCTTTACATATAGAATATTTTTTGGGGGAAACTTCAATTACAATCCTCCTTGAAGTTCTTCATTAATACAAAGGGCATTACATGTATTTTAGTACTCTTTATATGAATGTATTACCCTTTGTAGAGTGCATTAAATCCCACAGACATTTAATGCAAAGGGAAAGGTACATATGGTGTCCTGGGAATAACAGAATGGCAGAGTCAGAAGGGACCTTGGACGTCTTCTAGTCCAACCTCCTGCTCAAGCAGGAAAACCATTTCAGTCAAGTGGTTTTCCAGACTCTTCTTAAAATCCTCCAGTGTTGAAGCACCTAGAACTTCTGGAGGCAAGCTGTCCACTGCTTAATTGTCCTCACTGTCAGGAAGTTTCTCCTTAGTTCTAGATTGAGTCCCTCCTTGATATGTTTCCCTCTGCTACTTCTTATCCTGCTCTTTGGTTCTTTGGGGAACAAGTTGAGCCCCTCTTCTTTGTGGCGGCCCCTCAAATATTGGAAGATGGCTATCATATCACCCTCGATTCCCTAATACACGAAATAATACATTATTTTGCATTCGTTCTGATCTTCCTTTTTAAACGCACACCCAAGAACCAGAGCAATTCGTGGAGCAAATGGACCAGGTGAGACGATGAGATGGGATGGGGAGGCCTCCGGGGTTGGAAGGACCCCTGCCTCTCCTTGCCCTGGGAACGAGAGCCGGGTTTGGCTGGCAGGGAGCTGGTTAATAGATGCTCCTGGCTGCCTGACTGAGCAGCCTAGTGACACCTGACTGAGAACTTCAGAAAGGAGTTGGTGGCTTATTAAAGCTGCGGGAGCCCAGCCGAACCTCCTGCCTACACGCTAGGATTGCTGTGTGCCCCCCGATAACTCGCAGCTGCTGATAAAGTCCACTAGTAATGGCTTTTTGCTAATGAGAAAAGTGCCGCTGATTATGACAAATTGCCCAGACCAACAGGCTAAGCTGCTACACAGGCTCTCAATTGTCAGTTGGGCTGATTTTTGCATTTCATTATTCCTTTCCTGATGTCCTGCTCCTTCTCCCGCTCAACATAGCCCGAGAGCCGCGTGTCACAATTTTAATAACACTTCTTTATCTCAATTTTCAACCCCTTCTCTCCCTGGAAGCCGGGAAGAAATGGATGTCGAAAGAACGAGGCTTATAACCTTGCTTGTACTCGGCAGCGGGGAAACCCTTCGGCCGCTGAGAAGGATTTCAAGGACCCCAAGAAAGGGGGGATCAGCATCAAGGTGCTCAGAGGGCCAAGCTTTGATTGCCACAAAGATCTTCAAACACCTGTCCAGATGGCCATTTCCTTGTCTCCTTGGTCAAAACCATCGGGGCCTCCAAAGGGTGCCTGGTTGGCAATATCAGGCCCCTTCAAGGTCACTTCTCTTCTGGAGCTTTTTGTTGTTGTTTTTAAATTGTTGTTGTTGTGACCAGTGTCAGATTTGATGGTGTCCAGCCACCGTCTTCTTTGAAGGCCTGGTTTCCTTTTACCTATAACTCTTCCAAACATTTAAAAAAAAAGTTAGGTCATGTTTTAAACCTGGTTAGAGGCATAACACCAATCCTGGATGTTACTTTATTTTATTTTCTGCTGAAATTCAGCCCACTTTTATTCGCAGCTGAGTTTTGAGGGCCTCCCCCCCCCAATCTTGGTGCTGGCAAAAGCAGACCCTGACATAGGGGATGTCTCAGGGATACATCCTTCAGAGTAGCGTTTCTTAACCTCAGCATTAACTCCCAGAATTCCCCTCTCCAGCCAGCATGCTTGATTTGGGAGAGGGATTCTGGGAGTTCACATCCATGCATTTTGCAGGTGTCAAGGTTAGGAAATGCTACTTGAGGGTATAAACACAGTGTACAAAATGGGAGACACTCAGATCAAATATAAGAATAAGAATAGAATTTTATTGGCCAAGTGTGATTGGACACACAAGGAATTTGTCTTGATGCATACGCTCTCAGTATACATAAAAAGACAAGATACATTCGTCAAGAATCATAAGGTACAATACTTAATGATAGTCATAGGGTACAAATAAGCAATCAAATCATATTAGGAAACAGTCAATATAAATCGTAAGGATACCAGCAACAAGTTACAGTCATACTGTCCTAAGTGGGAGGAGATGGGTGATGGGAACGATGAGAAGATTAATAGTAGTGAAGACTTAGTAAATAGTTTGACAATGTTGAGGGAATTATTTGTTTAGCAGAGTGATGGCGTTTGGGAAAAAACTGTTCTTGTGTCTAGTTGTTCTGGTGTGCAGTGCTCTATAGCGTCATTATGAGAGTAGGAGTTGAAACAGTTTATGTCCAGGATGTGAGGGGTCTGTAAATATTTTCCCAGCTCTCTTTTTGACTCCTGCAGTAGACAGGTCCTCAATGGAAGGCTGGTGGGTAGCCATTGCTTGAAAGTATCATTTCACTGTATTGAAAATATCATTTCACTGTACATGTGGACTTGGTTTCAGCATCCTCAGCTTGATATCTGAAAAATGGGGATAATGAAAGAGGAAGGAAGGAAGGAAGGAAGGAAGGAAGGAAGGAAGGAAGGAAGGAAGAAAGGAAGGGATTGTCTTTCATTGCATCTTCAGAAAACCGCTCATTTCAAAGAGCCCTTGCTGAAATACATCTTTTGCATGGTTACTTAATTACATCAGATCTTTCACTGATTTTTATTGCTCCAAGGAATTCAATGATTAGATAAAATTGCCATTCTGAGATACAAGGTTGCCCACGTTGCTATTTTTTTAAAAAAAGTCATGTTAGTTTAATTAAGTATTATCACTGCGCTTTATCTTATTAAAGTATCGGTTAATAAGAGCCAAGAAGTGGGATTTAATTTCACTTTTGATCCAGCGTGCTTTTAACCTGTGTTCTTTTTATCCTTGGCCCTTAGAAACGGTGTGAGGAAATTATACAAAGGACATCATTTGTTTTCTCTTTTCCCTGTTTTTGCAACTGAGACATCAGCTTTTCCTTGACAGAAGGCAAGTGCAAAGGAAGATATATTTATTTTTTTTAATTCTCTGAGGCTGATCCATTCAGCTCCTTTGAATGGCAGGACGCCCATAGCTGGAATTTTGGCAGAATGAAAAATTCACATTTTAAACATTGCAAGTGCCAATATAGGATTTCTCTCTCCATATAAATAATTGGGGGTGGGGGGGTGGGGGGTGGAAGAGTTTGTATTTTGCCCTAATCTTAGAATTCCAACTCTGTGTTAGGAGTCAGGATAGACTGGTACAAAATGTGGTAGATGGGGAAACTCTTTGGCCAGTGGAACTCCAGGCAGATGGACTCCCCTCTGCCCCCAAGGAAGGAAGGGCTCTGGTCTTAGCTACATTCTGCCAGAAAATCTGAATCTATTGTGCGTGGGCAAGTGTTTGTGTGTGTTGAGAACTTGCTCATGAAGAAAATACAGGACTCATCTACAACACGCAATGCAGAAGACCTCCATGAAAACCAACAGCCCCAGCCATCGGACCATGTGGTCAAAACTCCCTAATCTCACAACCCATGGACAGAGTCAGCCATAGTCCCAGGAAAGGAAAGGAAAGGAAAGGGAAGGGAAGGGAAGGAAGACTATTGAGAAGGGAAGGGAAGGGAAGGAAAAGAGATGGGAAGGAGAAAGAAAGGAAACAAAAAAAAAAGGAAAAAGAAAGGGGAGGGGAGGGAAGGAAAGATGGAAGGGAAGGGAAGGAAAAGAGATGGGAAGGAGAAGGAAAGGAAAGGAAGAAGGAAAGGAAAGATGAAAGGAAATAAATGGATGAAGAAGGGAAGAGAGGAAGACGGGGAGAGGGAGTGGGGGGAAAGAAAAGGAGGAGGAGGAGGAAGAAATAGGTGTCTGATTCTCAAAGGAAGCAAACTTGTTCTAACTTTAGCTCTAAGCTCTTTTTCCTCTGACTTGGAAACCTGAAATTCATTTGCCACAAGAAGGAATTAACAAGGTCAAGACAATTTAAAGTCCTTCTCCTTCCTTCCTTCCTTCCTTCCTTCCTTCCTTCCTTCCTTCCTTCCTTCCTTCCTTCCTTCCTTCCTTCCTTTTATATAACATCCCAAATTAGAGTCTCCTGTTCCTTTAGCGTACTATTAAGTGTGTGTCTTTTTCTAGGGGGAAGGAACCAATGAGGCATGAATGGTAATTGAGGGAAATAAAGAGAGAAATCTACTGATCTCTCCACCATCTTTCTCAAAATGTTTGGAGCACTGATATTTGGTTTTTAGGGCAATATAAATATTTATGCTGAGACCTGAAAAAGCTACCAAAGCTAAAGCAGAGGAATGTTGGGTTAGTATTTGAATGGTAAAAAAAAAAAAAAAAAAAAAAAATCCAAGATGGCAGCCAGAATGATGTCGTGGAAGCTCCTTCGGCTTTGCATGTATAAAAAAGAGGCGGGACTTCAACCCACCATCTGCCAATCATCTTGGATCTTTTTGACCACACCCTGTAGACACCCCTGACGGATTTCCTTCAGGATTTGAACTCAGGATTTGAACTCAATTTGAGAGAAGCTTTGCTTTTTTCACCTGAGATTTTGCTTTTAGTACCTCTGAATATGTTCCAAACCATCAAAGGAATATATAACAGCTGGTGCTATTTCCTTGTTCCTTGTTTTTGTAGCTATTTCATTTACTGCTGCTTTTGTTTACTTTTTGCCTCCATTCTATTTCCTATTATTTTCTGCTCCAGGAATTCCAGAAATTTAAAACTTAGAGCAGAGACCCAGTGGCTAAATAAGTCAGCACCCTTCTTCACATGCCTTCCAGTTTCATTTTATACCATTATGACAAATCGTGACAAAGATGCTTCAAAACATTGGACGGGACTGCTCACCTCGACAGAAGAGGAAACTTTTTAAAAAATCTGTCGTTATTCTCTTTATTCTTTCAAATCTGGATCCTCTCTTTTAAAATAAGAGTTTAGAACAGAAGATCTAAATAGTTTGTAAAAGATGCTGGCGGGCAAACTCAGCCATGCTGGCATTTCAATGCTTCCTGCATTTTCAAACAACCACAAAGCCCATCGTTCATGCTGTGGTATTTCATTTGTAGTGTAGAGAATGTACTAATCGCCTTATTTAGGTCTGAGGGCTAAAAGACCCTTCCTCATCATTGCAAAGCTGCTTTATTGACATAAAAACAGAGAAAACAGAGGGCAGAGAGCCTGACCTTTGAGTGTTTTGCTTGTTTGCTTTGTTTTTCTTTTTAATTAATTAATTTTTCATTATTAACTTTTCATTTATCTTTTAAATATTATTATGGTTTGTTACGCAGTCAATCGGACTGAATTTGGCATTTTTGTCCATCTATCCAGTCCTTCCCAAGGACCTGGGAGAGGCTGATATGTATGTCTGATGGTGTTAGAATATCATTGCAGGATTTAAGCTGTTCCAAGCAAGGCTGCCTTTTGCAATTAACTGATGGTGAATTTGTCAGTGCCGATTACTATTTTTTTATTTTATTCTATTTTTATTTATTTATTTTTTGGGATACGTGTTTATCCCAAGCATGTTTAAACTCAGGAGTTAAGGGGCACAGCCTGATGTTGAACCAACTGCCATCCAGTAATGCTCTCTTACACCCCTTTAAAAATTGTATGTAGAAAATAGCCTCTGAACTCCATTCTTTCTCTCAGTTGGGTGTGCCAAATTGGACATTTTGAAAAGAACTGGCCATTTCTCCTTCCTATCGCAGTTGGAGGCTCCGTGTTTTTAACCAGTCCGTCTAAGTGCTGGTAGAAGTCTACTACCTAAAACATACTTCAAAATACATATATATACATATTATTTAGCTCCATTGGCTAGTTATACTGTTATTTAAAGGGGTCACCGAGAAGGCCAATGCTTATTAAAACGGCGAAAGAGAGAGAGGTAAACTCATAATGGGCTTTTTCAAGTGGAACAATCATCTTATCTAATATGTTTGAAAATGTAATCCATTACGACTAATTACCATGTTGGCTTTGAGAAAGACAATCACGTTCCCTGGGGGTCTCGGGAACAGCCAAACGGCTCTCGGCTCCCTCTCTTCATTGTTCTTCCCTGTTCCCGATCCTCTTCCCACCCTTTTCTCTCTCCCAAGAAAAATGTCGGCCTTCGGACATTAGTGGAGAGGGCTGAGGGTCTCCCTATCGGGCTGAAGCAGCAGCTAAACAATATTAGCCAATCATTTTTGATAGATGAAGCATGAAAATTAGTTCCAGAGTTTAACTGATAACTGAAACCACAGAGTTACATTCCATTATGGCAGCCTTAATTGATGAGCTCATTAAGGCCATTATTAGAGAAATTGATTTCAAATAGGCAGTTAAAACTGGCTGGCAAAAAGGAGAGAGAGAGAGAGAGAAAGAGAGAGAGAGAGAGAAAGGAAGAAAGAAAGGGGGGAAAACCAGTAAAGAGATACAGCACAATGTGAAGAAAGTAACCAAAATACATAATGAAGCAAGTAATTTTATAGCTTATTAGTTGCCGTGTGGATTTTAAACACTCGTTTTATGTACTAATACAGCTTTTGTAGATGGCGTCCATTAGGGGAGCCCTGAATGCCGCCAATCTTTAATGCAGCCCTGCTACTAATTAATTAATTAACCCCCAGCTGAAGCAATCAATTAGTCATGCAGAATCAGCAGCGTAAAGCCACTCCAGGTATTGTCTAGCAGGAGCCAAATTGGGAGTTTCTGCTTGAGGTTGGCTTATTTTTCTTTCCATTGTTCTTTAGGTTAATGGAAACAAATGGGCATAAAGTCGTAGGAAGATTCTTCTGAAAATGACGTTCATGACTGGGAGGAATTGCTAAAGCAGCATCAGTGTAATAGTTCTTCTTTGTTGCATTTTTCATGGAATGTGGCTTCTAAAAGGACTGGATAAAAGGAAAAATTGCTTTAAACGTGGCATGCCTTGGGCTACGAAGGTCAACCCCATATGTGACCAGAAGAAGATCTGAAGGCAGGTTGGCCCAGTTCCCTCCAGCACCCTACTTGCCTTCAGATCTCTAAAGTTCTAGAATGTCAACTGATTGGTGCTTTCTCATTGTTTCTTTCAATAATAATAACAATAACAACAACAACAACAACTGTATTGTCATTGTACATGTATACACAGTATACCCATACAACAAAATTCACTTAACACCCAAAAACCAGGCCCAACATACGTAACACCCCCCCCACCCCCACCCACCACAAATTCCCCACCCCAAACCACCCAAACATCCACACAACAGACCAAGTAATGCTGTCCAACAGTTCACTGATGGTGGCCCTTTAGTTCATCGTTGAGTGCAATTATAGCTCTGGGATAAATTGCAATTATAGCTCTGGGATCTTCTGCATGTGGTGGAAACTGGAGAACCAAAAAACCAGAGGGAGGACAGTCCCTTTGTAGATAAGGAGAAGAAAGTGTGTCTGACCTCTAATAGACGGTAAGGGTTTGTAGGAAGAACCTTGAGGAACAGGAGGAAGAGAAGCAACCAAGATAACAGTCAGATAAAAGAAATTTGAGTCTAAAGCAGAAATGTAATGTGAGAAAGCATCATATGACGTGACCCTTTGAAGTTCTCATGAAGATAAAGAAACGGAGAGAAGCATATTTAGGCTTGCAAGATTCAGTTCCTGCAACTGTATAACGAAAACGGTATTGGCATCCATAACTTGGGTTTTCTAGTTGGTCAACCAAGGCTGACACAAAGGAAGCTGAATTGTTGGGACTTCTTCTTCTTCTTCTAAAGAAGCATGGATTGTGCCATGGATCTGGAGCCACGTGGGTCTCACCAGGTTTCCAGGATGGTTGTAGAAGCTTCTTATCCACTCTGCCTCCAGCGAGATGAGGAAAGAGGACTTGATGGTTGATAATGGATGGTGATAAGTGAACGTCCATTCTTGTAAAAATAAATGGTTCCCTCTTAATATAGAGTTATGCTTCCTTCAGGGATAGATAATTCTTCTGTGCATTAAACTTCTCAGAACTGCTGGGAGATCTTTTCTCTGCTATTGTACTTGTTCTCACACATCAGGCTGAGCCATAATGTGTCTATTTGATCCAGGCTTAGTATGCCACGCAAATCTAGCCATCAGGGGTTTAGAAACCATGCTTTATGACTTAGCACAACATATGAATGCAGCCAGGGTCTGCAGGGAATTTTAAAAAACAGGGAAATTGAGACAAAAGACACTCGCCATAAGCCCCCACCCCCAAAGCTTAATATTAAACAAGGGAGGCCAACTGAAGAAAGAATATTCCGAAATGACACCATCTAATCTACCTCGTCCCACTCCTCATCTTCTATTTAAATAACTCCAATTAAGTGGGTGTATTCTCTTGGGCAGTGAGCTTTGTGGGCTTTAACCTGGTGGCATGGAGCGCTCCCGTGCCCGGCAAGCACGGGGGGGGGGGGGGTTGCGTGTCTCACAATGCTGGCCTTGGAGGGGAGATAATGGGGGAGGAACGGAAAAGCAGGAGGGAAGACTTCAGAATCAGGCAATAGGTGTCATCCATGGCGAGCAACATTGAATGTCCTTCTTCTCGTCTTCCTGCTGGGAGAAATGGCCCTCCACACGCTCCGTGTCTGATTAGTGGCTGTGCCTTTTTTTCTTTTTCTTTTTGCTTGCAAACTGGAACTGCTCAAGAGACAATGAGTAGCGTTTCAGGAAGAGGTTTCAAGGCAAGGGGACGTTAATTACAATCAATATTTTGTTAATTCTAGCAATGACAGCCGAGCAGTAAAGCTAAACAGTAAAGGTGTTGATTTTTCATTTAAACCAATGGCTTTGTGATTAGTTCTTCAACCTCCTGCCAAACGCTGGGTATTTTTTTTTTTCCCTTCACAGTTCAGGGAGTTCGCCCGCTTTTAACGAGCGCTCGCCTGACTTTCTCAAATATTATTTTGACTCTGAAATGTTGAACAATTCTGAAACGTTCTGGTGTATTTCAGATGAAATAACGGTTGTCATTTTCTGCTTTTATTGCTTTAATAGGCAATGCGATTGAAAATGGTCTATTAAAGTTACTCATTTGGACAAGATTGTCTTATAACCATTTTTTTTTTAATTTAGCGGTTCTGGAAACCCCGACCAAACCACTGCCATTTAAAATCTATTTAAATGCCTGTTTAGACAACATTTACACACTTCTGTAAATAAGGTTTGCTGCGGTGCTAAATATGGAAGTGCACCCAATGTTCTGTTTTGAACAATGATTCTCGGTTTTAAATTGTGCCTTCTTAAAAAAAATGCTTTTAGCACCGTACTCATTGGATTAATCAGATGTAAAACCGGGCTTTTGAAATGAATGTGTTATCTTTGCTATTCAATACTGATGAGGAAAAACAGATGAAAGGAGGTGTCTCTGGAGCTTCTCAGTCCTCCGGGTCATGGTTGTCCCAAATATGCTTTTTTTCAGGAAGCACCTGGATTTTCTGGTTTTTCTTTGAAGACGTTTCACTTCTCATCCAAGGAGCTTCTTCAGCTCTGACTGGGGAATGAAAGGATTTATATTCCTTGCAGACAGCTCGTCAACTGCAGATCTGTACATTGGGGAAACAAAACAGCCACTCCACAAACACATGATGCAACATAGGAGAACAAATCCATCAGGACGAGATTCAGCAGTTCGCCAGCATTTGAAAGACAAAAACCACTCTTTTGAAGACAGCAAAGTCCACATTTTGGAAAGAGAGGCATGCTGGTTTGAATGAGAGGTCAAAGAGGCCATACATGTCAAAACTGAACAGCCTTCTCTCAAGAGAGGGGGAAGGATACGACCTCATCTATCTCCACTCTACAACACAGTCCTTTCAGCAGTTCCAGGAAGGCTCCACTCAGTGGTAGTAATCAGCTGGTTCTATCCAGTTTGGGCAAACTGGTAGCGGTGGCTGTGGGAGACTCCACCCACCCGCCTGGATGTCATCACATCACATTTTTGATGCTCTGCGCATGGCACAGAAGGTCCTGTGCATGTGTGTAAATGGCGCGTGTGCTCACATTTGTGAACCGGTAGCGAAGGTAAATGAATACCACTCCTGCTCCACGCCCATTTACACTACTCAGGTGACCCTAAGGACACAGATAAACCTCCAAGTGGCCTCAACGACTCTCTAAAAAGGATGCAAATGACCAGCTGTCTGCAAGGAGTATAAATCCTTCCATTCCCCACTATCCAGTTAGAGCAGAAGAAGCTTTCTGGATGAGAAGCGAAACGTCTTCAAAGAAAAATCAAAAAGTCCAGTTGCGCGTATTTTCACCAATTTTCAATTAACTCTATCCTTATAAATCTATAAACTGAAATAATTTTGAAGTGGTTTCATGAAACATCTCTTTATACTGACCTTTATCTCTTTCACACTGTCTTCATAGGCATACATTCATATATGCAGATTTGCACAACTTTTGCTAGGTTTTTTTCCCCCCTTTTTATTGCTGAAGATTATTATAGATTATCCTTTTTTTTAGGGGACATAATTAAAAAAGGGATATTGCCTGCAATGTCAAACTTTGTTACATTCCGTTTACATTCAATGTATACATGTTCAACCGGTCTCTTAATTTTATTTTTCATTTTAAAAATTAGCCTCCAAAATGGAACTCAAAATATCTCCTTTTAGATCATGATTAGTTTTAAGGGGACAAAGTGGTTTCAGAGCAAAAATTAAAACTACTTGTAAAATATGCACTTGTTCATTTTAAAAAAAAAGCAGTAATGCATCATTTGAAGCAGGTTTTAAAGGCAGAGTTTACCCTGTGTTGCATAATACAAGGTGAACTATCCATAAATGCTGCTTTTTCTGATATAAGAACAAAAATGCACCTAGTTAATCCTGCTCACCGTTTGTTTTTCCTACCCTCACCTGCTGCTTGAAACCATTTCTATGCCTTTCCTTCTTTGCACACCTCATACACACAGTGTGACATAGATTGGGATCCAACATCTTTTGCCCTTTACTTACAAGTGAAAAGGAAAAAATGGTAGAAATTTTGCTTCGGTCCTTGTAGCGCGGAAGAATGTGTCTAGGGAAATCAGCACCTTTATTTTTTTCTTCGGAGATAGGTCAATCTCACAAGAGATAAACTGAATCAAATTTCATTTAAAAAAAGAGAGAAAGAAAATATGAAGGTTGCTTTTTATGACTTGCTACTTACTTGCAAAAACATGAGTGCTGGAGGAAGTGAAAAGAGAGGGCTGCTCAAATCACAGGCAGCATCTTAGAAGAATTTCCAGTAGGAAAAATACCCGGGAAAATTCAAGTCTCAGATGGGATCAAAGATTATGTTGATGTGTCAATTTAGAAGCAATTTTGTTGTAAAGAGATGCCAGTTTGCATAAAACACAATGACCCAACCCAAACTGTAACCTGTTGTGGCCCGCCAGTGGCCAGCAGAGCTGGTAGCAGATTCGGACACTGAGGAGGTTGGGGAGAACGTGGGCCAGTCCTAGAGTCTGGGGAAGGCTCAGATGAGGGCTCTGAGTCAGAGGCAGAGAGGGGGCCAGGGCCATCTGGTAGTTCTTTGCTGCCTCCGGAGTCTCTGGAGTCTGACATCAGCAAGGCAGAAGAAAAGAGGGAGCCTGTTCCCAGTGTGTGCATGCGCAGAGCTGCCAGGAGACAGGAACAATTGAGAAAACAGGGTCGACTTGGGAGTAAGGCTTGGAGATGATTGGCCCCTCCCATAAGACATAAAAGAGAAGCGAACAGGATATGAGCTTTTGCAGGAAGCAATTAATTCATCTGGCCGATTCAAGATGTGAAAATGCTGTTTGTGACTCTGTGCCAAGTTTGGCCTTGCCCTGCATCTGGAAATTAGCTCTCCGGCAGCGTTCCACGTGAGATAGGTGGGTGTTGATAACCTTCCTCTGAAAAACTGTTTATCAAGCCTTGTGGACTGTAAATGAAAGTAATTTACAGCTGTATAAATAAAAGAGGCTTGCCAGGACTATGTTTGTTTATTTTCTAAGGAAGCCTAGGTGAGAATATAACCTGAAAAATCTTGGTTCCTGCAAATTAATTAATGTTCCCAACATATATATTTAGTCTCCAACCTTGTTTAGAGGATGGGAAAACATTGGATCTCTTTTATTATTACACCCTACCTTGCAACCTTGGCAACAAAAATAAACTTTGATTAGATTCCTACTCATAGAACAATAAAGTTGGAAGGGACCTTGGGGATCTTCTGCTCCAATCCCCATTTCAGATAAGTGGTTGCCCAGTCTCTTTTTGAAAGCCTCCAGTGATGGAGCACTCACAACTTCTGCAATTAAACCATTCTACTGGTTAATTTTTCTCACGCTCAGGAAATTTCTCATTAGCTCTAGGTTGCTTCTCTCCTTGGTTAGTTTCCATCCATTGCTTCTCATCTTGCCTTTTGCTGCTTTGGAAAATAGATTGGCTCCCTCATCTTTGTAGGAAACCCTCAAATATTGGGGCCCCTACAATATCAAAAACGTCTTGCTTGTCTTCCTTTTGGCAGAGAGATGCCCCTGGTTTCATAAAGAACGAAAGCTTTTCAGCCTAGTGTAGAAGAATTTGTGTAAAGCCCTCCTTCTCCTACGAGCATCTCTCTTCAAGAGCATCTTGCTTAAGGCAGGAAGGTATTCGTGGCCTCACCTGGTTTTGAGATTCCTAGTAGTACCAGTTTTGAAATACACCTACAGCTACCAACCCATCAATTCCTTGCAGAGATCCCTTTTTTTGATCGGAGGATCCAAAATGGCAAATTTGAGAGGAAATAACAATGGTTCCCGCTCATACAAATAGAGCCAATCTTTCTGCACCACCCATCTCTTTCACTCTGATCAGCCATGCAGTCTCTTTACGGCCTCCGCAGATTATCGTGTTTCTGTTTCGCTGGCCTCTTTGTTGGAGAAAGAAAGGCTCTGCGCATCCTGCAGAACAGAAGAAGCATTTCAGAAAAAGGGATGTCACCTTACTTTATTTGAGAGATTCAGTGGAAATCCTGAGAGGTCAAGTTCACAAATCTGCTTGGCATAAGCACCGGCGCTGCCCGTTGCTAAATGGCCTTTTCTGCTCCGTTATTTCTTGTTACACATTCATGACTTCTTTCTTCTCGGTGAGCCAAAAGCTCTCCAGACCTGACGTATGAGACGTCTTAAGGACAAAGGAAAGAAGTTTCTGACATAAACGCCTCCCATGCTGGGACCATAAATTGTGACAAGACTTCCCTGGGCTGCCCATAATAAGTGAAGACATTGGACTCTTCATTGGTTCTGTGGCTTGTTTATGATGCTACGCTGGGCTTGAATCACTTCTCAATTGGTTGCTTCAACAGATTGAGTTTTCATTAAAATGAGGCGTGTGTTGTTTAGCTCGCTGCTTCTCCACCCCCAAGTGACACGGACTACGATATGATGGCTTCTAAGACCTTGGCCCACCCTTAGTTTTGAGAAGAAGTGACCCGACTCACCCCCTGTGAAGTTTCTGATTCATGGAGCATCAGGTTAAGAATGGAGAAAGGAAGTGTTGTTTTTCCTGTCACATGGATGATTTATGGGATTTGTTACTGCAAAATGTGTTGATGGTCGCTAGCTGAGAAGGTTTTGATTACAGATGAAGAAACGAATGGAGAAAGATACCTCTGTTGTCCCAAAGGTGCTTTTTCAAAAGGCAAATGGACTTCGTTTTTCTTTGAAGAGGTTTCGCTTCTCATCCAAGAAGCCTCTTCAGTTCTGACTGAATGGGGGAGGATGGAAGGATTTATATTCCTTGCAGTCATCTGATCGTTAGCGCTCTCTCTGAGAGTCCATCCTCTTGGAGGTCTATCTGTGCCCTCAGGGTCACCCTTTTGCACTGTTCAGGTGACTCTGAGGGCACAGCTAGACCTCCAGGTGGCCTCTGCAATTCTCAGAAAGAAAGAGCATTAACAACCAGATGACTGCAAGGAATATGAATCCTTCCATCTTCCATCATTCAGTCAGAACTGAAGAAGCTTCTTAGATGAGAAGCGAAACATCTTCAAGGAAAAACTAAGTCCAGTTGCCTTTTGAAAAAGCACCTTTGGGACAGCCACAAACTGCATGACGGAGAATCTCCATAGACAGATACCTCTGTTAATATCAGTCTTGGCAAGCTAAGTAGAATCTCGAATCTGAGAAACAATGTAATGAATATTTGCTAAGATTCCCTCTTTCATTTTTTAAAAGTGTGCCTTCAAATCCTTGTGGTCGCCTGGCAACCTCCTGGATCGGTCCCTACAGTTTTCTTGGCAAGGTTTTTCAGAAGCGGTTTGCCATTGCCTCCTTCCTGGGGCTGAGAGAAAGGGACTGGCCCGAAGTCATCCAGCTGGCCTTGTGCCCAAGGCGGCACTAGAACTCACCGTCTCCCAGTTTCTAGCTTGATGCCTGAATCACTGCAACAAACTAAGTCTCTTTATTTGGATACTGGAATAAAAAATTGTCTATGTGTTAAGGGCACAATTAACATATCATGGTATTTAAATTTACAATTCATTTGAATACCATCCTCAGCTCTACATATTCACAAATAAAGAGGAACATGCAAAATACAATACAATGCAATATCAAGATATATGTATTTGGCCCATTTCGGACATCCATCCATCCATCCATATCTATCTATCTATCTATCTATCTATCTATCTATCTATCTATCCATCCATCCATTATCTATCTGTCTATCTATCTATCTATCTATCTATCTATCTATCTATCTATCTATCTCTATCTATCTATCTATCTATCTATCTATCTATCTATCTATTCATCCATTATCTATCTATCTATCTATCTATCTATCTATCTATCTATCTATCTATCTATCTACCTACCTACCTACCCACCCAATGCACTCTCAGTAACTCCGGGAGGTTTACAAAGATAAAATATTTTAGGATACAAATACAAGAACCCATCCTTTCTCTTTCTGTTACCCATTAAAAAAGATTTAAGAACATCGCAATATCACCATGCAGTGTGTCCTCTGATGACTGGGATATCAGAAGGGGAAGGGATAGAGATGGCCATCTAGGGAGAATGTTCTTGAAAAACTCACCTGCAGAATTAATCAGGGGTGGTTCTAGATTAATTCATCTGGAATACTGTCACGAACATTGTAAAATGTCCTCTAAAGCAATCTCTCTCTTGACGTGGGTGGATCTGGAATTTGATGAAATATATTTAATTCTTTCTCTCTCGTTTTAAATTGGGAAATGGTGGGAAGTCACAGACATTTTGGAGGGATAGGAAAATGGGTAGCAGGAAATGCTGCTGCCGTCAGATCAATCTTTGCATTTTCCAGAATTAAACTGGCTCCAAAAAGCCACCAGAGAAATGGGAAAGACGTTCTCCAGCACACCAAGAATAACCCTGAAAAACAGAAACTCTAAAGCAGGTTTTTAATGCAAGATTAATTAACACTGAGGAGAAAATGGGCAACAGGAACTACTTTCTAAAATGAAAAACCTATTATTATAAGCTTTATATTGTAAATTTTTAAACACTTCAAATACCAAAGTTAGGACGTAAACCTACATCAGGCTAGGCTGCTGCCATGTGACGAAGCGTCTTCTATATTTCTTTACGTTTCAGCCTTCTCCAAGACTTTAATCCTTTTTACCCCAGAAAGAAGAAATGCACCCATAAATTATTTCTTCATTGAATCCTTTTTATCAAGGGAAAATAAAATCCTGCCCAGTTTGATGGCTGATACTTAATCAGTCGCATGATTATGGCTCCCTTCCCCTTGTGTGGCTCAAAGAGAGGTTTTTCCACCATTTGCACTCTTTTTTAATCCATAGGAAGTCAATTTTCCAGTCATATATTAGTTTATTTTATATTTTCAAATTGATTCTTCTATATATTGATTTCCCGTTGTGTGCATTGTGTCGTGATCTGGGATTATGCGTTTAGCAGAAGTGGATATTCCTGCCACATAACAGTTGGTGCAGCTCCATATGGCGCTTATCTTGAAAAGGGAGAGTCCAATTTTATTGAAACCGCTAAAATCCCACTTAATTGAATTTTTTTTCCCTCCCCGAAACATACAAGCTTAGATACTTTTGGTCTTCAATTCAGCTTTAGCCATATGGTGTTTAAATTTCCAAACCTATAAAGACCTTTGTGGAGAATCTACAAATATTGTATTTTTGATACGGTGAATTACCGTAGAAGGCTGGAGGTAAGAAGCAGTGAAATATCAATACTTTGTAGAACATCTTTTGATCATGCCGTCTTTTCATGGCCTGTTTAACACATTCCTATGGAAAAAGATCACGTTTGAACCTGCATTGTACAATGTTAGAGCCCTGAAATGCTGCAGAATAGCATTAAGGCTATTCACTGGAACTTGCCAGCTTCAGGCAGAGAAATACACATTTTTTCTGATGCACAGAGGGGTGTGGAGAGCTGGGGATGGGAGCTGCTAAAATGCTGAAATGAAAAGCTTTTGAATTTGTTGGGACTGTGTAGGTCAGAAGCAACCTCTGGCATTTTTAGAAGGTGTCCCCAAGTGATTGTTTCAACACACACACACAGATAGGGAGAGAGAGAGAGAGAGAAGGGGAAGGGGGGAGAGAGAAGCAGAGAGAAGGAAAGAGAAAGAGAAAGAAAAAGAAAGGGAGAGGGAGAGAGAGAAGAAAAATTCCACTTGAGATTGGCTAATGCTTTTCATGACATTCACCTGCTCCCAGGTTTAAGCAAGGACTGCAACTTAGACCTAAATATATAGCAGTCAACAGAGTAGATGAGAAGGCAGCCATTATCCACACCAGGAGAAGGCCAAAGGCCCCTTGTATAAATGGCCTTTGGCTGGAGAGAGGTCTCCGCTGGCTAGAAGCTAATGAGGACTTTTGCAAGTGTTTGTGTCCAAGTTATGCAACCTTTCCTTCAAGGAGAGTCATTCGTTTACCTCCTGCTACTCAACCGGCTGTGACCCTCCATTCGACTGCAGCTTTACCACACAGCAAACAAATCCATTGATCAGAATGCTGATTCAGTGACTCTTAAGAATCAAATTGATATAACGGGGGAAAGAGTCAGTAATACTGATCTTTGAGTTAACAAAATAAATTTAAAACACGTAGCATGTAGTTGCTCCGTTTGCTTGTCTCCTGATGCTCAAAGCCATCCTGGCTTTCCTGACTTCCTTTCCCCAACTTCCTCCTGTATATCACTCCTTAGACATCTAACTGTCTGAGAAGCCAGGAGGGGATTATTAGGAACAAATCAATATTACCTCCAGTTCTAGGCCTTCCGTTTGAGGAAGGACATTCATAAATTGGAGGTTATCCAGAGGAGAACCATAAAGAGACCTGGAAAGGAAAACATAGGATCAGTTGCAGGTGTGTGTAACCTGGAGAAAATCAGACTGTGGAGAGACATGATAGTTGTCTTCGAATTTCTGAACATCGGTCATATAGAGCAGGGATCTCCAACCGTGGCAACTTTAAGACTCGTGGACTACAACCCAACTGATGACTGGCTGAGGAATTCTGGGAGTTGAAGTCCACAAGGCTTAAAGCTGCCAAATTTGGAGAGCCCTGATGTAGAGAATGGGCAGGATTGCTCACGGTTGCTGCCAAAGGCTGGGCATGAAACTATCAGGGAAGGAAGTTTCATCTGGACATCAAAGAAAACAACAACCCCAAATCGCAGGAGTTGTTCTGCAATGGGGCAGACTTCCTCAGGGGAGTTCGGACTTTCCTTGGCTGAAACAGAGGCTGGTGGACCATCTGCCAGAATTAGGCCTGAGGTTGTGTTAGCTGTTCTCCTAGGCACCTTCGGTGATTCTGTAAAAATCTCCCTCTCAGAACTGAAGTCCATGATGGATAACTGAAATGGGTAGTAGGCATCAAATCCAAACTTCTCCTAAGGTGCCCCACGGTGGTATGTGTGGTGGAGTAGCGTCTGTCAATCAAGGTTTGGCACCTGCTGAAGATGGTGTGAGATCCCGTCTGATGTTTCTTTTAGTGCCTGGGATGTCAATCGCCTGGTCCCCACGATACGGATTCTGTCAGAGCAGCCTGGAGTTCTCTCCCCGTTTCCTTGTCTCCTTTAACCTCTCCTGTCTCCTTTTCCTTTGGCCCAGAGACAGGCACCAGGTAAGAAGCAAGCAGCCCTCTCTCTTGCCCAGCTCCATCTGGCCCTCCTCTCCATCCAGACCATTTCCTTGATGGGCTTTTCAGTATACAGAGTCACTTCAATTTATGCTGCAGGACACTGCCTGGGTCCTCCGGGGTTGTGCAATTTTGCCAGCCGAAGTAGTAACTGCAGCAAGTAACATCATGCTTCTTATGTATGTATATTGCATATAAATCAGGACAATATAAAGCCTTCCTTCCTTCCTTCCTTCCTTCCTTCCTTCCTTCCTTCCTTCCTTCCTTCCTTCCTTCTTCCCTCCTCCCTCCCTCCTTCCTTCCTTCCTTCCTTCCCTCCTTCCTTCCTTCTTTCTTTCTTTCCTTCTTTCCCTCCTCCCTCCCTCTCTTCCCCCCTCCCTCCCTCTTTCTTCTTTCTTTCTTTCTTTCTTTCTTTCTTTCTTTCTTTCTTTCTTTCTTCCCTCCTCCCTCCCTCCCTCCTTCCTTCTATCCCTCTCTCCCTCCTTCCTTCCTTCCCTCCCGCCTTCCTTCCTTCCTTCTTTCTTTCCCTCCTTCCTTCCTTCTTTCTTCCTTTCTTTCCCTCCTCCCTCCCTCTCTTCCCTCCTTCCTTCCCTCCCTCCCTCCTCTCTCCCTCCCTCCCTCCCTCCCTCTTTCTTTCTTTCTTTCTTTCCCTCCTCCCTCCTTCTCTCCTTCCTTCTATCTCTCCCTCCCTCCCTCCTTCCTTCCCTCCCTCCCTCCCTCTTTCTTTCTTTCTTTCTTTCTTTCTTTCTTTCTTTCTTTCTTTCTTTCCCTCCTTCCTTCCTCCTTCCTTCCTTCCTTCCTTCCTTCCTTCCTTCCTTCCTTCCTTCCTTCCTTCCTTTCCCTCCTCCCTCCCTCCCTCCCTCCCTCCCTCCCTCCTTCCTTCCCTCCCTCCCTCTTTCTTCCTTTCTTTCCCTCCTCCCTCCCTCTCTTCCCTCCTTCCTTCCCTCCCTCCTTCCTTCCCTCCCTCCCTCCCTCCTTTCTTCCCTCCCTCCCTCCTCTCTCCCTCCCTCCTCCCTCTTTCTTTCTTTCTTTCTTTCTTTCTTTCTTTCTTTCTTTCTTTCTTTCTTTCCCTCCTCCCTCCCTCCTTCCTTCTCTCTCCCTCTCTCCTTCCTTCCTTCCCTCCCTCCCTCCTTCCTTCCTTCTTTCTTTCTTTCCCTCCTTCCTTCCTTCTTTCTTTCTTTCCCTCCTTCCTTCTTTCTTCCTTTCTTTCCCTCCTCCCTCCCTCTCTTCCCTCCTTCCCTCCATCCCTTCCTTCCTTCCTTCCTTCCTTCCTTCCTTCCTTCCTTCCTTCCTTCCTTCCTTCCTTCCTTCCTTCCTTCCTTCCTTTACAGACGGACTACAAGATGCCTTAGAGGCAGTTCCTCCCCCTTGCAGCCCGTCCTCGTCCTTTCCCTCTGCTGCCTCCCTGGGCGAAGAGCAGCCCGTCCGAAGGCCCCTTCCCCAAGCCAAAGGTCCATCATGCTGAAGCCTCGGGGCCTCCCCATCCCCATCGCCCGTCGCCCACCTGCACCGCTTTCCCCATTGCTTTTTACATTTGCTCCCTTGTTAAACCCCCCACTGTGGTAAATAAAACATGAAGAGAGATAGAGGGAAGTGTGGGGCTTTTATTTACTCTCATTTTGGGGAGATATTTCTCTAGCCGAGTGCCTCTCCCTTTAATGAAACCCTTGACTGCTCCACTAGTGAATGTGATTTAAGCCCCAGAGAGACAGCCATGATTCACAAGCCGTGTTCTGCTCCAGCACTGACCGTTATCTGATGCCTCTTCATGCACAGTTGCCTAAATGACAGTTTAATGGCTCAGTGTAAGGGCTACTTATTTTGTATCTCTATCCACCGAAAATGGCTAATGGTGATAAGGAAAGGGGGAAAAACAAAGCAATTGCTCAGGTTTGGAGCCTCATCCAAGCTACTTAGCACGTGCTGGGGGAGCCTTCAATTAATTATTTCTTCACTCCACTGAAGCACCCCCAAAATGATTTTCAAAACTCACCAGCTGCACGAAGAGCCCGTGTTAACAGGATGCAGGAAACCGAGACTGCTTGTAAGTAGAACCGACAGACTTTTATGGGGGACCTATGGTGGTGAAGAGAAGAAAAGAAAAAACAACGAGGTGGAAATGTGATCACCGAGCCAACGGGAGGGAAACGTTACTTACTGAATGCAAAAAGGTTGGACCAAGATGTCTGGATGGCCTTGACATTAGGAGGCCTCTCCCAGCTGGGGTTTTTTCAAGAGGCAGCTGGACTTCCTTGGTTTTAGACCTTTCGCTTCTCATCCAAGAAGCTTCTTCAGTTCTGACAGATGAAGCTTCTTTGAAACGGAGGAAGCTTCTTCAGAACTGAGGAAGCTTCTTGGATGAGAAGCAAAACGTCTTCTAGGAAAAAGAAAGGAAGTCCAGTCACCTCTTGAACAAGCACCTTTTTCACGACCTGGATGATTGATTGATTGATTGATTGATTGATTGATTGATTGATTGAGAGTGTCCATAGATATTAGGATGTCTTCTTGTAGCAGTTGAGTGCCAGGAAAACTCCTGGGCTTTCCTAAACTCTCTGACTTGTTTGGAATTTTCCACCCTGTTTCCTTCACTTGCCTTCTCTGAGGTTGTTGCTCAGATATGGCACCTTCACAGGCAGCCATATTTGTTAGTGTCAAGGTCTCTTCTGAGCCATAGTTGGTTACTCCTTACCTATTCCCAGCGGGTGGGTGGCTATAAGAATGAAATCAATACATCATTCCAATCTTGAATAAATCATTCAACTTGGTCACATCAAAAATGACTCTGTCTAGATCAGAGGTCCCCAAACTTGGCAGCTTTAAGACTTGTGGACTTCAACTCCCAGAATTCTCCAGCCAGCTGCTGGAGAATTCTGGGAATTAAAGTCCATAAGTCTTAAAGCTGCCAAGTTTGGGGACTCCTGGTCTAGATTGTCCCACGCATGACATGAAATATGCAGGTGGGACATTTTTGGTGATACAACAGATGACAAAACCTGAAACAGAGAACAATCCATACAAGGTGAACTAAATGAAGATACTAGTGGTTTAAAAAAATGTTTCTGAGATCTTTCAATCCATGTTGGGGTTATAGATCAGAGCCAAAATGCACCTTTACACGTTTATTATTTTGCAGGTTGTGAGTTTCCTGGAATTGCTTTACAAGGAAAGGTGGGATAAAATATGATATTAATAAACACATTTTTAAAACATTCATTCATCATCCATATAACACTTGATACTCAACCTTGAGACACTTGTATCCAATTACAATTTTTTTAAAAAAAAAAATCTTTAATATATAAACGGTGTTTGAGTTTTCAAAGATCTGATTGGGTGAAAACAAAATTTAGAAAATAAATACTCGTTTACAGCCAGTCTTGTAGAAGCGACTCAAGATATCCTCAAAATGGCTAAAGTTGGAAAGGTCAGGAAAAGCTTGTGTTAATGCAGATTCTGGGGAAAGCTGAGCCTGAATGAGAGCCAGAGACAAGAGCAGCTTCTATGGCAGTTTAGATCAGAAAATGAAAACTAAAGACAATGGGAAGAAAAAAAGCTATTTTTATACCTTCATTATAGGAAAAAAAGTAGCAATCTGTAGCCCGAGTCTTGTTAGTTGTCAGCCACCTGATTAATTGTGGGGAAAAGGAGGATTTGCATTTGAGATTAAATCCTTACTTGATTAATTGCTCCGATTAATTAAGTAAGGCTTTTTAGCTCTGGCTGGACAATTCACACATTCTGATATGCTAAAATTTTTATCCGCCTGCTTATACTTGTCAGCAAATGCAGAATTCACATCACTTTTAAAAAATAAAAAAACTTATTCCCCTTCTTTGCACATTGACTTCAGCTTTATATACCTGCCCAACATGGGCTTATATATAATTCAAATATATCCAGAAGTGGAGTTTTGTTCTCAATGCAAAGGAATATAAGCAAAAATCGTCTTCCTTTAACTATAATGTAATAACTGGGGTGTGGGGGGGGGGGGAAATTAGGACTGGCTGACCTCATCACCTTGAAAGGAAAAATCAATTATAGGATATCTACCCTTTAGTTTACAGTCAGAAAACGTTTGTGCCACTTTTGAAAATCCAAAGCTCAGTTTTATAAAAGAAAAAAGAGTAAAGCCATTATGAAAGAATTCCTGGGAGTGCTGGGTGTTAAAAGGAGGCTCTATTTCTATGGCAAACACCGTTTACATTTCTTGCATGTTTTTTTACCATCTTCTCTCTTTTGGGCAGGAAATAACGCTTCTATCTGTTTCTTGTTTTGCTAATGGCTTAATCTGGTATCAGTCTGCTTACTTTTGACAGTAATAGAATAAACTTTCACAGTGACAGCCATTGTAAAGTGGTCACTCCCTCTTTCTTTCTTTCTTTCTTTCTTTCTTTCTTTCTTTCTTTCTTTCTTTCTTTTTTCTTTCTTTCTTCCTTCCTTTCTTTCTTCTTTCTTTCTTTCTTTCTTTCTTTCTTTCTTTCTTTCTTTCTTTCTTTCTTTCTTTCTTCCTTCCTTCCTTCCTTCCTTCCTTCTTTCTTTCATTTCTTTCTTTTCTTCCTTCTTTCTTTTCTTTCTTTTCTTCCTTTCTTCCTTCCCTTCCTCCCTCCCTTCCCCTTTTTTCCTCCCTTCCTTCCTGCCTCCCTCTCTTCTTTTCTTCCCTTCCTTCTTCCCTTTCTTCCTCCCTCCCTCCCTTCTTTTCTTCCCTCCCTTCCCTCCCTCCCTTCCCTCCCTCCCCTCCCTCCCCTCCCTCCCTTCTTTTCTTCCCTCCCTCCCTTCTTTTCTTCCCTCCCTTCCCTTCCCTTCCCTTCCCTTCCCTCCCTCCCTCCCTCCTGTCCTCCCTCCCTTCCTCATATTAAGCTACTCTTGACCCTACAGCTCTTCCCCTTCTCTTCTTCTGCTTTGACTCTTCCACTTTTCTCTTGCAACTCTACTCCTTGTCAAGAAATGGCACTATTTAACAATACTTTTGGGCAAGGAGAAACATCAGGGAAGCCATTGGGCTGTTTTGCTGCTGCAGTAATTAACTTATCTCTTTGGACGGGCTTGGTGTAACTCCAAAATATATTCCACCCAAGGGTTGGAGGGGGGAAAAACCCCCATCCATCGGCTGAGAGAAAGTTCTACCACAATTATATTTTCAAATCCAGATAAAGCAGGTAAATCCATACAATTTTGAGCGACAGATTCCGGCAGTGGTTGCCTCATTTCCGCACTCTCTCTCGTGCGTTGTGGTGGGTTTCATTGGTAGAAACAGCCCCCAATGTTACAACTGGCTGCGATTTTAAAAATAGCCATTCTTTGTGATAGCCGGTTAACCCAAAAGGGAGCTCGTTCCCTCGCCTTTAAATTGTCTGTGGGATTCTTATCTGCCACATTTCAAGAAAAGGATTAGAGCCTCCAACTCAGTGCTGAGAGGGGTCCTTTTCAAGGCCCGGAGAAGGAGGAGGGATCACAAGGGGTTTTTTTGTGATGTGAAACAGTCTTTGGTTTGCGCTGAACGGAAGAGAAAGCAACTAAAACGTTGCTCATCCATCACTGCAAACCCATCACGATGCTTCTGCAGCCTGGCTGGGATTCCCAGGTACAGGACGATACAAATATGATAGCTGTTTCCTCTCGCCAGCAGCAACTAAAGCTAATCTAAGCGGGCTTATCTGCCACAGAGAAACTGCGCGCCTTGGGAACCAGCCTACTAATGTGCATTTCTGTTTAACTATGTATTGTGTCACCCTGGATAAGGAGAAATCCGCCTTAAAAAAAAAAAAATCTCTGGGCCTTATCCCTTTCCATCTCGTGTGTGAACTGCATATTTCTCACGCCTCCTTTCTGGACCACGGTAAGAAGTCCTTCTCCATCTCTTTCCTGGAAGTTTTGCATTCCTCAGTAGTGTCCAGTAAAATGGGCATGAAATATTAATGAGGAGACTTTGTAGTTTGTCTTTAAAAAAAAAGATTAATATGGATACTGCAGCAATGCTGTGTTCCTTTCAGAAACAGAGTGTCAGCACTTCAACCTGCATTTACTCTAGTGCTGACATAAGAAGGAGAAGCGAAGGCGTCTGGAAAGGGACGTTTGACTTTTCACCTACTTATTTTCCCTGGAGATAATATCCCCTAGGAGATGGGATGGGAGGGGGGAAATTCCTTTGAGCTGGAGTAGATTAGGGGTAGAATGACTTGGAAGATGGCCAATGAGTGCAGGGAAGTGGGGAACGGAAAGGGAGGGTTTTGGGGCTGGACGTCAGTGTTGGCTGCGATGGAGTCGGAGTTATAATGTCGTGCTTAATAAATGGGAGTTTTTCTTCAAAGACTTTGTTTGAAATGCAATTTATTTGAGGCGACCTCGAAACTTGACACAGAGAATATTCCACCAGACTGAATGACGTTCTACCCGAATGGCCCATTCTCGGGGCTACTTGGGTGCAAGGCATGGAAAGATGGCTATTCCAATCTTCCTGTACTTAAGGCTTATCGCAGAGAAGACGGGGTTGACTTGTTCTCCAAAACATCTGAAGACAAGAAGTAACAGATGGAAACTAACCAAGGAGAGAAGCAACCTAGAATTAAGGAGAAACTTCCTGACAGTGAGAACAATTGATCAGTGGAACAGAAGTTGCCTTCAGAAGTTGTGGGGGCTCCATCACTGGAGCTTTTCAAGAAAAGACTGGACAGCCATTTGCCCGGAATGGTCTAGGGCCGTGATGGCAAACCTATGGCATGAGTGCCACAGGTGGCACACAGAGCCATATTGGTGGGCACGCGAGCTCAGCTCCGCCAGCTGATTTTTGGGCCTTCTGGGCCCACTGGAAGTCAGCAAATGGGCTGTTTCCGGCCTCTAGAGGGCCTCCGGGAGGGAGGCCATTTTTGTCCTCCCCAGGCTCCTAGAAAGGCTCTTGAGCCTGGGGAGAGCGAAAAACAGGCCTACCGGACCCACCGTGCCAAAAGCAGGGGGAGCGCAGGGGGGTCATGCATGCATGCATGGAGGAGGGCAGGGCACATAGACTTATGGGTGTGGGCATGCACGCGTGTGAACACCCCCCCACATTCCCCCCCTCTTTTGGCACGTGATGGCAAAAAGGTTAGCCATCCCCGGTCTAGGGTCTCCTGCTTGAGCTTCAACATTTCATCTGATTGGCTGCTCTAGCACATCAGTGGGGAAAGTGTTGATCAAAGAAGTAGGCAGAAAGACCTCGTTCAAACTCTGGATAATATTGGTGTGTTCAGATAATACAGGGTGGCATGATTGTATGGATCATAGAGTCATAGAAAGAGTGCAGAGAAGAGCAGCAAAGAGGATGAAAAGTTTGGAGGCTAAACTCTCTGATGAACCGTTGAGGGAGCAGCCGAGTCTAGCCTATTGAAGAGAAGGACTTGGAGTTGGGGGGGGGACATGATAACTGTCTTCCAGTACTTGAGGGTGGTCACAGATAAAAGTGGGGTGACTTATTCTCCTAAACATCTGAGGACAGGTCAAGAAGTAAGGGATGGAAGCTTTTTAAACAGAGATCCCACCTAGAATTAAGGAGACATTTCCTGGCCGAGAACAATGAATCAATGGAGTGGCTTGCCTCCAGAGGTTGTGGGTGCCCCATCAGTGGAGGGTAGGAGGTTGGACTAGAAGATCTCCAAAGTCCCTTCCAGCCCTAAGATCCTATGTTTTATGTCTTGATTGCATTTGACTAGCAGAAGCCTACAATGATTCCACTATCAAACTGTTCCTACTATTAGAATTATTTTTTTTTCTCTCTCTCTCTCATATTTTCTGCACTCTGCTTTCCTGAAAAATTTAAACCCATTTTTTTTTTCATTCCTGCATTCTGGAGCAGTAACTACAACCCAGAAGGAGGCTCACATATCCGAACTCTTCTGGAAACTAAACATTTCCACTTCATTCAAGTTCCCAGCATAGTTTTTACCATCAGTGCTATTTAATTGCGTACTTTTTCAAATGAGGTGCAGTGACCTGGACCCGATATTTGAGACAGAGTCTAACACAAGTAGAATAAGATGGAAATAAGACTTCCCACGAGTGAGGAACTAGTCTTCTTTGTGCCTAAAGCTGCCTCTTCCCTTTTCCCACCTACCCAGCTAGATGGCAGCACCTGGCCAACCTTGGCTGATATCGAGAAGCTAAGCAGGGATGGGAGACTGCTAGGATTGCAGGCTAGACGGGAAGGCAAAAAATATAATAAAATAAAATAAAAACTCAGAAGGTTGCAGTGGCAAATCACTTTTCCATACTGTTGCCAAGAAAATAAAAAGTAACTTGACTTGTTCACAGCAACATCATATTGGGGGCTTATATTGCAATCAACTCACGTCTCCCCACACAATGCTGGTGCATTTTATTTCTCATTTGGTTTTCTAGGGCAGGGGTCTCCAAACTTGGAAACTTTAAGACTTGTAGACTTCAAGTCCGAGGGTAGGTGGTTGGCTGGGGAATTCTGGGAGTTGAAGTCCACAAATCTTAAAGTTGCCAAAAGGAGCCTGGATAGTTCTGCAGACTAAAGTACTGTAATTTAACACCAGCTGTCTGCAATTAAAGTAAGTTCGAATCTCGCCAAGGCTCAAGGTTGATTCAGCCTTCCATCCTTTCTAAGGTAGGTAAATTGAGGACCCAGTTTGTGGGGGCAATAAGCTGACTTTGTATAAAAATATACAAAAGTATGAAGGCTATTGCTTAATGCACTGTAAGCCGCCCTGAGTCTCCGGAGAAGGGCGGCATATAAATCAAATAAAAAAAAATAAAAAAATAAAAAAAATTTGGAGAGATCTGGTCTAGGGGGTTAGTCCTGAATCTTGTGGTGCTCCATTTGATACTGCATTCCAGTCTTCTGGGGAACTACTGACCAACAGTTTGGTATTATGATTTTTAATCTGGGGGTGTCTCCATTTAATTGTCTTGCCATCCAGCCTACGCTTAACAAGTTTGCTAATTTGAATAGCATAGTCTTCTTTTCCCAAATACTTTGTTGAAATGATTACTTCTACAGCATTCTCCAGTCATGAAGAAGCTCCTCCTTGGAAAATGAAACGATGATGGTTTGTTAGATTTATTAGTCATTTTTCCCCATCTGGGGAGAAGGTTGTTAAACAGATTAAACAGATTAACAGAGTTGGAAGGGACCTTGTAGGTCATCTAGTCCAACCCCCCACCCAAGCAGGAGACCTTACACCATTTCTGACAAATGGCAATCCAATCTCTTCTTGAAAGCCTCCCGTGATGAAGTTCCCACAAACTAAAGCACTGTTATTAACAGATTAACTTCTGCTGCTTGCAATTACTGCAAGTTCAAATCTCACCAGGCTCAAGGTTGACTCAGCCTTCCATCCTTTCAAAGGTAGGTGAAATGAGGACCCAGATTGTGGGGGCAATAAGATGACTTTGTATAAATATACAAAAGTATGAAGGCTATTGCTTAACGTATTGTAAGCCGCCCTGAGTCTCCGGAGAAGGGCGGCATATAAATTAAAGCAAAAAACAAAAAAACAAAAAACAAAACTGTTCCATTGCTTCTTATCCCAGGAGGCTAAAATAGCTGTACTTATGGATTGGTTATTTCAACAAGATATGTCTGTGACTTGGTTGTTGCAGATCCCAATGGAAATCAATAACATCGGAAGCCTTAAATTCCCGCTGAATCTTCTTCTCCCTTCGTTCTGTGTACGGGAGCAAGCACGGTGGAGTTTGAGTAGGTCAAAGCGATTCAGCTTCAAATCTGTCTTCAACTCTCGCTTGTGACTTTGGGGCAACCTTTTAGCAAATTACTTTTCAAGGTTGTTTTTGTAGAGAGAGTCCCGCCTTGAGCATTTAGCGGGAAAGGTGGCATATTAATCTAACGAATAAAGGATATACATCAATGTTCTCTCCCATGGCCCTTTGTCAACGTAGCTTCCATTTCCCCATGGTTTGATGGACTGTGTGTACTATAACTTGTTTGGGGTTTGAAAAGTACTTTAGAAACTTCTTCTCATTGGTCTTGGTCTTGGTCTGTGAATTTTTGAATCATCTCAAGAATATGAGGTCTTTGATGAAAAGTACTATTTTGGGTTATGGACCAGAAAATAATGGCCTATCAGGCTATAGAACGTGGCCCCACAGCATCTATCTTTAATCTTCTTGTGTAAGTGTTCTAGACACTGTAATTTCCAATAACAATAATGGAATAAATACCTCATTAACCCCTTTAAAGTTCTCAAACCCATGACAATATCTAAATTAACTGGTAAAAGGAGGGGCCGTGCTCAACTCGGAGAGCAGACCAGGAAGTTAAGACTGAGCAAGGAGATCCAGAAGGTAATAACTACATTTTCGTGGAAAACAAGGGGATAGGGTGATGGATATTCTGGTATTGAACCTATAAAGGACCCCAAAGTAAAATAAGGTTTCACGGTTGTGTAAATCCTTACCAATCTGAAATCAGTTTGAAACTAAAGATAAACCCACATTTTCCTGTGCTGGGTTTCTAGATTTTTTATTTTTCATTTCTGAGTGGAAAAATTTTGTTCGGAAGGAGTTTAACTCACAGAGCAAATGTCACCCGAAACTTCATATTTATGCATTTCTGATAGATAATAACCCTATCGATATTGTACCATTCCGGCCATAAATTAATAGTTTGACATACTAATACCCTCTGTAGCACCAAATGTCATGGATATTTATTGAGTGGGGAATAAAAAAGCAATATCTAGCTTGAGCAGAATATTCCCATAACAATAAAAAGTATAGATTTGGCTTTAGGGAATAATTCCATGGACTTCAATGTTTTAGAGAGAATACAGGTTGAAAAATATGGAGAATATAATTATGAAAAGAAGTTATAGGCTAAAAATATCCAGGACAGGATGGGGGAAGGGTAGATTGTGTAAAATATATTATGAAGTGTGCTTAGATGCTTGCTTACAATTCCAGTGTGGAATTAACTTTGCAAGAGACCCAGCTAAGAAATGAGTAGATGATTTCATACATAGGATAACTTTGCAAAATAATCTCTCTGTGGACAATTTGGGCAGGCTCACCCCCGCTCATGCTTCTTTCCTGCTATAAAATATGTGAATGGCTAATAAGAAAGTAATTATATCCAATATTCCATGAGATGTCAATGAAAGTCTAATTTAAAACAAATATTAATCACTCCAGCCTTTTGCCTATTTTGATAACAGCATGAGGGAACAAGAGAACCAAGCAGCTGCCCAGAATTTAAATATAGTGCCAAACGAACAACCAATCACACGACCAACTCACCACATTGACACACAAGACATTGATAAAATAAAGAGGAAGAGGACAAGAAAATCCTGCTGATGATGTTACCTAGTCTGGTAACAAGACGTTCAGAAACTAAACTGAAACAAGCTTGGAGAGCAAACCATGGTCAAAATCTAAAACCTGAGCTACAAGGACACAGAGAAACCTCCAAGGGGCCTCAACGACTCTCTCAAAGGATGCAAATGACCAGCTGTCTGCAAGGAGTATCAATCCTTCCCTTCCCCACCATCCAGCCAGAGCTTTGGGACAACCATGACCTGGAGGACTGAGAATCTCTACAGACTCCAAGCTACAAGTATTTTATATTATTTCAAAGGAAAATATGGCTGTCCAGTCTCTTCTTAAAATCCTCCAGCGATGGAGCACCCACAATTTCTAAAAGCAATTTCTTCCACTGGTTGATTGTTCTAACTGCCAGGAAATTTCTCCTTAGTTCTAGGTTGCTTCTCTCCTTGATGAGTTTCCATCCATTGCTTCTTGTCCGGCCTTCAGGTGCTTTGGAGAACAGCTTGACCCCTCAAATATTGAAAGACTGCTACCATGTCACCCCTAGTCCTTCTCTTCGTTAGACTAGCCATCCTCAGTTTCCATGTGATTGTGGAGATGCTGAGAGGGTCTTCAGTTGAGGACTGGTTATAAGTCCATGGAATTGCTCCCTAAAGCCAAACACATTTCTCAGTGTTATTGTAACTTGGAAAACCTGCAAAAAGAATATTTTGGTTGAATTTGGTGCTGTGGTCAGTAAGCAACTAAGTATTTTTAATCACAAAGTTTAAGCGGCAACACTATCCAAGATTTGTGTGTCCCTGCAGACATGGAGAGCTGAGGATAATTTTTATGAGTCCAGCAGAGATGTGGGAAACAAACAGAGGTCAGTTTTATGAGTATAAAGACGAGCTGCACTTTCTCAATGCCCCTGGAAATAGCCTTACTCAAATCAGTTAATTAGCACAAAAGGACGCCTGCTCACAAACTGTTCAGCTGTTGGAGGGAACACATGGAAATCTCCCAACACAGTTAACATGTTCAGAAGAAAAAAAAAAAGGGGGGGGGGGAAGGAAAGGGGAAAAAAATCAGATTATAAGTGGCCAGCAGAAATGTAGAACATAAAGTTCCAGCTTAAAGCACACTTTACAATCTTTTATTATCTCACAATTTCATAAGTCATTAGTTTTCAAACACATAAAAAATTAAAAAAGACTTCCATTTGAAGCTGACAAAATAGATTTAGTTACTGCAAATACACGCAGCGTGTCCCAGTGGAAATTTGAAACTCTTACCATTTGCACAACAACATTTATATCATTCCGCATCTCTCAGCCCTGGGCCTGGAGAATATGATTTAACATTCCTGACAGCATGGTTACATACCTATTTTCTCTATAATTTCATCAACAAATAGGGCCAGCATAACATGTGACAAGGGACCTGGCATAAACCAGACCGCCCACCGCAACTGATTGCCTGCCAATCTTTTCAACCCCCCCCTCTTTTTTTGCACTGTTAGGTAAACAAGAGAATCATGGTTACTGCATCTTCAGTGAGGAACCCACGGCTGAGTGGTGCCATTTTAAGTTACTTTGCTCCAAGTCATGGACAGTGTTTGAAATATTTATTGTCCTCTACAAATTGGTTGGGTTTCATATTACTTCAGTAGAGTAATCCCAATGTTAACTCCTGTTTGGAACAGGAGCTAATCGTATTTTTGGAATGTGCTTTCATATGACATTAAAAATAATAACAATTCAGCACTTCACTGAGAGGCATCCAGAATATTCTGTGTTTGAGGAGGGATTTATTGAGCCTTTTCCAACCCCCTAGTTCATTTTTTTATATCTCTCTACCCCATTTCTGAAGCAAAATAAGATGTCTTTGATAGAACATAGAATAATGGAAGCAGTGGTGGGTTTCAAATTTTTTTACTACTGGTTCTGTGGGTGTGGCTTGGTGGGCATGGCTTGATAGGCGTGGCAGGGGAAGGATACTGAAAAATCTCCATTCCCACCCCACTCTAGGGAAAGGATACTGCAAAATCCCCATTTCCTCCCGTTCAGCTGGGACTTGGGAGGCAGAGAATAGATGGGGGTGGGGCCAGTCAGAATTTTTACTACCGGTTCTCCAAACTACTTAAAATTTCCACTACCAGTTCTCCAGAATTGGTCAGAACCTGCTGGATTTCATCCCTGAACTAGTTCCCGCAACCATTCATAGCTTTAGCCCTAACCTATGTTATTTTTCTAACCTTCTTTGTTGCTCTTTTCTTATCCTTTTTTTTTTTTTTTTTTTTTGTTGATTTAGCTTCAGCTCAACTCATGTACTAAGATGAAATTTGACTCATCTGGACCTGATTATACTTATCCCGGACATAGAAACCAAGAAATGAAAATAGCAAAGTCTCTTGATTGTACAAAAGATGTGAACGTGAAAACGAGTTGTTTTTTTTCTCAAAGTGACTGGTCACTGATGCAAAAGATTGACATGATTTGAAAAGAAACAGGAATATTTTATCAAAAGTCATTTATTTTGTATGCTTCAAATTCTATCATAAGTAAATTGCAGAAAGCCTTCATCTAATGTATTTATAAACTTTAAAAAGAGCATGAAATAAGAATGGTTATGTATCAATCTTTCTTGAGAATTCCCTTCCTAGCATTATATTATGAAATTAATATATACCCAGCATACTGGTCTCATAATATATTGTTTTGCACATTCAGCTAATTTGATTCGTGTTTCTAAGCTGATTCCTAAAGAAATCATTGAAAATTCTGGAGCACATGCATACCTGAAATCAACTAACTCATTTCAGAAACTAGGTTCCTCAATATTTGCTCAAAATTGGCTTAAATCCGTGTCTGGAGAGTAGATACCGGTATACTAAAATGCTTTTAAACCAAAACATAGTCAAGGAACTGTTTAGAGACACTGGAGTTTTTTCTCAAATAAACACGTTACACATTAATTGCAATAAGATATTTTTCTTCTAAGAGTCATCAAAACTATGCCTCATTTTATTTACAAGTTATCTAAAGAATAATACTGTGATCTCACTATAATGCTGTTTTGCAGTTGTTTCAATAAATGGCACTTTTCCATGTCAAAATTTTAAAAAGATAGGAATATTTTACCCATGCCGCTGTCAAGGTACCAATTTCCTTTCAGGAAAACTAAATCATTTCCTCCAAAATCCATTTTGTTGCATGCTATGATGGTTTTTAGGGGCAAGTATCAGCCCAAGACTAGCACTGATGATGTTACCTAGTTGGGTAATGAAATGTCTGCAGGAAAACAACCAAACTCAGAGAGCATCAAGGACCCCACAGCCGCTCTCCTCCTCCTCCTCCTCTCCACAAACCCAGCTCTCTTCTAGGACTGATGATGTTACCCAGTTAGGTAATAAAACATCCGCAAAAACAACAACAACAAGCTCAGAGAGCACCAAGGACCCCTGAGTATCAGCTTTGCAAAGATGGCAATGGGTTAGGAATCAAGAAAAAACAGTCAGAAATCCAAAATTGTAGGATTAGAGATAGGCGAGGGGAGAGGAGAGAAGAAGTAGATCGGAAGATTGTTCACGCAAGGCAGATTAATACTAAAATATGAACAAGATAAGTACGACAGAGTCATAATTTTTTAAAAGTTTTTAAAAGAGCTTTTTTTTTAAAAAAAAAATACTGGACAGCCATTTGTCCGGAATGGCATAGGGTCTCCTGCCTGAGCAGGGGGTTGGACTAGAAGACCTCCAAGGTCCCTTCCAACTCTGTTTATTCTATTATTCGGTTATTACATTTGGAATTAAGACAAGAATAATACTAAGTTTCAAAGTTAGGAAAAACAAGTTCTGAGACTTGATCTCTTTCTTAGGATTCACAATAAGTTATTTGATTCCTTTGTTGATTCATTATTGTATCCACTCTGTTATGCCACCAGACAAGATACAGTTCGGAAACAAGGCAGTCATTAAATGAGAATGAACTGTAATGCAGGTAAAGTCTTGGGGAACTCCAGCTTCATATCTGCTGTCACCAAACTGTCTCTGCTTATTCTGCTGCTCATTGGTTGCCCCTGGTTTGGTCCTCCATAGTCCACTGACCTCAGGTGGTGCCTGGTTCATGGTGGGACAGACCCCCAACCTCCTTCTCCTAGGAGATCTCCAGCTAGGACAGCTGATACAGCCAGGAAAGAGACTGGCATAGGCTGGCATAGTCTGAACCCTGGGCTGCTCCAAAGGACAAAACCCAGGCCAACCCCTTTCCCCCTGGGGCTCCCAAACCCAGCTAGGAATTGAATCCCTTCTCTCTCCTATTCTAAGCAGCATTTTAGATCCGTTTCGGCCGACTCGCTTTTTTCATTGGCTCCTCTTGAAATGTTTGAAAGCTTTATGGGATCCATCGAGGACTGGAGCTCCACATTTGTGGCAGGAGATGAGATCAGCTTTGCGAAGAATAAATATCCAACTTTGTAGCTGAAGCCCTCTAAACACCGAGGGAAGACTCCATAATAGTCCCTCAACATTCATTACCTCTTCAGGGTAAGACGCGAGATTGCAGAAAGTACATAAAGCAAAGTAGGAACTACCAGTGTTGGAAGAAAGAAGATTGCATGAGAGATGCACCAATTCAAACAGATGTTATTCTACCATATCTATCTATCTATCTATCTATCTATCTATCTATCTATCTATCTATCTATCTATCTATCTATCTATCTATCTACCTACCTACCTACCTACCTACCTACCTACCTATCTATCTATCTATCTATCTATCTATCTATCTATCTATCTATCTATCATCTATCTTTCCTTCTCCTTGTCCTTCTTTCAGTTCTAAGTTGATTAGCAGCAACAGTGATATGATACCTCCTCCTCCTCCTCCTCCTCCTCCTCCTCCTCCTCCTCCTCCTTCTCTCAATTCCAAATCAATTAGCAGTAATAAGCTATTAATGATACCTCCTTCTCCTTCTCTCTTCTCCCTTCTCCCTCCTCTCCCCTCCCCTCCTCCTCCTCCTCTTCCTCCTTCATAAAACAAGCTTTCTTAATGCTTTTGAAAAAGTAAATATAAAGATGAGGAATATTCCTTTTTATTTAGAGGTTGTGTCCATGAGTTGTTCAGTTTAATAACTCCGTGTAGGTCTTGGCATGTTCCAGTGTGTATGACAACTATAGAGCTCAGCTTTGTTACATTTTGGTGCCCTTAGCCGGCCTGGCCGACCTGTTCAAACAGCCTCCCTGCACCCTGACACTAATCCGGGGTCTCTTCAGGCTGATAAGGGGTCAACCTCTGTTCTCTGGGTTCCCTCGGATGGCCTGAAGTCACCCTCCATCGTGGCGGCATCTCCCTTAATGGTGTCCTGACAAACGCCGAATAATCCTCAGGTTGAATTAATCAAAGGTGAAAAGGGGGAATCAGTAAACGTCGTATCCTTTTGCTACTTTCATCAATCCGGCTAACTGAATTTGAGCTAAAGCTTGGTAAATTTTCTGCAAGGGGAAATTAATATGTAACACATCTGAGGCCTGGAGCCGGCCTGCAAAATTGGAAAGGCTGCATTATATCAGAGGCCGATTATTCGCCGAAGCCCAGATAATCAGATAGGAGCTTCTCTTCATTTTTTCGTCCGGGGTTGTGAATGCGTTGCAACCCGCCACAACCTTGAAGCCGATGCGCAATCTTTTCAATCTCTCTCTCCCTCCTTCCCTCCCTCCCTCTCTCTCTTTCTTTCTCTTCCTCTCCCTGATGTCTGCCCACCTCAGGAATATATTCCATTGCGCATTTCTGTGGCCCACCCGTGATTGACTCAATTCAATTACCTCAGAAAATACATATTCAGGCCATGAAGATGCTCTGGATGGATGGAAGGAAGAGAAGGGAAAAAACAAAGGAATCTGTACTTATCCAATAATAAGTTTCATTTGGAAGAGGTTTGAAAACAATTCTCCCTCGCATTTGTCCCTGTCAGGTCACATTATCCACAAATGAAGTTTACAAAATATCAATTCACTTTCAATAAAGAGAGGCTGAATCTCAACACATGAGTGTTTGAATTTACCAAATCATAATCCTTGAGGGGACCCTGGCGGCTTCCACGTATTTTTCCAGTCAGAGGTAATCAAAAGCAGACTGCTGAATACTAATACATTCAATTTCACCCTTTTTGTTCGCATCTGTTCCCTGATAATACCATTTCTCTACACTTTCTGAACACTGGGGATGGCACTGTATGCCGCACACCCTGGAAAAGAGAGCATCCTTTAACTTAGACAGCTCTATAAAATGGAATATATTTCACATATTTTCTGTTTTAAAAATCCATTTGTAGATTAATAAACAAGAAAAAATAATTCTGCTGGAACCCATTTTATTACTCCATTCTGCGACTGCTAATTTTCTAATCTTCTAACCCAGTCTATATTTTGTAACGTTGGAATCTCCCACCATTGTCTTCGAAGGAGAAAAGAAATTTCACCTTTCATTTCCCCCTCTGATTTCAGCTTTCTCAAACAGATCCAGTTCTTCTCTGCCAGATTAATATAATCCTCTTTAATTGCCAAATGACCATAAGTCATACCAATGAAGAATGTAAGAGAGTTCCTGCTGAAGATGTCTCTATCAGGTCCAAGCCAAGCTAACATGATGCAGCATATGAAAGGAAAATCATGATCCTAATTTGAACTGGCCAAAGCATGGTTTTGTATGAATTTCCATTCACTGGGTTTCCAGATTCATTTGAGCATGTTCATATGAAATCAATTCCAAAAGATTAGGGGGCTGGAGGCTAAAACATACAAAGATTGGTTATAGGAATTGGGTACATCTAGTTTAATGAAAAGAAGAACTAGAAGTAACGTAATAGCAGTATTACAGTATTTGAGGGGCTGCCACAAAGGTGAGAGGGACAAACTATTCTCCAAAGCAACCGAAGGCAAGATAAGAATCAATGGATGGAAACCAGTCAAAGAGACAAGCAACTTAGAAATAAGAAATTTCTTAAGAAGAGCAATCAACCATCAGAAGTTGTGGGTTGTCCATTGGAGGTTTTCAAAAAGAGACTGGGCAATCATTTGACTGAAATGGGATAGGATCTCCTTCTCGAGCAGGACAGTGGACTAGAAGACCTCCAAGGTCCCTTCCAACTCATTCATTTTATATAGCCACCTATCTCACTTGCGTGACGCTGGGTGATTTATGAGTTCACATATTCCTCTAACCAGCCTATTAAGCAAGCCACAATTGAATTTCCACCATACATTAAGCCACCGAAGATGGGTTCCAAATCTCAACCAACATACAAAGCCACGACAATCAATGGAAGCCATGGTTACGCAAAATTATTTGCATAAAATAATGATGCAGAATGAAACCTTGGTGACTGTTGGATGATGCCCGAAGGAATCGGGATGTTAAAGAAGGCATCAAAATAGGAAAAACAGCTGAAATAAAATTGCAACCTATCTCACCATAATGAAGAATTCTGTACGTCCATTCATTTGGTGCCTATTCAAGGGCAAATGTTTGATTGAATTAAGGGCTCACATTCTCCAGTTTTATAAATTCTTGTCTTCAAACTGGACTGGATGTCCCTTGAAAAATGGCACAAGAAGATGCCTCTAGGGAGTAAATATTTTGTGCATTACCCGGCTTTTGAGCTACTCAAAAATTGGACATTGGTTAAATTGAGGAGAAGCCCTTGTTCAAACCTTTTTGGGCAAGTCAGCAAAGGATATTCTGATGAGGCAGCAACAGGGAGAAATGGAAAGAAGGTTGCACCAAAGCTAAGAAAAAGTTGAGGAGCAGAAAAGAAACTCATAGAATTGAAGAACATCCTGGTGAATTCCAGTCCTGAGATTGGCATGACCAACACTCTGCTTTCAACTGATATTATATTCATATCATGAGCTGTTTAGAAGAAGCTTCAATCTCTTCCCAGCAGCAGAGGGTTTAATTTCTTCTCTCCTTAAAGGAGCCCTTTAAGGACAGAGACCAGAAGGAAGAGAGCTTCTGTTTGAGAGATGGACAATAGCAATTTGACACGACATACGATCAGTGAATCGATTTTGCAGAGGAAAAGCTAATAACAGGTACAATTTCCAGGTGATGATGATGATTATTATTACAGAAAAACACATCACCTGGTATTGTGTCATCGTTTGTGAGGTGAGGTTGACTCTTGATCGAGTGAAAGCTTTTTGGATCCTCTTCCTATAGAAGCGGTCTTCACCTTTTCTTCTGCTGTTCACAACCTTGTCCAAGGGCTGTTCTTCAAGCCTCCTCTCTCCTTCACTGCATGTTCCCAGCTCATTAGAGAGGATCTTGTGAAAGGGAAGTTGTCACTGGCTAGATGACACCATCAGATTTTGTAGCAGGACATCACAGAGGGCAAACCAACCTGTTGTCAAAAAGAAGGACTTGTTCTGCCTTGGATAATTTCCTTGCCTCCAGCACCAAGAGTGGAGATTTTTCAGCCCGTCGAACTCTGGTCAAATGTAATTATGCACCACCGGGTGAGGATTAATGTGGATAGAAATACACAGCTGAGTGCACATCCCCAATGAAAGTGTGGTATTACAGAGAGACGCATTGTGTTACTTTCAGCGGGGTGTCCATTTGAAGTGCTTCTCCTGCTCCATTCAAAGCAAATGGTGGTGGGGCATCGAGGTTCTCCTTGACAGTCTATGCAAATTGTTTCAAGGCCTGTCAGAAGCACACAAGGAAAACAATGGAACAGAGGGACACGTCTCGTAGGTGTGTTATCAAACCCACATTTCTCCTATCCCTTCAGGGCTCGGCAGTATGAGAAAGGTGGGTCAGAAATAAAAGAAAGGTTTGGGGTCCACAGAAGCTTGATGGACCTAGAGCTCTTCATCAAATTTCTGCATTTGGGAGTAAAATTCAACATCAGATCTGCACCTCTCACAACAACTGTTGTGTTTCCTCCCCATATGAGGTGAAGGCAACGAAGAGTCTAGGATGGATGTGTTCAGATCACATAAGGGAGAATAGTTCCTGCATTCATTCATTCATTCATTCATTCATTCATTCATTCATTCATTCCTGTCCGCCTTCCTTCCTTCCTTCCTTCCTTCCTTCCTTCCTTCCTTCCTTCCTTCCTTCCTTCCTTCCTTCCCTCCCTCCCACCTTCCCTCCCCCCCTCTGTAAGACCTGCCCCAACTTGGTCCCTTATCAAAGAAAGACCCTCAACTCCATATGTAGTGACCATACTTTTACTAAAAGGCAAGTGGATTACAATAAAGCAAGGGCAGAACTAAAGGTTTGCAGGTAAAGATTCCCCAGTTAACTTTCCCTTTCTCATTCCTCCCCTCCGCCCCCCCTCCCCCCATTTCTCTTCATTGTCTAGTCTCATTCAAAGGAATTGTTTTGGTAACCTTCCCTGCATCAGCAGGCTAGATGGTAAGCCATTGCACTCTCCTCCCAGATCTCTGGCCTTGGGGTGATGAGCCGATGTCTCAGGAAGGCACAATGAGTAGTTTCAGTTTCCCTTTTGGTAGCAGCTTCCTCCACCCCACAGTTTATGGCAGGCAGGCATCTATACCAAAGCAAGGGTGAAGCTCAGGATGGCAGCTCTGACACCCTCCCTCTTTCCTCCCTTCCTTCCCTCCCTCCCTTTCTTTTTTCCTCCCTCCCTTTCTTCCAGATAGTCCACAAATAGTTGTGGAAGTCTTGCAGATTATCTTCTGCCTGAAATCTGTATTGCTGCCACCACAGAATGCTATTCCTACTTGAGGATATAAACCTTCTTATTCACCCCAAAACTAAGATTTCCATAGAACTATGTTTCCCCACAGCCACCTGGTGTTGCTTCTGAGTCAATGTTTTGGATTGTGCCCCATTGAAAAGACCCCTCAAAATGCCTGAAAGCAAATTTATTCATAGCCAGAAGTGATGAAACAATATGTTGCCAGTGTGTGCCATGAAATCTCCATGTTGCTCTCATTCCATTAGTCCCAAAAGCCGAGTCCCATCCCGTCCAGATTAACTTAGCCCTGCATGAAACAATCTACACTATATTAACCTCATGCTGTTGTAAAAATGGTTTGTCGCTTTGTGAAATTATGTTTGGACAAAAAACAAACCCAAAATAGTCAACATTCCCTATTTACTGTGAAGTCTACGTCCAATGTTTTGGGAACCAAATCATATTAAAACTACGGTTAATGCAGCCATTTAGATAGCGTGTCATTTTAAAATAGTGACATGGGGTGCAGGTGTGTAACTTTGCGGTGATGACAACTGGAAGAATAACCGTTAAGTAATGCCTAGTTTTCCTTTCTGCATAAGAGACCCCAAAACGTCTAATTGGAAAACAAAGCAAAGATTCTCCATCAAATGAGTTTCGGCAGAGACACAGCTTTCCTTTAGCAAATCCGACACATAAACGGCGCTCGGGGTCTAATTGTAAAGCGATAAAAACATGGATAAAATAAGTGTTTCTGAACTATTTTGATATACTTGCCCATTCTTTCTGAAACCTGGAAATGTTACTTCAGTGGCCGCACATTATGTTGGTTTTAGGATCTATAGGAAAAGAAAGCCAGATGAAATGAAAGAGAGGAGAATTATATCACAATAAGGTGCTCGAAAATCATTCCAACCATTTTTGTTGCACATATTTAAAGATCTGGAGATGTAATCTGGAATATGCAACATACCAAACAGAAGAGCAGAAATCTGGAGACTAAATCGTAGAATGAACTATTGTGGGAACTAAGTACATCTAGTCTAACCGAGAGGAGGACCAGGGGTGACATGATAGCCGTCTTCCAGTACTTGAGGGGCTATCACAGAGAAAAGGGGAACAATCCATTCTCTGAAGCACCTGAAGGCTGGACAAGAAGTAAATGGGTGGAAGGTTATGAAAGAGAGATCCAATCTAGAACTAAGGAGAAATTTTCTGACAGTGAGAACAATTAACCAGCGGAAGGGCTCCTTCAGAAGTTGTGGGTGCTCCATCAGGTTTTCAAGAAGAGATTTATTTGACCGGGATGCAGTTAGGTCTCCTGACTTGGACAGGGGGTTGGACTAGAAGACCTCCAGGGTCCCTTTCAGTGTTAAGATTCTATGTTCTATGCTTTATCGCATCAAAGAGCACCCACAATCATCTTCAGCTCCATGGTATCAAAGGCTTTTTCTCTGCTGCATTCATAGCTTGCCCTGTCCAGGGTCCTGAAGAAAGAAACTTCTTATAGAATAACAGAGTTGGAAGGGACCTTGGAGGTCTTCTAGTCCAACCCCCTGCTTAGGCAGGGAACCAAACACTAATTCAGACAAGTGGTTATCCAACATCTTCTTAAAAATTTCCAATGTTGGAGCATTCACAATCTCTGGAGGCAAATTGTTCCACTGATTAATTGTTCTAACTGACAGGAAATTTCTCCTTAGTTCTAAATTGCTTCTCTCCTGGATTAGTTTCCACCTGTTGCTTCTTTTTCTTGCCTTCTGGTGCTTTGGAGAATAGCTTGACTCCCTCTTCTTTGTGGCACCCCCTGAGATACTGGAATGCTGCTATCATGTCTCCCCTTGTCCTTCTTTTCATAAGACTAGCCATGCCCAGTTCCTGCAACCATTCTTCATATGTTTTAGCCTCCAGTCCCCTAATCATCTTGGTTGCTCTTCTCTGCACTCTTTCCAAAGTCTCAACTTCTTTTTTGCAGTGTGGTGACCAGAACTGGACACCGTTTTCCAAGTGTGGCCTTACCAAGGCCTTATAAAATGGTATTAACACTTCACGTGGTCTTGATTCTATCCCTCTGTTTATGCAGCCTAGAACTGTGTTGGCTTTTTTGGCAGCTGCTGCACACGGCTGGCTCCTATTGAAGTGATTGTCCACTAGGACTCCAAGATCCCTTTCACAGTTACTACTATTGAGCAAGGTACCTCATATACTGTACCTGTGCATTTTGGTTTTCTTGCCTAAATGTAGAACCTTCCTTTTTTCACCATTGGATTTCATTTTGTTAGATAGCGCCCAATGTTCAAGTCTGTCAAGATCCTTCTGTATCTTGAGCCTATCTTCTGGAATGTTGGCTATTCCTGCTAGCTTGGTGTCATCTGCAAATTTGATGACTTCCCCATCTATCCCCTTGTCCAAGTCATTGATGAAGATGTTGAAGAGTCCTGGGCCTAAAATAGAGCCTTGGGGTACTCCATTGCATCCTTCCCTCCATTTAGATGCAGTTCCATTGAGGACTCCACGTTGAGTGAGGTTGGTCGAATCCATCTGATGGTGATGCTGTCTAACCCACATTTTTCTACTTTATCTAGTAGTAGGTTATGGTCTACTTTATCAAATGCCTTACTGAAGTCCAAGTAAATTGTATCGACAGCATTCCTCTGGTTCACTAATTTTGTCACTTTGTCAAAGAATGCACTAAGATTAGTCTGGCATGATCTGTTTTTGACAAACCCATGTTGGCTTTTGGTTATTACTTGGTTTGCTTCTAGGTGTTCGGTAATTCGTTGCTTGATTATCTTTTCCAGAATCTTTCCTGGTATTGAGGTCAGGCTGATAGGTCTGTAGTTTCCTGGATCTATTCCCCCCCTTTTTTTTGAAGATGGGAACTACATCAGCTCTTTTCCAATCCTCTGGCGGTTCCCCTGTGCTCCAGGATCTTTGAAAAGTATAGTTCAGAGGTTCTGAGATCTCGTCTGCCAGTTCCAACTTTACTGAACCTAATCCATTAATGCAGGATCGGTCTGCATTAACAGCAGGGGTGAAATGCTCCCGGTTCAGGCCGGATCTCCCGATCCGGTAGCAATCGTGGCGGGTGATTCGGAGAACTGGTAGCGATTGTGGTGCGAGGCTCCGCCCACCGGTTGTTGTCCGGGTGGGTGGGCGGATGGGCAAAAAAGCAACTGTATTTTGCTTTTTTGCTTTTAAAAGTTAAAAAAAAAAGGCTCTGACAATCACGCAGCTCAGCTGTGATCGTTAGAGCCTTTTCTTTAACCTTTTAAAGGCATTACACACACACACACACCTTGCGCACAGTGTTCTACTTACCCCAAGCCTCCTTTTGGTGTGCACTGTGCACGTGGGCGTGCATGCACCTCGCATTTGGTGCATGGTGCACACTGCACATGCACATGGGCAGCACATTTTCGGCGTGCGGTGCACATGCGCAGCCAGCGAACTGGTAGTAAACCGGTTCAGATTTCACCAGTGATTAACAGCTTTTGAAACAGGGGTCCTTCCATTTTTTATTTTATTATTTAGAATAAACCAAGATGTTTTGTGCCAAATTAACATGGGCTATCCCAATCTGAGGTCCTGAAAATTGTGGCTCGTGCCAACCCAGCATCTCTGAAATTAAATGATAGAGAACTCACCAAGTCTTCCAGCTAAGAAACATTCCAGGAGAGAGAAAATCATTATTAGGGTTAAGGATTCAATATAGTGACCTGAATCTTTAGCTTCTACTTGGAGTGGAATGGAAAATAATAGAATAGAATAGAATAGAATAGAATAGAATAGAATAGAATAGAATAGAATAGAATAGAAGAGAAGAGAAGAGAAGAGAAGAGAAGAGAAGAGAAGAGAAGAGAAGAGAGTAGAAGAGAAGAGAATAGAGTAGAATAGAGAAGAGAATTGAATAGAGTAGAGTAGAATAGAATAGAATAGAATAGAATAGAATAGAATAGAATAGAATAGAATAGAAATAGAAATAGAAATAGAAATAGAAATAGAAATAGAAATAGAAATAGAAATAGAAAGGAACAGAACGGAACGGAACGGAACGGAACGAAATGGAATGGAACAGAACAGAACAGAACAGAATAGAATAGAATAGAATAGAATAGAATAGAATAGAATAGAATAGAATAGAATAGAATAGAATAGAATACAATATTGGCCAAATGTGATTGGACATACAAGGAATTTGTCTCTACTGCAGAAGCTGTCAGTGTAATACAAATAACAAGTAATATAATCATAAGATGCCAAAGATGAGAAGGATAATAATAGTATAGCCATACTACATGGGTAAATATCCTTAGGCATAAGACACTGCTGTGAGGATTAGGTGTTCAGCAGAGTGATGGCAGGAGGGGGAAAAACTGTCTCTGTGTCTAGTTGCTTTGGCATGCAATGCCCTATAGCGGCATCCAGAGGGGAGGAGTTGAAACAGTTCATGTCCAGGATGTGAGGGAATCTGTAGATACTAGATATTCAGTGGGACTCTCTAGCAAGGCTTCTCTGGAGGTGGGATGTTGTGCCACATATTGCACAGGGCTGCTGTGCCACATTTTGATGGATTTCCCTCCCAAGGCCAGGGGGCACCTGGGAAGATGCAGCCCTGAATATCCAGAGGGAACCCTGGAAGCCCCTAACTCTGTTTAATCCATGTTCATTACCTACCCTTGTTCTATTGCGTTTTCTATTGACCGTGGGGGTCAATTCAGCAGGGGGAGGGGGAAGCCATTTGTTGATTTTCAATTATTGGCAACAAGAGAGCCGTATATTTGAATTCATATTTGTGTCTGGCCTCGGAGCAGTCTCAGAACCTGCTAAACCCCCACATCGAGAACTGAGCCAAATCTTGATACAGACCTTTACGGTATAATTTCTACTGATGTCTTTTAAAAGAAAATATAATGTCCCTTTGTTTTTCTAAATTGGACATTGTCTAGTTAAGTACGAGATTAGGTAGTAAATTGTAGTCTGTTGTGCACGAATTAACATTTGTACGAGTCCTCAGCTGCAAAGTTTATTTGTTACCTGTTGATTTGTTTTCTTTTTTACTTGCTAGTTTAAGGTTTTTGTTTTTTGTTTTGCAGAAACGATAAAAACAAATAAAACCCCTTCCAACAGCGCTATTTTTAAGCGGCCTAGCCTAGCATCCTTCTCATTTGCATATAAAGTGCAGTCAATGTGAATTGATCAAAACCAAATTAACAGCAATTGGGTCCAATACTTTCCCTGTTTACACATTATTTTTCTACCTTTAACATATAGATGTATTGAATTCAGCTTAGCAACCTGAGCATGAATGCTTTGGCCTTTAAAAAGAGAAACTTATCTGTAATTAAAATCATGCACAAGTTTTAGTGGGAGCCTGTTTACTGCCCACAAAGAAAGCTATTTTTGAAAATGAATAGATTTCCACGCAGCAGTGAATGTATTTCATTCTGAGTTAAATCCCCTAAAATTATAGTGTCAGATGCTAAAGAATCGTCCAGCCACATAAATGTCATCATGCCTGGATTCAAAATTGGCTTTTAAAAAACCCTGCTTGATTGTTTCTAAAAGTAAGATGGCAGCTAAAGAGTGCAGTCATCATTCTTACAGCGGCTGCAGTTGTACTCGGTAAAAATAATTTGCTATAAACCCGAGATGAAAAGTAATATAGTTTTTAGAATTAAAACCCAAAGACAGATATGTTACATGGGCTATAAAAATATGATTTATATTGTAGCATTTTGTAATATATGTCTTACTTATTACTCTTCAAAATTCCCGCAGCCTCCTTACAATTCTTATTTGCTACAGTGGTGATTCTCAAACGTGGTGACTTTGGGGCTGACTATAATGATGGATGAACTGGTGCGATCCTTTTCAAAATAAAATTAAATCATGTGCCGTGATTGGCAGATGGCTTTGATAGATAACGAGGTCCATGGATTTATCCATCTCTAAAATCGTACTCTGGATTTTTGTTTACAATTTTGATTGCACAAATTGATTGTGGATTCCCTGACACTTGGAAGCAGCAAATTTTAAGTGTTTCCACTTTGCTTACATTTCATTTTTTTAAATAAAGTGAACTCTTCTCCTAGGTGGTCATGAATATCCAAGGTGGTGGACCTACAGTTTGAGAACCTGCCCAGCACAATATTGTCAAACTGTGTTCAAGAAAACATTTGCAACAAGAGCTTTGGTCCTGAACCTTACCACAATCCGTTATAGAGCTGACTCTCACACTAGATAATGTGTTGTATTATCTACTATGCATAAATAGAGAGTATTGTTTGCAATTAATTGCAGAAGTACGAAAACCATGATAAGCCTTTTCTAAGGTTGATTCCAAAATACAGTTAGAAAATTAAATTTTCAAACATTTAAGGTTAGTGTTCCTAGAACCTAATTATGGGATTGAGCAATTTACAGTTGGTCCTTCACTTAAGATCGGTCATATAGTGCCACAAAAAAAGATTGTAAAATCAGATCAGTTACGTGGGTGAGGTTAATTTACCCACCCATCTGAGGCTGCTGTGATTTGGTTCCATTTTATACTACGTAGTAGAAATTTTCTGAGGAAGAATCAGAAGCTGCCTGGAAGACAAATAGTAATTATTAGCTTGGATTTCCTTTGAAAACATGTTCCCTGGATCCAGATTTATCTCGTATGATATTTATTATCTTAACAAATAATGAAAAAGGCCATTAGGAAAATTCTTCAAGGTACAGTAACAGATTTTTGCCCTCCGTCTTAACATGAGGAGCTTCTGAAGTTTCTAAACACCTCTTGTGTAGAGAAAACCCTCTTTAAGTAACCTGCCATTTTCTATGATTGTTTTTGAGCATGACATTTTGAAAATGGGCTTCTTTATCATTTCCTAAAGTATTGTTTTAGAGGGTGGTGACAGTGAGAAACGAAAAGGGAGGCAGAAATGTCACCTTGACAGCTGAGAATGAAAAATTGGAGAAACCTATTTGGAGGGAAGCATTGTGGGCTGTTAGCGATGGACCTATAGATTAAAATTAGGTTCCAGATTGCTGGAATAGAACAATGTAGTCATCTGAAGCAAAGATTCTTAGAAGTAGGAGAGGAGACTGTTAAAATTTTGGGATCTTTGGCTCTATTACCTCTTTGTGGTGCTGATAGATGAGAAGCCATCATGATGTCCCAAATTTTTTGTTTGTGAAGTGGCTTCTGAAGAGGGCTCCATTAGATTGACACATCTTATTCTTGGCCTAAACAGAAGGCGACGGGCCAGTGAGCATTGAAACCACAGAAGCCATTTGAGATCCACTTGATTTTAGAAAATCTGAGGGAAACTTCACAAACTTTCTGGAAAGCAACCCAATTTATAACCAAGAAAAAAGTCTTTTGCTCAAGAAAGTTTTGTGGTACTCTTTGGCCGTATCCATTTGCAACTTCGGTTGATTGTATTCCTGGGAAAGAACGTCAAGGAGAGAAGGATCCAGGCCAAGAATCACTTATCTTCCCAAGCAAAAAAGAGTAGTAAATTAATTTTTGTTCTTTAAGTGATATTGACAAGTTTATAAGTATAATCACTTCTCAAAGCTGGCACCAAAAGCACCTGAGCTTGTTCCCGTGATTTATTGGCAGCGATTTCTATGGCTTGCGAGCCCCAGAAAAAGCAATCTAATTAGATCCAGAAATCCTGATCTGAAGATAATTTAGATAATAATTTATTCTGACTACTGATCTTACAGACACTTAAGGCAGTAATGTTATTCCAAGAATTCTCTTTGAACCATTTTAAGCAGGCTTTTAAGAAGCTATCCAACAATGAAGATTAAACATTAGCTGATTACCGACAAGTAATTAACAATGTCAACGAAACACAGAAACTGAATTAATAATAATTATATCATCAACATGATGATCATCTTGTAGAGAATCCCAGAGAAGAAGAGAGGTTAATTACTCACTGCTAGCCGAACACAACCAAGTCAACCGCAGCTATGCCTCCGGATAGTTGTAACTGCCAGACAGATAATTAATTAACATCATAATTGTAATGCAACCAGCATGAAAATATTGAATTATTATACCACTTCCTTTCTATTACTTATTACAGCACTCTATAACTTTTGGGCACAAATATTGGCCATTTTTTAAGACTATTAGCTACAAAGACTTGCAAGAACGAGGCACCCACCCAGTTTCGTCTTGGCTTCCTTTTTCTTCAGGGCATCACTGATTCTTTTTTTCTTTTCTCTTCTTTTTTGTCCTCTCCACCACCACTCTTTTTTCCGGAGGGGGTATCAAGTACCAGGGAAACTAAGCAATCCAGACAATTCGAATGGATATCAAGATTTGTTGCAAGCTTAAACTCTACAATAATCTGAACTACTAACAGCAATAGCAATAGCACTTAAACTTATATACTGCTTCACAGTGTTTTGCAGCCCTCTCTAAGCGGTTTACAGAGTCAGCCTCTTTGCCCCCAACAATTTGGCTCCTCATTTTACCTACCTCAGAAGGCTGGAAGACTGAGCCAATCTTGAGCCTGGTAAGATTTGAACTGCCAGTCAAATCTGCAGGCAGTCGGCAGTCAGCAGAAGTAGCCTTCGGTACTGCACTCTAACCACTGCGCCACCATGGCTCAAGGGAAATTAGCCAAGGGAAATTAGCGGGAGATAAGAGTAGAAGGAGTTCAAGGTGGGCTGGGCTTTTTAGATCTCTTGTGGGCATGAAGGGACTCGTGACTCATTGTTCTACCCCAGCTACGGATCCCAAAGAACGCAGCACACACAAAGTCCATTCAAACCTTAGTTTACTAAATAAACCAGTCTTTTACAACAAGGGCTGTTAATTAATTGCATTAACAGCTGCCAAGAATTCAAAGAATAATAACTGAAAGTTTACTATGGTTAGCAGAATGCCTAGAAGCAATTTGCAGGAAGCTGATAAAATAAGCAAGACAAAACACGAAGGTATGTGAACTAAGTTGTTCCCTGCAAATTGCTTCAGTCGGCGTTCCTCCTTAAATAGGCTAAAGGAGTGGCCAATTAGCCTTACTCTCGAGGAGACCTCCTCCTGAGGAGCCACTCCTGTCTTTTGGCAGCTCTGTGCACCTGTACATCGAGAAGAGGCTCCTCCTCTTCGTCCTCTTCACTTATGGAGCTTCTGGAGGTTCTGAAGGCCCTGGCTGAATCCCCGCCTCTGGCACCACATCTTCTCCAGCCTCCTCATTGTCTGACTTGAGTGCCAGCTGCACAGGCTGCTGGCGCAGCACCACACCAGCCTCCTCTCTGTCTGAATCAGCTACTAGCTGCACAGGCCACATACGGGCCACAACACTCATGATGGATTTGACCCCTCCCTCGGGCTTAGCCTGACCATCTCCTATGGGGCAGGGGGATTGTGGAAGTTATGGGTTTGAGGTTTTTGATATATGAGTGTTTAAGACACATCGATGGAAGTGGATTTGAAGCACCAGTGGATTGGGAGAGGTTCCTGATCAGGAGAAGAGATGGGAAATGAAGGGAATATTCCTAAACCAGAAGTCTCTAAACCAGGAAGCAATGACTTAGTACCTCAATGGGAAGATAATAAAGTTCTGAATCATCTGGATGAAGATTCTCAATCATCCAGGCCGAATTGTCTGAAGGTTGTCTGAAGTTGCAACTGGAATCATTGCAATAGGACTAATTTTTTGTTATTCATTTGAGAGAAGTTTTGCCGCCCATCCAGGCAGCTTCCTCAGTCAGAACAAGGAGTCGTTGGAGAGTGCCAACTCCTGCCATACCAACCTCAGAGGTTTCCTCCCCAAAGTGCACTGCAATATGTCCATGAATGTTTTTAATCATCCAGGTAGAGCTGCCTGAATGGGAGATGAAACGTCTCTCAAATAACAACAAAATTAGTCCAGTTTCAATGATTCAGCCTTCAGACAACTTCAGACAGCCTTCAGGGAAGGTTCTGAATCCTGGACCTTTCCTGGACCAGAAGAGTTCTAATAGCAGCTAAAGCCTTTCTTTAGATATTGGTGCCTCTCTCCTCTTTCTTCACGCTGCCCTTGGATGGTCTTCTCCGAAAACGATGAGTTTCAGGGCCACATTGTCACAAGGAAAGTTCTCAGCTTTACCAACAAGTGACTCCTTCTCTCTCATGCGGAATCCTCCAATGCCCTTCCGACTTCACCTTCTGTGTGTCATCTCAGGTTTACTGAACTTTTGAATTGTCTTCCCAAACCCTCCATCTCTTTAACTTTTTTCCCTTATGGATTGATATGTCTCTGGAGATTCTCAATCATCCAGGTCAGGGTTGTCCCAAAGGACCTTTTCCAAAAGGCAACTGGACTTTTCTTGGGTTTTTGTCCTTGAAAACATTTTGCTTCTCAACCAAGAAGCTTCTTCAGTTATGGACTGATTGCACCACTGTGCTTTCCAGCACAAAAGGAGGTGGCCCTGGTTTTCTGCTTAAATTTGCCTTCAATATCCTTCTAATGTTACTTCTCCATTTAAAAAATGTGATTCTTTGTACTACAACTCCAGATAGTAGTAACAAGGAGTAAGAAGGCTACTGGGAGAAAGGAGTTGTTTTAACGCACAGTCCCATTTACATTTAGCATCGATGGGGTATTGGATGCAAATCTTTAGAACTGTGCATTGCAAGGACCCTATTCATCAGATTAATTCCAAATAAAAATCAGGATATTACCTACTGAGGAGCACAACCTTTGGATGTATCTCAGCAAGGTTTTGTCCTTCTCCATGAAGAAAAGAATTCCCTGAAATGCAGTCCCCGAATAATTAAAATTAGAATGCTCTAGATGGCTCCCAGATTGCTCATTTTAAATAATGAATTGGAAGTCTAATAGGAAAACTCATAATACTGGCCCTCTTAGCATTAACAATTACCATGATTAACAATGATACTCACAACTCATTTTTCATGAAAGACTATGGGCAGAGATAAGCTTGTTTATATAGACTAGCTTTTGAACCAGGGAGCCATTTATCACCTTGAAAGCTGCAAAAGGACAGAGCAGCACCCAGCAATTAAAACTTACAAAGTGACCTTGTGACAATTAAAGATCTTGCCTCCTGTGAAGCCACAGCAGAGCCATTGTTTCTAAATCAATTAGAAATGGAAAGATAATTTGTTGGTTTGTTACTGTAAATCGTACCTCTTCCCTAATGGCAAACTGAATACATTCTCCAAATGCATTATGAGAAACCCAGAAAGGCTAACAAACATTTCCTTGGGTACCTACTAAGGGTTTCAGGTCGACATTTCTAAAACAAGGAGAACAAAAGAGCCATACAAGCTCTGCTTCTTTTATGAGCCCAGTCCCTGTAGTCTTTCCGGAAGCCAAGCCAGGTCTCCAAGACAAGGCAAATAGATTTGAAGCTGGTTTACTCATCTCAGAGAAGTTTCTGGATGCTGTCCTTAAGCCCTGTCTCTTTCAGGTTCCATATTTTATCAAAAACTGCATAAATATGTGCTGGTGTCATCTGTAAGCCTTCTGTCGGACTAAATCCTGTACCTCAAGTCAATGGTTAGATTATATGACTGTCTTCTGGACAGGACAAGCTCAGACGTTCGTCTCAAAAGTGCTTTTTAAAAGGCAATTTTTCCTCCAAGAAGCTTCTTCCGTTCTGCTCAGTTTGTTTGTTCAGTTCAGAACTGAAGAAGCTTCTTGGACTGGTTTCCAGTTGGCGTCTAGTTGGCAACACATACCCACAGACACAATAGAGTTTCTTCGCCTTTCTGGGTTCTATAATCTCCCAGGACTTGACACGGAGATCTAACATTAGAACCATCATTTAAAAACTTGTCTAAATTTACATCCATACAAAGAATCTCATAATAGGACTCCTAAATACAACTTCAAAAAAGCAAACTACGATCTCATAGCTGCCAACCTCTCATCTCTAGATTGGCAAATCCTATTCAATGACTGCAACACTACAGATGACTATTATAACACTTTTCTACTTGAAATTCAAAGAGTCATTAATCCATATGTACCTTTAGTAACACCCAAAGCCAAAAAGAACAAATTACCCATATCAATAAGGAAACTCCAATAAAAAAAAAATTCCCTTTGGTGGAAAAATAAAACTGGCTATGTAGATAACATCAAAAACCAATATAAAACCTTATGCCACCAAATAAAAACAGAATGTACTAATTACCACTGCGAACAGGAGGAAGAGCTGTTACACACAAAATCCAATCGTGCCTTCTATAATTTTGTAAAAGCTAAACTTAAAGACTCAAAAACCATCCCACCTCTACAAGGGCAAAATGGTGAATATTTTAATGATGATGCCATTAAGGCTAATCTCTTCAACACTTTTTTCAGTTCAGTCTTTGTCAACAGCAATGGCATCTCCTAGTTGTACCACAACGAATTGCAGTGATCTAATCCACATTGATTTTACTGAAGGTACCGTCAAAAGGGCACTACACAAACTAAAGCCATCTCTATCTATTGGTCCTGATGGAATATGTGCCTACTTTCTAAAAAAGCTCTCCTCCGCCATAGCTGAACCTCTAAGCACCATCGATGAAGTATCTTTTAGAATGAGCTCCTTGCCTGACATATGGTGATTAGCAACAGTCATACCTTTCTTCAAAAAAGGTGACCCCAGCCTTGTTGAGAATTATAGACCAATCTCCTTTTGCTGCATCACCTATAAAGTCATGGAATCCATCATAAACCAATCCACTTAGTGTCAAATAACCTACTCTCTGATAAGCAATTTGGTTTCAGGAAAAATTTGTCATGTAATCTACAACTCATACACTGCAAAAACATTTGGACTTCTCAACTCAACCAGGGTAAAGCAATAGATGCAATCTACATAGACTTATGCAAAGCCTTTAATTCAGTGTTTCATGACAAACTTCTGTTAAAACTAAGTTCTTATGGCATTTCTGGATCTTTGCACAAGTCAAACAGGCATCAAGTAGTTAAAATTGGAAACGTTCTATCAAACCATACACTAGTTAACAGTGGTGTTCCCCAAGGCAGCGTTCTAGGACCAACACTCTTTCTGTTTTATATTAACGACCTTTGTGATCATATTACAAGCAGCTGCGTCTTCTTTGCCAACGATGTAAAACTATTTAACACCACAGACAATTCTACTACCCTACAAAATGACCTAGATTATGTATCTGAATGGTCAAACAATTGGCAACTCCAAATCTCTGCTAACAAATGCTCAGTCCTGCACATTGGCAATAAAAATCAGAAGATGAAATACAAGCTGGGCAGAAACAATGTAAAAGATGACCCACACTCTGTCAAGGACCTAGGAGGACTCATTTCAAAAGATCTAAGCCCCAGAGCTCACTGTAACAACATTGCTAAAAAGGCATTAAGAGTTATCAACCTTATTTTACAAAGTTTTCTCTCTCGTAACGCTATACTTCTAACTAGGGCATACAAAACCTTTGCCAGACCTATCCTTGAATACTGCTCACCTGCCTGCAACCCACACTGTATTTCGGACATTAATACATTAGAGAGAGACCAGAGATATTTTACAAGAAGAGTACTCAACTCCTCTGCTCACAATAAAATTCCTTATACCACCAGGCTTGAAATTTTAGGCCTGGATAACCTTGAACTACGTGCCATCTACATTCCGATCTAAGCTTAATACACAAGATTATCTACCTTAACGTTCTACCTGTAAATGAGTACTTTAACTTCACCGCAATAACACTAAGGGCTATCAATAGATTCAAACTCAATGTAATTCGCTCTAATCTTCATTGCAGAAAATACGACTTCAGCAATAGAGTAGTAAATGTCTGGAATGCTCTACCTGATCCTGTTGTTAGTCTCTCTAACCCCCATACCTTTTACCTTAAACTGTCTACCGTGGACCTTACACGTTTCTTAAGAGGTCCCTAAGGGGGCGTGCATAAGCGCACCAGCGTGCCCACCATCCCTGTCCTACTGTCCCCATTTATATGTACTCATTCTATGTGTTTACAGCTATGTTTTGCTTATTTATATCCATTTATTTGTGCCATTTTTTTCATGTGTCCATGTCTATGTCTATACTGATACTTGTTTCCTTGTACTTGTTGACAAACAATTAAACAAATAAACAAATAAATAAAATAAATAAATAAAAAGGCACAACAAAGAATGTTCTTCTTGTGTCAATTCAGAAAGCTCAAACTGCCCAAGGAGCTACTGATACAGTTCCACAAAGGAATGATGGAGTTTGCCATTTGTACTTCTATAACTGCCTGGTTTGGTACAGCAACTCAACAGGACAGGGATAGACGGATAGTGAGGACTACAGAAAAACCAATTGCAGCCAGCCTGCCTTCCATTGAGGGTACTTTATGCAGCAAGAGGCAGAAGGAGGGCTGGGAAAATCTCTACAGACCCCTCCCATCCTAAACTCTTTTAACTCTGCTACAGGGCATTGCACGGCAAAACAACTAGGCACAAAGACAGGTTTTTTTTCCCCCCCTCCCATGGCATCACTCTGCTAAACACATAATTCCCACAGCACTCTGTAGGATATCTCACCATGTAGCAGGACTGTATTACCATTATCCTTCTCATCTCTCCTATTACCTACTCCTATTGGTATCTTATGACTGCTACTTTCTTGTTTGTATCGCATGATTTATGACTTTGTTGCTTGTAGGTACCCTGAGAGCTTCTGCACCATAGACAAATTCCTTGTGTGTCCAATCACACTTGGCCAATAAAGAATGTTCTGTTCTGTTCTGTTCTGTTCTACTCTATTCTTTATTCGCTATTCTATTCTATATTCTATTCTACTTTATTCTATTCTACTCTTCTATATTCTATTCTATTCTATTCTATTCTATTCTATTCTATTCTATTCTATTCTATTCTATTCTATTCTATTCTACTCTACTCTCTTTCTCTTCTCTTCTCTTCTCTTCTCTTCTCTTCTCTTCTCTTCTCTTCTCTTCTCTTCTCTTCTCTTCTCTTCTCTTCTCTTCTCTTCTCTTCTCTTCTCTTCACATCTTTCATTGCATAGGAACTACCTGTTGGGAGGCCTCTCTGTCTCCAGTCCTTTCTGCCCGTCTTGTTCAGGCTGAGGGGTTGACCTGCTCCTAGCCTCCTTGATTGCACCAGGTCATCCAGATGGACCAAGGAAGTGGATTTCTTCTGTGTCCTTTGAAAACAGACCCCCTCCAGAGATCCGTGTGGCCTATCCTGACCTCATTAAAACATGATTTTTTCCCCCCTCCATGGCCCAGGTAGCAATAGGATTATGTACATAAGACCAAATGCTTTTATTTCCTTGCAAATGTGCATCCTTATTTCCCCTTTACTCCAGGGTTTGGGTCCAGTTTTCTTTGTGTTAAACTACTCAGAATTATCCCAAAGCTGCCTGGTCCGATAGATTTTATGTAAGCATTTTAGTAACTCTATAATGGAGTAGCAACATTACAAAAAAAAAAAAAAAATCCCAACCTGTACCTCCCATTAAACGGGGTGAGGATGACAACGACATTTAATTAAATTAATTCAATTACACAGGACAAGGATGGAGGTGGGGGATGGGCTGTGATGAGAGCTAACGTGGGAAAGGCAATCATCGGAACTGGTGATTTGAGTTTTGCCTTTCATGCTTTTGGGAGATAAGATTGGAATATAGATATTATATCTCCTCCTCTTGGTGCAAATCTGCATAATTCAAAGGAAAGCCGTGGCCCTTTCAAGAACCCTGTTTTGTTGCTTTACTTCATTGTGTGACAGAAGGAAGGAATTGTTTTAATTTCTCAGTCTTTCCGCTAAGATCAAATGTAGCTGGATAATCACGTGCGTTATCAAAGGAAACTAGAAGCCCAGGCATTGATCACTGCCGTTATTATTATTACTTCAAGCATGGATAGAAAACGGTAAACGCCAAATCAACCTTTCAGAGACCCTGCTTAGGAGCCGTTCATATTTATGGGAGCGGGATCGCTTTAATTCCAATGTTAGTGTTGCTGGGGGTGTTTATTAATCAAACTAATTTACTATTCAATTAAAAACTGAATTAGAAAAAGTGCCATTGTACCATCGGAGAATAAACCAGGCTAAAACATGGCTTTAAACCAGGGCTTTAAATGATTTTCTCCATGGGGATTAAAAATATATATATTGTTTTAAAGATAGGGTTGTAGCTGTGGCAATTGCAGAATTATATTCAGGAGAAACCTACGAAGTGTGAGAAATCAGGAAATCCAGGCAGTTCAAATGAATATAAAGGTTTATTGTAAACTTAAGCTTTCTACAAGAATCTGACTAACCATCAAAGCAAATTGGCAGTAGATAAGAGTCAATGGAATTCAAACTGGGCTGAGCCTAGATCTCTTGTGGGCACAAAGGGATTCTAGACTGATGACATATTTGACTCCTCCCTCAGGCTCAGCCTGGGCATCTTCTACAACACCTCTGTCTTAACCAGAACTTTCTCAGAGTGACTTTCCAATTTAAGTACCAAGAGAAGAGAAATTAGAACATCTTATCCCTTAGAAGACACACCAATATTGTGTGGATCTGGAGCTCATTTGGGTACTTCTATTTTATGAGTTCCTGTGTGATGTCATAATTATGTATTCCATAAAAAGAATACGGCACACATTCGCCTTTCTTTTAGTCCCATACGTTGGCCAAATCTAGGCTGCTATCGCATGCATGATGACATAATTGCACACATATGCAATTTGCATGATGACAACATGATGAAGTCATGTCACTTGCTTCTGTCTTGCCTCTCTATGCAGTGAGAGTCATGCATCGCTGGCCTTCAGCCTTTGTGAGGCATCTTGTGTGCTGAACATCACTCATCATTGTTGTGTTGATCATGTCTGTTCCTTGATGTCCCAGTTTTCTTGTAGACGTGAATCATGTAGATTATTAGGAAAGTTAATATTGGTCACAGATGGCAATCTGTAACCCAAACTCACTGTGAGTAAAATAAGAAAATAATGAGCATATGTGAAACTAACATAAAGATAATGTTGTTAAGTATGAAAAAACAAAATTAAAATTGATATCGAGACAATGACTTTATTGGGTCAAGTTAATATTCACTAAATCCCAAACAAGCTTTCAGGTTCTCCGGAATTCTTTATCAGGTTAGAACTCAATAATTGTGGAGAGGAAACCAGCGTCCCTACCGTCCCTGTCCTAATATTCCTTTTTACTTATTCTTTTCATGTATTCCAATTATGTTTATACTTTTACCTGTTATCTTATATATGCTTGACAAATAAACTTATGATTAGATTATGATTATGATCTGTAATTGGAATAATTTTAGATGAAGCTTGTCTTGTCCTGCCTCAATTCTCTGAATTGCATAGGGAGACCCGACAACTAAAACCTTTCTGTGATTTCCCACAAGGCTTTCCATCTTCTGTTTGTTTGTCTATAGTTTGTCTGTCCAACCATCCATCCATTTATCATCCATCATCCATCCATCCATCCATCCATCCATCCATCCATCCACCCACGCATCCATTCCATCCAACAGAAAATCTATTGAGGAGGAACAGATAGAATGACATAACCAAATCTTTCACTTTGATGCCTCTTTGGCCAGCGTAGAATGTGAGAAGAGGGTTGGAGACTTCTGTTAGTCCAAGAAGTTTCTGAGAGCAGCCCAGATGGTCAAAGTGGCTGCTGGAAAGACAAAACCACAAATCTTTGATCCTCATTCTAGAAAGTATACAATTCAACCGTCAGAACTGAAGAAGCTTCTTGGATGAGAAGAGAAGCATCTTCAAGGAAAAAACAAAGAAAGTCCAGTTGCTTTTTGAAAAAGGACCTTCGGGACAACCGTGACCTAGAGGACTGAGAATCTCCAGAGACATACAATTCAACTCTTACCCAATTACTTAAGAAAACATCCTGGTAGAATATAATAGAGAGAAAGTAGATTGTAAAATCTACTTGTAGAGCCGAGATGGCGCAGTGGTTAGGGTGCAGTACTGCGGCTACTTCAGCTGACTGCTAGTTCAGCAGATCAGCGGTTCAAATCTCACTGGCTCAAGGTTGACTCAGCCTTCCATCCTTCCGAGGTGGGTAAAATGAGGACCCAGATTGTTAGGGGGCAATATGCTATTTAGTATACTGTCTTTGGTGTAAGCCGCCCAGAGTCCTTGGAGAGTGGGCGGCATAGAAATAATAATAATAATAATAATAATAATAATAATAATAATAATAATAATATAGATATTAATAAAACTGGATACAATTTAAATATTTTTTTACAAAAAAATAGAAGCAAAACTAAATAATTTAGTCTTCCAGTATTTGAAAGTACAAGAACGAAAACAATAACAATTATATAAAAATACCCACAAATCCACCAGTAACAGTAATGTTGCTTCTTTTTATTTCCTGGGTGTTCAGCTGAAATGCTCTAGAATCCAAATATGCTACTTGAATTTCTATCTGAAATCTGAAAACGTTTTGACTTATGAGCAGTAGATTCGCCCTTTCTCTGCTGTTTGTTTTTCACTTGTTTTCATTCTTTGGAATAATTTATTTACAACAACAACAGGGAGCCATCCGATTGGACGCTCAGCGGAGAGACGAAGACAATATTCATTGAGCATTCTACCCATGTTAATTTTTAATTTAAAACCTTACCCAAAGTACAACAGATTTCTGACATATAAATATTAAAAATTAAATTTCCCGAGTTCATTATCGGATAATTAGAGCTAAATAACATCTTAACCGAGAGACAAACCCCACGCAAAGCAAGTCAGTTCCATTTAAGATTCCATTAGAAAAACTGTTTGAGCTCATCTGTAATGGACCATAAAATTTAATTTGGAAATGATATTACCCAAATGATGAAATGATACCAGTCACAAAAGGACGTGTAGTCAGCCCCATCTTTTCATTCGGTGCGATGTTCTTCTATTGATTGTCTGGAATTAAAAAGGAAATACTTAATTTTGCCCTGAATAACACATGTCGGCTTTTTTTTCTGACTTTCTTTTCTCTGGATCTTTTCAGTATTTAAAAGTCAGAATTGACCAGAGAAGCTTCATGTAATTACAAAGATTTCCTTATCTAAGTCTATTTGCTGAAGTCATCCTAAAGAAGAGCGCCTGTAATCCATTGCCTGTCTCATATCTCATTTACATTGGAGGTAATCCCTATCCTATATCAGTGTTTAGGTAATGACTTTGGATTAAATTGCATTTCTTGTAATTCTTTACTTTGAAAATCTCAACAACCTCTCAGAAAGGGCTCCCTGAATAGGCCTGTCACCGGTCTGGGGAATGCAGCTCTCAAAGGGAGCTGTGAAGCTTCCCTCGAAGAGGGAAATTGCCTTTCCCCATAATCGGTTTTAAATGTGGTAACCCATTTCAAGGGAGCAGGAATGCAGGCGTTCCTCAACTTACGACCCCCCATTGAGCTCTGCTGTTAAGCGAGAGATTTGTTGGGTGAGGGCCACCTCATTTTACGACCTTTTTCATCACACCTGTTAAGCGAATCATTGCAGTTGCTAGTAACGTGGTCGTTAAACGAATCTGACTTCCTGTATTGACTCGGCTCATCAAAAGTTCACAAAAGGGGATCACGTGACCCCGGGACACTGCGACGGTCATAAATATGAGTCTATTGCCAAGCGTCTGAATTTCTGACCATGGGAAGGTGGCAATGGTTGTAAGTGTAAAAAATGGTCATGTCACTTTTTTTCATTGTCGTGGTAACTTCAGTCACTAAACTAACTGTTGTAAGTTGAGGACTGGCAGTACATACATAGGTTGGAATGCCAGGGAGTGAGCGGTGAGACCCCCCCCCAGATCACATCTGGAAGGGCCAAGCAAAATAATTTGTTTTTAAAACGTATTGAAAAGAAAGTTTTGGTTTTTTCAGGTTTTGCAAGGCTCTTGTTGATGTCTCCAGAGACTCTTCACCCATAAAAGGATCCCATGAAAGGGGTTGGTTCTTTGTCCCGGCCCCCGTCTTTCCCCACGTGGCCCACCAAAAACATCTTGGGCCCTGTCAGATCAGTCCTGCTGAGTGACAGGGTAGGGATGGCAAGGAAGTGCCAAAGGAAAGCAGGCTCGGCCATTTTGAAATCAGAAAGTTTTCATCCTGTTTAGAATATGTTCAGGGCCCTGCAATATGAAATAATTTTAATATAATTCCATTCCATGCCACTAAATTCAGAAATGAGATTAAATGAGAACATGTGCGTATATTGTGTTTTTATTTTTATAAACCATCGAGAGTCACTGAGAGGGAGTGGGCAGCCATATGCATTTTCTTACATAATTAAATAATAACAGAGTTGGAAGGGACCTTGGAGGTCTTCTAGTCCAACCCCCTGCTCAGGCAGGAAGCCCTATAACATTCCAGATAAATGGCTATCCAATCTCTTCTTAAAAGCTTCCAGTTGGAGAACCCACAACTTCTGGAGGCAAGTTGTTCCACTGGTTAATTTTTCTTACTGTCAGGAACAATCAACCATTGAAACAACTTGCCTTCCGAAGTTGTGAGTGCTCCCACAACTTCTCCAACAACCCATTGACAATGACAATTGACATTGACAACGGGACAAAGCACAGAACCAAAGGAAGACGGGAATTTCAAATGCAAAGACCTTTTGTTAGTTGAGGGGAAAAAAAACAACAACAACCCGAAATTCCTACTATAGGCCTCACTGACACTCCTCAAAACACAAATTCAGGAATGAAAACCACGAACTGTTTCTAAAGTTCACCTCCCTTAACGTGCACATTTTCAATGCTTGGTTATATTACAGAGGTTCTCGCACATTTTTAATACTACAGAGGTTGGTCATTCACAGCCTCGGGGCATAATTAGAAAGCCTCTTCCTGTCACTCTCTAGAATAGGATGAAAATTAATTCTTGTACAATGCGGTCTGCATAAACCAGGGAAAGTTGACCCCATCTATTTACATACAGTATGGGGCCTTGCTATCACCTTCCCAGCAGCAAACAGTTTCTCTTATCTTGAAATAGCCCTCATTTGTTATTTCTCCCTGAAAACCCCCCACCCCTCTTGATTTCCACAATTTCCTGTAATAATAGACTTGGCCCTAATGAAACCTGCATTATGAGAAGGTTATAGTCCTGCCCCACAGACAATTAATCCGTTGCTCCCTTATTATTACATATGTAATTGTATAATTGATTTAAAAACTTACTTTGGTGACCCCCAAAGCGTAAAGTATGTAGCTCATTAAAGGAACGAAATAAAATTAATATCTCTATTTCGAAGATGGTGAAGGAAACTGACAAAAGGGACGTCTGTTGCATGTTTAAGCACATATGGAGGAAGAAACATAGTTAGTAAGGCTTTGGCTGGCCGTGTTTCTCACTCACACCCATCTCTGGTGGCATTATTAGATCGTGTTGGGATTACTACAGAATAGTTTTGGCCAAACATGGAGGTCTGAGGGCTCTAGAAGTACCAGAAGAAAAGTCAACCAACCACTTCCATCCCATAGAAACAGAAAGCCATCTCTCATTGATATAGACTATTCCCATCTATATACATAAAGGTGTCAAGATACTTGGAAAGCTACTAAAACGAAGGAGAAGTTTCCTGACAATGAGAGCAATTTATCAGTGGAACAGTTGGTCTCCTGGAGTTGTGGTGGCTCTATCTCTGGAGGCTTTCAAAAAGACACTGGACAGCCATCTGTCTGGAATGGTGTAGGGTCTCCTGCTCGAGCAGGGGGTGGAACTATTTATTTATTTATTTATTTATTTATTTATTTATTTATTTATTTATTTATTTATTTAATTTGTATACCGCCCTTCTCCAAAAGGGTCTCAGGGCGGTGAACAGCCAAAATTAAAATACATACAATACAAAAGTTAAGATAATTAAAAGAGATTAAATCAATCAAGGAGCCTTGGTAGTACAGTGGTTTAAAGCACCCTGTTATTAAGACCAGATGCCTGCAATTATTGCAGGTTCGAATCTCCCCAGGCGCAAGGTTGACTCAGCCTTCCATCCTTTCTAAGGTAGGTAAATTGAGGGTCCAGTTGTGGGGGCAATAAGCTGACTTTGTATAAATATACAAAAAGGATGAAGGCTATTGCTTGGCGCATTGTAAGCCACCCTGAGTCTCCGGAGAAGGGCGGCATATAAATCAAATTAAAAAAAAAAAAATCGGCCTCCCAATTTAAAACCCCAAATCTATAAAATTTAAAAATCCCAATTTAAAAACCATTTAGGCTAGGCCGGCTTGCTGAAATAAATAAGAACTAGAAGATCTTCAAAGTCCCTTCCAACCCAATTATTCTATGTTGTATGTTCTAAGAATTTTCTTGGCCTCTCTCACTTTCTTAGAACATAGAACATGGAATAATCATGTTGTTGCCACCAACACAACCACAAGACTTTACCACAAGTCTTTCATTCCAAAGAAACAAAAAATACCAGCAGGATCCTGGCATTTTTCACTGCCTGTGGAACCAAGGACAAAATGAAAGAGAACAATGAATCAATGGAAGAGTTTGCCTCCCAGAATATGAATGTTCCATCACTGGAGGCTTTCAAGAAAAGATTGGACAACTGTTTGACCGAGATGGAATAATGTCTCCCATTTTGGGCAGGGGGTCTGGACTAGAAGACCTCCAAGGTCTCTTCCAGCCCTCTGATTCTACCTTCTATATGCTAAGAACTGATTCATACTTTCGCGTAACCAAGATCCAGCTGCTAGAATTGTAAACTTAGACAAAAACCACAACCAAAGTAGAAAACTGAACTCTCTACCATAAGGTTCACCAGATATGTAGATTTAATCATAGCGAAACCTTTGAAGGTCTCTTTTGCTGTGTGTGTGTGAGCGGGGGGGGGGGGAGAGAATGCAACTTGGAGCCCACAGAACTGGGTTATATCTGGTGGAAGGGTGGGTGGGCTGCAAATTTATTCTGCATTTCTTCAACCTTTTTTATTCAACTTGACAGATACAACATTCTATCAGGGAAATTCTGGTGGGCTACCGGAGGACTCGCACTTGTCTTAATTATGAGGTAGGCCAAAGGGGTACATGTGTGTATTTCCTGGTTTTCATTGCACAATTATCTGTCTCGCAATCGGAAGCCTCCTGGGCTTTGCATGCTTCAGGGGGGAGGCATGAAGAGAAGTTCCTCCTCCCGTGGAGATGGTTCAGATGAGGAAACGGGAGGCAGCTGTGGAGGCCGCCAAGCGATGGAGATGTTTTGTACACTAGAAAGAAAAAGGCACCCTGGAACTCTGGGCTGCCTTCCAAGAGGCTGCAGAAACGAGGCTCGGAAGAACTCCAGACCAATTTGAAAGGACCGGAGAACAAACCTTTTTGTGGGCAGAGAAAATTTGGGGAAATCAAAGAATAGATCGACATGATACATTGCTTGTCCTTGAAGTGGAAAGTCATCCCTCTGTTCACAAAGAACTCACAGTGTTTCTCAACCTTGGCCGCTGGACGATGTGTGGACTTCAACTCCCAGAATTCCCCAGCCAGCTCTGCTGGCTGGGGAATTCTGGGAGTTGAAGTCCACACATCGTCCAGTGGCCAAGGTTGAGAAACACTGGTCTATCATATTTTATGAGCAGGTGCAATGCCAAAGAAACTCATGTTTGTTTTCCTTAAAACAGTTACTGGAGGTGAGAGTTCAGGTTTGATTCCGGATCATCCAGAGTTAGGATTTTGCAAATAAGAGCTGTTGTAGACTTGCTGGGTTAGCTGCTCTTCAGGTATGTTTGTTTCTTGTGGTTGTCATTTTAAGCCGAAGAACTTGCTTGTGGCTCTGCTGCCATTACAGGGTGCAAATAGCTTCTTGCTGGAAGCATGCAACTCCTTCTGTAGCCTTGTTTGACAAGGGGGTGCTACTCATTCACACACACACACACAATGCTGGAAGCAATGGGTGGAAGCTTAGATGGGGGTCTAATTTTGCAGGTTTTTCTGAGCCCACAGCACTTACACACGTTAGCTGTTGATTTGATGATCCACCAATTTATCCTACAGATGGTCCTCATTTAGTGACCATTCGCAATTAGGACAGTGAGGAAAAAAACAATGTTTTACAACCAATCCTCATATTTATGACCTTTCCAGGTCTGTAACTAAGAAACCGGAAAGTCTTGTATTTCTAGTTAGAAGATAGCGCTTAAATTTCAACAAATTCTTCCATGTCCAGTAGCAGCAGTAACAGCTGTCTCCAATGTCTCTGGAGATTCTCCATCATCCAGGTCCTGGTTGTCCCAAAGGTGCTTTTTCAAGAGGCAACTGGATTTTCTTTATTTTTCCTTGAAGACATTTCACTTCTCATCCAAGAAGCTTCCTGCACCTACAGGAAGTACCTTAACCTTCTGACTGACATTTATTTATTTATTTTTATTTATTTTATTTAATTTATCTACCACCCTTCTCCCGAAGGACTCAGGGTGGTGAACAGCCATAATAAACAGTGTACAAAATAGAATTTAAAAGCAGATTAAAATAATTAAATCATAGGCCGAATTTAAAACTCTCATTTAAAACCAATTTTAAAACCCCATTAAAACCAAATTAAAATCATTTATCCCATCAGAGCGGCTTGCTGGAATAACAGGGTCTTCACTGCACGACGGAAGGCGCGGAGGTCGGGGATCCTTCGTATGTCCGGGGCCAAATCATTCCAGAGGGCATGAATTGCCCCCAATTCATGCCCTCTGGTGGTCTCCTTCAAGGGTGTCTCCATGGCTATTAAGGGGACAAGGCCAAAATAACAAAATAGTCAGGAATCCCCAGGGGGAGAGCATTCCAGAAGGCTCTCCCCCTGGGGGTCACCAGTCTACATTGTTTGGCTGACGGCACCCTGAGGAGGCCCTCTCTGTGGGAGCGTACCGGTCGGTGGGAGGCAATCGGTGGCAGAATGCGGTCTTGTAGATAGCCAGGTCCTAAGCCACCTAAGATTAGGTGACTTCCTTGTTTAAAGAGAAAATGGAGTTAGGATAGCTATAAGTGGAATTCTACCCCAGGCACAACTCCTTGTATCCACCTTCCACAGCATCTATAGTTGAGTTTTAGTTAATGCTCACTGCTCCTGGGAAACAACGCACACATCCTTCAAGTAGACAGGCCCAAAATATAGAACATCATATGAAATAACTTGAATTTACGGGGATCCAGTACAGCCTACCCAAAACAGGGAATGCAAAGGAAATCACTTGGGCTCAGTGCGATTTAGTGGTCTCCTTCAAGGGTGTCTCCATGGCCATTAAGGGGACAAGGCCAAAATAACAAAATAGTCAGGAATCCCACCTTCCAAACAGCCTTCTGGACTGAGCCCAGAAGAATTGGGGAATTATTATTTGTTGCTGTGACTAAAGGAAGAAGAGGAAGGCAGGAGGAATGCTACAGAAGGTCAAGATTCAGCAGTCCATCAGCATTGGTCATTTTTTTGAAGACAGCAAGGTCCACCTTCTAGGCAGAAAAAGACTACTGGTTTGAAAGAGGGGCCAAAGAGGCCATCTATGTTCAAACTGAGCAGTCCACCCACAACAGAGGGGGAAGGATACGACACCCCTTATCTCCTGTATGCAACCCAGTCCTTTCAGGAGTTCCAAGAAGGTTGGACACACCTGTTTGTATTATTCAGGTGACCCCAGTGGTGAAATCCAATTTTTTTTACTCCCGGTTCTGTGGGCGTGGCTTGGTGGGCGTGGCTTGGTGGGCATGGGGAAGGATCCTGCAAAATCTCCATTCCCTCCCCACTCCTGGAGGAAAGATATTGCAAAATCTCCATTCCTACCCCACTCTGGGGCCAGTCAGAGGTGGCATTTGCCAGTTCTCCAAACTACTCAAAATTTCCGCTACCGGTTCTCCAGAACCTGTCAGAACTTGCTGGATTTCACCCCTGGGTGACCCTGAAGGCAAGATAAACCCCCAAGTGGCTTCAATGACTCTCAGAAAGAGTGCAAATGACCAGATGACTGTAAGGAATATAAATCCTTCCATTTTTCATGAACTGGATTAGCTCAGCATACTAATGCATTGTAATTTAACTCCAGCTGTCTGCAATTACTGCAAATTCAAATCTCACCAGGCTCAAGGTTGACTCAGCCTTCCATCCTTTCTAAGGTAGGTAAATTGAGGACCCAGTTTGTGGGGGCAATAAGCTGACTTTGTATAAAATATACAAAAGTATGAAGGCTATTGCTTAACGCATTGTCAGCCGCCTGAGTCTCCGGAGAAGGGCGGCATAGAAATCAAATTAAAAAACAAACAAATGAAGAAGCTTTTTGGATAAGAAGGGAAATATCTTCAAGGAAAAAAACAAAGCAAGTCCAGTTGCTTCTTGAAAAAACACCTTTGGGACAACCATGACCTGGATGAGTGAGAATCTCCATAGAAAATCCTAAATAAATGAGTATGATTCAACTAGGATTATGATGGACCAGGATGTAGGAGGCAAGGGATACAGGAGGCTTTGGCCATGCTGAAGGAAGAGGTTGTTGCAAAACAAATGTTTGTTTTAGTCAGATCATGGTTAGAGTTAGGATGAGTGGTGCGGTGGCCTAGAGGTGGAGCTCTCGCCTCACAATCAGGAGGGTGTGAGTTCAATCCTGGGTAGAGGCTGATATTTCTTTCTCTGGGCACTTTGAGATTATATCTGCTGAATATAACTCCTCGTTGGCGACAGGAAGGGCATCTGGCCAGTAAACATTCGGCTCTGTTCAGTTGCCCACCCCGTAAGGGATTATGGGGCCATTAAAAGATGATGATGGTTAGAGTTAGGATCAGACGATTGATGTTATTCCCAACCACACAACAGAATTGCATTTGTAAGAAAAATAGCAGCTTTCCCATGTTGTAAGTTTAAGCAAGTTACTCTTCAGAGAGTTACTGATGATCAGAAAGGCTTTTTAAATGGACATGCCCATACTGAATTGGATTTTGAGATAAGTGAAAGAAAAGGCAGTTGTGTAATTTGCACACAAAGTGGTCAGAATTGATCGAAAACAAACCTTTAACTTTCCAACTGGTTTAAACGGGGGAAAGACCACTGGATAATTACATCATTTAGCACATTGATTGTGGGAAAGTCAATTCTAATGATTTCAGAAATGGAGGGCTTTGTGCTTTCCTCATTTTTAAGGAAAGGGTTTTTTATTTAACTTGCAGTCATAAATGGAGGATTTTTAAAATGGCAGGTAAAGAAGAAAACAAAACGTTTCCTTAGGCAAAGAAGGTGTATTTCACTGAAGAAAAGCCAGACTGAATCAATGGGACACCATGAAAGGAGCCCCTTACCTCTTTTTATAAGTCAACAAAACTAAGGAAGAAAATTAAGTACGTAAATGTTTTAAACTGCCTGTGAGGTTGAGTGGGTCATTTTCATCATTTAAAAACATATTCAATAGAATTAAAGAGAGCTCATGTCAACTTAAACATCAATTGGGAAGTCTACGTTCTGGGCACTGGTTTGAAAGAAACACATCAGTGTTTCTCAACCTTGGAAGCTTGAAGATGGGTGGACTTCAACTCCCAGAATCCCCCAGCCAGCGCTGCTGGCTGGGGGATTCTGGGAGTTGAAGTCCACCCATCTTCAAGCTACCAAGGTTGAGAAACACTGATCTACATGATGATTGAACAGCCCTCTCTCAACAAAGGACTACTTCCCTGGCCTACAACACACTCCTTTCAGCAGTTCCAAGAAGGTTTCACACCCATTTGCACTATTCAGATGACCTCGAGGACACAGATAAACCTCCAGGTGGCCTCAGTGACTCTCAGAGGGAGTGCTAAGAACCAGATGAATGCAAGGAATATAAATCCTGCCATCCTCCATCATTCAGTCAGAGCCGAAGAAGTTTCTTGGATGAGAAGCAAAATGTTTTCAAGGAAAAGATGAAAGTCTGGTTGCCTGGATGGCTGAGAGTCTCCATAGACAATGGGGAAGGTGTGTGTTGAAATCTATGTTTCAGACAAGAATTTCACTCAGGAGTCTTGGACAATCACAGCTGGGTGATTAGCTATAAGGACAATGGAAGAGCTCTCCAGAAGAACTCAAACAGTAGGAAGGTACAAACGCATTAATAACAATAGAAGGTGTCAAAGGTGCTTTTTCCAAAAGACAAATGGATTTTCTTGGGTTTTTTTTCTTTGAAAATGTTTCACTTCTTTTTTTTTTGAATTTTTTTTTATTTTAAAACAAAACATAAAACATAAATCCATCATCCATACAATTGCAAACAGTGTGTCAGTTGGTTACAAGTCTTTTGTGCTTCCTCACCATATTCATTACTTACTAATTGTCTAATTTCTCATATTACCAATCTAATAAGTATCTTTATAACATAATCCTCGTTAACCATTTATTTAACTATGGCTTTTCCCTCTTTTCATAAAAATTATTTTCAAATATTATAACTTTCATTTCTTCATCCGGAACAACAATAGGCATACAACTTTGTATTATATTTTATATATTTCTACCATTCTTGTGTTTTTTAGTCTCATCCCTGTTTCATTTCCATGTTTTATTATCTAGCCATTGATAAAAGAAATCCCATATCTTATAGTAATGTTTATCTTCTTGTTCTCTAATTTCAAATGTCAATTTGCTCATTTCAGCACATTCCATAATTTTCTTAATAACTTCATCTTGCGTTGGTATCTTCTCATTTTTCCAGTTTTTAGCAAACACAATTCTAGCCGCTGTTAATACATTTACAATCAAATATCTCAATTCTCTATTAAATATTTCTGGTACAATCCCTAATAAAAAAGATCTCTGGTTTAAAGTCTATGTGTTTTTTTGTCATTTTTTCCATCCATGTGTGGATTTTTTTTTCTTTGAAAATGTTTCACTTCTTATCAAAGAATCAATCCAAATGATAACTATGCATGAATATCTGCTTCTTTCTAATATGTCAGTGTTTCTCAATCTTGGCATTTTGAAGATGTGTGAACTTTAACTCCCAGAGTTGAAGTCCAGACACCTTCAAACTGCCAAGGTTGAGGAACACTGAAATATGTGGTTTCAGCATGAGTCTACTCATAACACACAACAAGGGAACGAATGCAGTTAATTGAGTAGTTGATACAAATCTGAAAGCATAATTGGTTGATTGTTTATGATGAAGGACTAAAAGAATGACTGAAGGCTACAAGGATGATGGGATGTTCTGACTGTGACCATTTTTTATACTGTCAGGAGCAGATCTTCGAAAAAGAAGTAAAAGACATGAGTGAAAACAAGGCTATTTCCAGAGAGGCGATGGCAGGCCAGTTTGAAAAAAGTTATTAAAATGAGATTATTATTCCCAAAGTCTGAATAGAAGTGGCTATAACAAAAGATGACATAGAAGCTGATCGGAACGGAATGAGAAGAATTGGGTGAGAGTGTGGATGGGTGAAATGATGAAGTGAAAGTGTCTGTGGGTGGGAAAATAATGCATGTAAAAGCATGATTGCTACAAGAAAGGAAACATCATTGAGAGAAAATATTGTATAATGTGTACAGAGAAATAGATGTGAAGAAGATAGTCAAAGAAAGAAAGGAATAGAACATAGAATAGCGGGGTTAGAAGGGACCTTGGAGGTCTTCTAGTCCAACCCTTTGCTCGAGCAGGAGACCCTATCCCATTTCAGACAAATGGCTGTCCAGTCTCTTCTTGAAAGCCTCCAGTGATGGAGCACCCACAACTTCTGGAGGCAAGTTGTTCCACTGATTAATTGTTCTGGCTATCAGGAAGTTTCTCCTTAATTCCAGGTTGCTTCTCTCCTTGATTAGTTTCCATCTGTTGCTTCTTGTCCTGCCTTCTGGTGCTTTGGAGAATAGCTTGACTCCCTCTTCTTTGGGGCAGCCCCTGAGATACTGGAAGACTGCTATCATGTCTCCCCTATTCCTTCTTTTCACTAGACTAGACATACCCAGTTCCTGCAACCGTTCTTTATATGTTTTAACCTCCAGTACTCTAATCGTCTTTGTTGCTCTTCTCTGCACTCTTTCCAAAGTCTCGACATCTTTTTTATATTGCGTTGACCAGAACCAGATGCAGAATTCCAAGGGTGGCCTTACTAAGGCTTTGTAAAGCAATACCAGAACTTCACTTGATTCTATCAATCATGGTTAAGATTAAAAGGGGCAGAGAAAATGCCATTTTGATGGAAAGAAGCCCTCTGATCCATGGGTAAAGACACCAAAGAAGGCCTCGGGCACATTGCAGGGAGTAAAAAGAAGAAAACGAGGGAATGATGGAAGGGCAGTTTCAGAGTTTCGTGTGAGGAATAGTGATCTATCATAGAGTGGAATCGCTATGATCATCAGTGTTCAAGAAACATTATAAATGCTTTGGGGATGTTGAAAATCGCAGGCTGCAGTCTATTAGTGTGACTGATGTAACTGGAGAAATATTAAAATATGGAGAGGTTTTGCTATGAAATGGCTGTGAGGTTTATTTGATGTATGTGTAAAGGTTGTATCTGTGCCCGACAATCAGAAGTTTGCTGTTATTTGTCACCTACACACACACACACAAAAGAGTAATAGAGAATGCAAAACTCAGAGAGAATTAGTTTGAATAAGTCCCAGGGGAGAATTTTATCAGAATTTTGATCAAAAGGCTTCGAGAAGTAAATTATTAGTAAATGATTAATAAATTTTGAGACGTATAAGCTTTTAGACCTGCCAAAAATATTTTTGCTCTTCAAAAGCTCGCTGACTGTAAGGAAGAAGAAGCATTGTACATCCATTGTGGTTTTAAAAAGTGTGTGATGAAGCGAATAGGCTGCAATTGTGGGATATTTTGCGCAAATGTGCAGTTGAAGTTGATTGCTGAATGTGAAAAGAGCAGAAAATAAACCATGAGCGAGAAAAAATGAAATGCTTACCAAACTGTTCAACATTCAGGAACAAGTAAGGCAAGAATATACGGAGTGGCTGCTTAATATATTTATGGATAAATTAATTAAAGGCTTGGTGAGGATAGAGCTATATTGATTAGAGATATGCGTGTATGTCTACTTTTTTTTTAAGTCATGCCGTGGTGTTTGACGAGAATCTGATTTGCAGCCAATGTTAGACACACGGTGCAGTGAGGAATATGGAACTGAAAATTAAGATATCAAAGACCAAGATAGCTGAATTTGACAAGAAAGTAGAGAATAATCATACACGAATGGCAAAAATCTAAGGAAGTAAATGGTCTTGGGTGCTTTGATAGAATGTTTACTCCAAATGGACAAATGGTTGGAGACGTTTGAAAATGCACAAAATGCTAATAAGAAAGATTGTGGGTTTCCACGTGGGATCCAAAGGAACCTATAAGGCTGTATGGAAAGGGTTGGAAAAAAACATGTTTTACAAAGTACCAAAGGTTTTTTTTTTCAAAAGGCAACTGGACTTTGTTTTTCCTTGAAGACATTTCTCTTCTCATCCAAGAAGCTTCTTCAGTTCTGGAGTTCTGAAGTTCTCCAGAACTGAAGAAGCTTCTTGGATGAGAAGTGAAATGTCTTCAAGGAAAAACAAAGTCCAGTTACCTTTTGAAAAAGTACCTTTGGGACAACCATGACCTGGATGACTGAGACATGTCATCCATAGACATGTTTTACAAAGGTAGGAAGATACAGAGAGATATACAGAAAAAGGTTGGTATAAACAAGATTGAGAGTATTTTCCTTTAAAAAAAAAAATCACACTTTTCATTTCCTTGGCTTTTACTCCCTTTCTGTGTTTTACCTAACATTGCTTAGTCTGAAAAGGAGTAATACGAGGGAAGAAAACTTTGGGGCAATCGAAGGAAGAGATTTCAGCAAATGACTATGATCAGATGTTGATGTGGGTTTGAAAATGCCTTTGAAATATTTTATTTAAACAAACCTAACCAAGCAACGTATTACAAGCCATGTCTCCAAAGTCTGTTGTGATATTGTGACACATCATATCACATTCGAAAACATAATATGTCAAATGCAAAAGCTATACAGTTGTGTTTTTTTTTAAAGAAAGAAAAGCAATTCTATTTAATTCCTTATTTATTTGTTTACTTGCTTGACCATTTCCTGATGCTGTGTTTCTACATTCATTTTTTTTCAGGGCAATTAATACTGCAGAAGAGTGGGTAGTCCTTACAAATAATACTGAGTAATGGACAATGTGACTTTAAATGACAGCATAAAATAAATACAAGGTCATAACTTTATTGCCTACGGAATACACATCCAGAACTTATGAATAGCTGGCTGGCAATCCACTCTACATGTCCCCAAGGTTTACAGATTGGTCCAAAGTTATTCCTGATGTGTCACCTCTCTAATGCTCTCTATAAAATATACAAAATAAAGTGAAAAGAAAAATCCCAATAAAGAATAGAATAGAATAGAATAGAATAGAATAGAATAGAATAGAATAGAATAGAATAGAATGGAATGGAATGGAATGGAATGGAATGGAATGGAATGGAATGGAATGTGGAATGTGGAATGTGGAATGTGGAATGTGAAATGTGGAATGTGATAGGATAGGATAGGAGAAAATTAGATTAGAATGGAATGGAATGGATTAGGAATAGGAATAGGAATAGGAATAGGAATAGGAATAGGAATAGGAATAGAATAGAATAGAATAGAATAGAATAGAATAGAATAGAATAGAATAGAATAGAATAGAATAGAATAGAATAGAATAGAATAGAATAGAATTTATTGGCCAAGTGTGATTAGACACACAAGGAATTTGTCTCCACTGCAGAAGCTCTGGGTGAACATGCAAAACAATAAGGTAATAATCATCATGATAATTAGGCAACACTTCCCAATAATCCCATGAACTAATTAGGGCATCTTTCGGAAACCTCACACAAATACAGAGATATGAATGAGTAAATGCACTTTGTGAAGGAGCTTCTTGTTCCTTGTTTTTATTCCATCTTTTTCACCAAAAATGCCCTCTGAATCCCCACTACATCCCCAGCCCTAACTATTCTGTTACATTTGCCAACAGCAACATATTTTGCCTTGATAAAAAAAAAACCCACCTCACATACTGAAACAGGAATGTGGGGAAGAGATAAATAGCAAAAGTTATAGCCCAGGAGGGACGTGCTGCAGAAAAGGTATTACTCTATTATGCTCACTAACAAATGGCGCCTCCAGAAATCCTACATTTTTCATCTTATCAACTTGGAAATACATGGATATTCATTGCCGTTATACCTAACATTGTAAAAAGAGAGAAAAGATATATATATTTGCTTTGAAATTCATCAGATAATGCCGGTAAATCACATGTCAAAATCTCTTTTTTTAAAAAAAGTGACGTTTTTCAAGACTTCGCTTGTGCGAACCTGCACAAAGCAATATAGATGGGATCCCCATTGCTGCTCAATCACAGAGACGAAACACCAGCACAAAAGATGGTTAGGCTTAAAAAATTATGATGGCCGCGACTCGAAAATGCATTTTTTAACAGCCAATTTTATTATAAAGGGCCCTATCAAACAACCTCTTAAAAATTACAGCTAACAATGCACATCGCTCATAGCCATGGGGGGGCACTTATTCACATATTGGGAATTGTTAGTCAAAATTTCTTTTTTAAAACTTTGGTTGGCCAAGTCTCCAAACTTTTACCCCCACGGGGAATAAATGTCAGAGACACTGCAGCTTGTTTCTCCTCCACCTACCCATCATCGCAAGCATTAATGAGTTTTAGCAGCTGGTCTAACACTTCATCCAACTCAGTGATATGTCATCAAGCCAAGATGACTTGAGACCTGATAGATCCAAAGTCTGAGATGTTCCTCATCTCATTTTTCCACTTCTGACATCAGAGGCTCTGCCTCAAAACAGACTGGAAGAGGTGGGGCAAGAGGTGCCTCAATTAGCAATCAAGGGTTGCCATCTAAAGGGACCCAGAAAATGCATATGACATTTTTTGGACTTCTACTTTGGGAGCCTTCTTCTTTGATACGGAAAGAATTTTCTTAAATCAGTTTGTGTCTGGCTACCTTGAGGACAGAAGCACCTCAAGGATGAAATGCAGGAGGACCTATAGATAGCTGTTCTCTTAAACTGGAATGAGCTTAACGGCTGTCTGTTTTGGGGCAGGTATGTATTCCTGTGGTCCAGCAAATAAGGCAGCGATCAAACTACTTCTTGAAAAGCACACTGTTTCTCAGGCACCAGACTATAAGTCTCACATGTAAAACATTTCTAGTTTTGGTAACCACGATATGAAAAAGATGTTGAGGCTTTGGAAAGAGTGCAGAGAAGAGCAAGAAAGGTGATTAGGGGACTGAAGGCTAACACAAATGAAGAATGGTTGCTGGAATTGGGAATGTCTGGTCTAGTGAAAAGAAGGACTAGAGGAGGCACGATAGCATGTTCCAATATTTGAGGAGCAGCCACAAAGAAGAGGGGGTCAACCTATTCACCAAAACATTTGAGGACAGGACCAAAAGAGGAAGATCATTAAAGAGAGAACCAATTTAGAAATAAGGAAGAATTTCCTAACAGTGAGAAGAATTAATGACTGGAACAATTTTCCTCCGGAAGTGATGGGTGCTTCATCCCTGGAAGCTTTTAAGAAGAGACTGGACAACCATTTGTCTGAAGTTGTATAGGGTTTCCTGCTTGAGCAGGGGGCTGGACTAGAAGACCTCCAAGGTCCCTTCCAACTCTGTTGTTCTGTTATTCTAAACCTTCTTCAGAATCCAAGACCTTTTGTAAAGCTTCCTTAATTAAGGCTCTGCTCCTTTTTTAAAAATCAAAATGGTTGCACAGCTGATGTGGAAATAATGTTGATCTCTAGAACATTATGCATACCAGTGTATAGTCAAAGAAAAAAACCCCACCATTTTCATTTATTTCTTGGACAGCAACAGAGGGAGGGAGGGAAGGAGAAAATAGGATTGGTTGTTCTTGACCTCTTTGGAAACCTAACTAACTGGGTGTTTATTTTTACCCTGCCATTAATTGATAACACTTAATTAATCTGCCTTGTGAGAGATCAAATGAAGATTATGTCCCTGGACTGGTAACATATATTGACTTTGTTATTCCAATTATATGTCTGACCAGACCAGCCCTTTGGTAGCAAACTTAACCTTTGAATTACCCTCCTCGGCTCACCAGTAGATCAGCTGCTGGGATCGAAGCAGGAAGACCTTGACCCAAGAGCTTCCTCTGCTTCTAAACTCATCCCATCTGACGCACCCCCAGCTGTCTTGGGCTGCCGGCTTCTTCTGAGCATAATGCAAAGAGAAGGATTCGGCCGTTGGCCAAACGGCTAGCCCCAAGGAGCAGATTTACGTGTTTGTTTGTTTTAAAACTGATTTCAAGTTTGGTGGATTTTTTTGCTGCTCTTTGTAAGAGGAACCTTTGGGCAAAGAAATCTGCGGTTGTACCTACCATTTAAAACAAAATGACTTTGCAAAAAAATTCAGATGGCCTGCAGCTGAATTTACAAACCTCCTTTAGGGCTCTCTTTCATATCTCTGTCTTGTAAAATGGCGTTCATTTTAGAGAACAGCCATTGCAAATTAGCACTAACACCGCAACTGAGAATTATTTTTCCGTTTCTTAGAAATTATTTCAATTCTAGACTGCATGCAAGAATGCCAGAACAAAAAGGAGATGGCCTGTTTACCCATGTGTTATTTTTCTCTGTTATGTTCTCTGTCAGCCATAGATTGCTTCCACAATTAAGCTTACTTATCGTACATTAGCAACACTTGTTAATTTCATTATCATTAAAATCCTGCTTATTTCTATTTCTGATACATGGCCATAGGTGACCCTCTCGGATTGACTATAAATTGGTTTTGCTTTCATTCTTCTTTTTTTTTCCTCCTTCCATCTCACTCAGATTTCCATCTCTTCTTGGTGTGACCCATAGTGCTAACCCACAGGGTGCAGGCTGGTTATTTCAATATTTGAATGGAGGGGAATGCCAACCAGTACAAGCCATCCAAATGCAGGTTGAACCGGGACAATTAAAACTATGCTTCCTACTTCATTGAAGAGTTCTGTTGCGGAACCCTTTCTCAACACTCTCTTCAGTGTTGGCCAAGTCAGAAAACAGAGCAAGAAAGGGTCTTATTTTCCAAAGCACCAGAAGGCCTGGGAAGGAACAATGGATGGAAACTAATCAAGGAGAGAAGCAACCTGGAATTAAGGAGAAACTTCCTAACAGTGAGGACAATTAACCAGTGGAACAGCTTGCCACCAGAAGTTGTAGGTACTCCACCACTGGAGGTTTTTCAGAAGAGATTGGACAGCCATTTGTCTGAAATGCTTGAGCAGGGGGTTGGTCTCTTCCCTTCCAACTCTGTTATTCTGTTAGGAAAACTACTTTATTGTTGAAGGATATAATCACAGAATCTTGAAAGCTACCAGAGTTTTCGCTGCCACCCTTATACACAATGTTTTCCCAAGGCCTTTCCCAATTCTTCTTTACTTTCTCTTTATTGTTCTTTCTGTCCTTCACCAACGTTACTATATCTCTACACTCTTCTACACTACCACATCTGCACTTCTAAAAACCTGGAAAATACTAGATGGAAACAACTGGTATTTGCTGTTGTCCAGGTATTTAAAATCATGGTCAGTTACTCCACATTCTGCCCAAGTCTAGATCATCAGTACAAATAGAAAGAAATCATGGACTAGTAGAATGTCAACTTCTTTAAAAAAATCTGATCCATCTCAGGCAATGAATAGTAATATTTATCCCTATTATCTCTCTCTCTTTTTTTTTTTTTTTGCTAAACCTTGAATATTAAAATGCAATTAAAGTTTAGCCCGCAGATTTGCATGATTTTTGTGGACAACAGATGTTAGTCCTTGAAGGTAAGTTAGATCAAAGTCAACACAAGGATTCTACTTTAATATTGCAGGATATAGCAGAAGCTTGAAAGCCTAACAGATGTTCTCTGGTTCCCCGTTTATACGAAAGAGAATCAAGGAGAGGAAATCTTGAGTTTCTTTCTCACCCACTCTTCTTCTTCATGGCAAAGTTGATGGTTTCATAACAGCTCCTATATCCTTAAAGCATCAATGTTGCATGTGGGGTTTTTTTAATAAAAAAAATCTGATATATAGGGGGACTATAGCATAGAAACCTTGCAAGTTATAGCTCTCTGTCTCTGATCCAATTGATGGGAAGGGTCTCCTTAAGACCAAGGAAGCAACCAGAGATAATTCCTCTCTGGGATGAGGTTGCTAGCTGTGTGGACCAAGAGAAGGTCCGTCAAAGCCATGAGAGATAGCACTCTAATGAACAGTTACTGAACCCACCATAAAGTTAATAAAGACACAAAATTGCAATATCAAATCAGACAACTTCAAATAAGTAGCTTTAATAAGCCCAGTAATGTTATAATCTTTACTGAAACCTATTTTGTCTTGTGTTTTTAAATAGGCTGTACACCGCCCTGAGTCCTTCAAGAGAAGGGCGGTATAGAAATAAAATAATAATAATAATAATAATAATAATAATAATAATATATATATATATATTATAATTATTAATTATTATAATTATTATAATTATTATTATTATTATTATTATTTTGCAAAATAAAATATTTTCCTTATGTACTTATTGGAAACATAGTATTAAAAATTAGGCAGATCCTATCACTGATAGTGAGAAACATGTTGAATGAAAAAAAAATTAAGGAAAAACAATTAAGATTCTAATACAAAGGCATAAAAATTCTGCTAGCTTGATCGTTTTTCTAAATTCTATTGAAGAATCAGGTAATGAAAAACATTAGCAGTATTTCATTATCCATTTTTATATGGTTTGATTTTACGTTACATTTTAGCTAATTTGTACCACAACAGAAAATTGTAGCTATTGAGTGGTTTAAGCAGTAAATCATCGAACTAAGTTGAGTTCCTTTCTGAAAGCCTGGCTTAATAAAATATAGAATGAAGGAAAAATAAATAAGGAAAAACAAAAGAGGAAAGACCAGGATGGGAATATTTTGAAAGAATCTAATAGTTTTTCTAACTTAGATGATAAGAAAAATCCAATTTCTCTTTATGCAAGAAACTTAGAACAAAATTTGGAAGAATGGTAAATACATTTGGTTCTTTGCATCCAATTAATAAAATCAATGGTGTCTTTTAGCTCTTAATATAGAATATAGAATCATAGGGTGGAGGGGAACTTTGAGGTCTTCTAGTCTAACCTCCTGCTCAAGGCAGGAGACCCTATTGCATCCTGGGCAAATGGTTGTCCAGTCTCTTCTTGAAAGCCTCCAGTGATGGAGCACCTCTCAACTTCTGGAGGAAAGCCATTGCACTGGTTATCTATGGAGATTCTCAGTCACCCAGGTCATGGTTGTCCCAAAGGTGCTTTTTCAAGAGGCAACTGGACCTTCTGGGTTTTTTTCTTTGAAGACATTTCGCTTCTCATCCAAGAAGGTTTTTCATCTTGAGTTCAAGCTGAAGAAGCTTCTTGGATGAGAAGTGAAACATCTTCAAAGAAAAACCAGAAAGTCCAGTTGCCTCTTGAAAAAGCACCTTTGGTTCCACTGGTGAATTAACAGAATAACAGAGTTGGAAGGTGCCTTGGAGGTCTTCTAGTCCAACCTTCTGCTCAAGCAGGAGACTCCATACCATTCCAGACAAAGAGTTGTCCAGTTTCTTCTTGAAAACCTCCAGTGATAGGGCATCCACAACCTCTGGAGGCAAGCCATTCCATCGATTAATTAACAGAATAACAGAGTTAGAAGGGAACATGGAGGTCTTCTAGTCCATCCTCCTGCTCAGGCAGGAGACTCCATACCATTCCAGACAAAGAGTTGTCCAATCTCTTCTTGAAAACCTCCAGTGATGGAACATCTGCAACTTCTGGAAGGAAGCCATTCACCAGTTAATTGTTCTCACTGTGAGGAAATTTCTCCATCATTCTAGGTCGGATCTCTCCTTAAGTTTCCATCCGTTGCTTCTTGTCCTGCCTTCAGGTGCTTTGGAGCCACCTGAGCTTGTATTCCCTGATTTAAGAAACGAGACTAACCATAAAGTTACGTGGGCTGGTTAAGAAGGATCCGGGGAGGAATAACAGAGCAAAACCCAGCAAAGGGTTTTGCTCAGAGCTTCCGAGGTGCCCCATCTGCCAATTTCAAGCTTCTTCGCTGCCCTTCCCAAATGCTAAAATGACCCTCCTGTGCAAATCACCCCATTATGAAATCCCTCCCCATGAGTGACGATTCATGTGGGAAAGAAACCCCTGGGGGAGAACGTGGCCCCTTCCCCTTTCTTTTGTGCTTACTCTTTCAGGCCCATCCTCTTATAAACCAGCCCATCGCTTGCCTTACGTTTGCAGCCACGACTGTGACACAAAACAGGAAAGAGACCCCAATTGTCGGAAACCAAGCTGGGATGTCAGATTTGGGAGGGCTGGCCGTCTGGGGAGGTGGGGGGTGGGCGATGGGGAAGGTGGGAGGGCAGTAAATCAGGCCGGGCTTGTCAACAGCGCCAAGCAGCAGAATTACTCGAGCGAATATAACAAATGGCTGTCATTGTGGAGCCAAAAACCTGTGATTATAATTATCACATCCTCAGTGACCTTGCATAAACTTTACTTCCTGTCCAATGGAGCATTTAAATAGGCTGCTGCTTCTGCCAAGGGACCCCCACTCTCTTTTTCTGAGAATACAGAGTCCAGGGAAGAAACAAGACCCCCCCCCTCCCAAATACAAACACACCTGGTCTGCCGGGTGTCTTACAGCTTCTGGTGAAGACCCTGAACAGGGAAGGCAATTCTCGATGCCCTTTTAATTGAGATTAGATTACCTGTTAGTCTAATTGTTAGGTTCAAACCATATCCTAACAGTGATTATATGGCCTCCTCACCAAACCCAGTAGGCCTCTCTTGTCTCTGACTCCGGGTAAACTCAACTCAGCCCTTTGACTCATCTGGAAAGGTCTCCGGGGTTAAAACAACATATAGACAGACTGAACCCTAGTTTCAACTGGGAAAGTGGGATCATCCTAGATCAGGCCAAGTCCAAAAATGCCAGGGGATTTGTAGAAGCCTGGCACTCAATAGATGCATAGATGTTAACAACATCTACATTCTATGCAAAAGAGACCATCAATAAGCCTGTGCTTGTTTCTCTGTGTCATATATGTGGGTATATGCATAATTTTGTATTTATTGATTTTGTCATGCTTATGTAGTGTAGATTAGAGGTGGAGACACTTTGAAAGCTGTATGCAACGGAATTTCATTTTAATGGCTGCCGATTAGTGTACATTCAAAGTCATTCTACTTCTACTTCCATTCTTCTAAGCCAAAAAAGGGAACCAAAGGACCAAAACTCCTCCCCACCTGTAATCAGCACCCAGGTGAACAGACATGAGCTCCAAGATTAATATCAGACCAGCAGTCAAGAAGTAAACAATACCCCAAACGAGGAACTGCCACTCAAACTAACAGGAAACAGCCCAACCAAAGAACCTCCAAGACCATCCCCCGCCAACACCGATAGGCCAAGCCACTAGAATATAAGATGACAATGAACCCCACTCCTTACCAGCACTGATGATGTTACCTAGTTTGGTCATGAAACGTCTACAAGAAAGGAAGCAAGCTCAGCAAGCACCAAGGACCCTCAGGATTAAAAAGAGACAGAAACCAGAGGGCAACCAGAGAAGTGAAGGTTTAAAAAGTCAGGACGGCATTTATGACTGCAGGGTCAAATTCCAACCCTTTTTATATGCATTACATAATTTATTTTTTAATGTGTATATTTTTTTTATTTTATTCAAAAGATTAAAATACAAAAATACAAAAGGAAAAAAAATGTAAAAAAACAAAGCTAAAGAAGTACATTTTAAAAAAAAACCCCTGTGAATTAAAAGGACGAAAAACCAAAAAAAAATTATCTCCCTTCCCTAGCTGAACTCTGACAAATCTATCGCTTGTGAAACAAGTCCAAAATTTATAAACTTCTACATCTATTTGCAACCCAATTGACCTGTCATATATTACATATATGAAAAAAAAAATAGCAGGTTAAACAACAGCCAAGTTAAAGTTTAAGGTCCTGTATTGGTTTCTGTATTGGTATTTTAGCCAAATTTTAGAATGTAGCTGTCATTTTGGCTTCTATGGCGCACCAAGAACCTGTCCCCTCATTGCATCCCATAATTCTGCATAACATAAAAAAACAGTCTCAGTTATTGTTCTAGTTCACCATGGAACATAGTCAGCTATCTCTTCATTTATCTTCTCCAGCTGATATGAACGTACAGTGAGGAATGCCATCCTATGCTAGACTGAACTCAATCAAATAATAAATAAATGGGGCCAAGATCGAAATCTGTTGATTTCCTTATTCTCCAGCAAATTGGCAGCCTTCAAGATTCGTCATTTCTACCAGTGTGGTGCTGCTGCTGACAAAACATCAGATGTTTGGAAGTGATCAGCCAATAAAGCCAATAGCTTAGAACTTAGAACATCAAACATCATCATCACCTTCTAACATTTATTTATTCATTTTATTTATTTTATTTGTATACCGCCCTTTTCCAACAGGACTCAGGGTGGTGAACAGCCACGATAAAACATAACATATAAAATTTTAAAGCAGTTTAAAAGACATTAAATAATTTTGGCCATCAATTTAAAACAACCCAGTTAAAACCAATTTCAAATTAAAACCGAAAGGATGGGATCAAGCCAGCCCGGCTAGATGAAATAGATGTGTTTTCAGGGCCCGATGAAAAGTCCGGAGGTCTGGTATCGTGCGTATCTCTGGGGGTAGGTCGTTCCAGAGGGCAGATGCCACCACAGAGAAGGTTCCCAGGAAATTCCTCCTTAGTTCTAGGTTGATTCTCTCCTTGATCAGTTTCCATCCATTGCTTCTTTCCTGCCTTCAGGTGAACAGGTTGAGCCCCTCTTCTTTGTGGCAGCCTCTCAAATACTGGAAGACTGCTGTCATGTCTCCCCTGGTCCTTCTCTTCACTAGATTAGCCATGCCCGGTTCCTGTAATTATTCTTCATATGTTTTAGCCTCCAGTCCCCTAATCATCTTTGTTACTCTTCTCTGCACTCTTTCCAGAGTCTCAACATCTTTTTTGTATCGTAGTGACCAAAACTGGATGCAGTATTTCAAGTGTAGCCTTTCCAAGGCATGATAAATTGGTACTAACACCTTACATGATCCCTCTGTTAATGCAGCCTAGGATTGCATTGGGGTTTGTTTGTTTGTTTGCTGTACAAACATCTTCAGAAAAATCAACTCTGGAACCAAAATGTCATTTTCCTTTCCAAGCTTTCCAGCATGAATGGTGTTGACTATCCCTACTGCCATTGGAATAAGCTAAAAAGAAGGTGTCCATCAAATAAAAAAGCAGAGTGGATATCTACGGTACCTCCTTGGAATGGATGTATATTAGGAACAGCATGGCTTTACTCCATTTCTTATGGCATTTAATCAGGTGCAATTGAATGTTTATTATAAGATTTCCTTGTTGAAGGAGGAACAATAGCTGCAAAGTGGGTTGCCAAGATGGATTGAGTTTCCTGGGCAAACAGATTTATTGTGTCTGAATTGAGCAGTGCTTTTTTCCCTTGCTTGTGTCTCCTTTTATTACTTGAAGATGTAATTAAATACAAGCCCTCTCAGAGAACAGAGCAGTGATAAACCCAGCACTTCCACTGAGGCTACCTCAAGAAGCGTCCTTAAAAGTAAACCTCCATCCCTGACAAATTTCTCACCCAAATCACAATCATTTCATTTAAAACACATACCCAAGTCCATCGATCCTTTTCTGCATCACAAAGTAGACAGACTGGGCAGGAGGAATTGCGTCCTTCCTCTAAACACACCCAGGAAGGCATGTAAACATGTCCCTCCATGTGCCAACTGTCTGATCCAGGAGAATTTGTTATATGGATGAGTTATTGCTTTGTATTAACTTACGCCACATTGTAAATATACTTGGCATTGTTCAGTGGTAGGTCACCGCAAAGCCGATAAGGGGCCTGTTCTTCCAATGGCTAACCGTCTGCAGATGCCATCAGTGACAAAGTATGAGGCAGAACATGACATACATAATGTAGAAGCAAGTGGCCATTAGAGTTTCATCCTGGATACGTAGCCTTTTAGACACTCTCCACTTGAAATTATCACGGAGCGGCAGAAAATAAATAAAACCATATTTTCTATCCCTCTGCAGCCCTTGTTCCTTTTGTTCTTACGAGGGTCCTTCAGTCATGTGACAAATCATTTCCATGACAGAATAAATTTGCTATGGAACATTATCTCAGTAGGAAAAAGGTCATCATGTGCTAAAGGTCATGTACGGTAAATATTATCTAGTAACAATGGAGTTTCTACAAGGATTCTAAAATGCCGTCTTTAATAAATTAAGTACGTTGACCCAGCGAGAAGGAAATTCTCACGAAGAGTCCAATTTTTGGTACATACTTTTGGGAGGGGCCTGCAAACACGCCTTATTTTCAAGTCATGGAGCTTCAAGAAAAACTAAAGGTTCTTGGGAACAAATACTTGGGTTCAAAAATTGCATTTTCCTCTACACTAAGAGCGTCTGAGAAAGCACCACTTGTGATCTGTTCATCGAACGCTACTCTGGATTCAGACCTGTTTGGCTTGTTGTTGACAAGAGTGTTTGCAAGAGTGCTAGAGTTTGTTGTGACTTTCCAACTCTCACAGCAGTATAGAACCCTTATTCAAAGGGCTGAGCAAAAGGGACTGGTCTAAGGCCATTCGGGTGGCTTCGTGTCCTTGACAGGGCCAAACTCATGGTTTTTAGCCTACACTGAACTCACTCTAAATACCTTCTACCTCTCCCATTTATGTCCTTGCAACACCAGTTATTCGGATCTGAATATGGACACACAAACACACATGTGCACATGTATAAACACATTGATCTTCATCAAGAACTATATTTAATTGCTTTTCAGACAAGGAGTTACTACAATGGAACTGTAGGAGGAGACAGAGCCTGGGGTCAAGTCAAGAGAGGACTCGGCCTAGAATCGTTATGTGGCCACAAATGTTCCAAGGCCTTGAATTCCATTAACTTTTCTCTAGTGCCAATTTAATGCTGACTGTTAGTTGACCAGATTCCTGTGTATAAGCTTGAACAATAAATCTTCTGAAACTGGAAATTACAGTCCGTGCGATCCTGATTCTTCACACCTGACAGGAATGCCTTAAAGAGCAGAATCATAGGCTGTTTCTCTAATCAATTGGCCTCTTATTTGACTGTTTGAGACAATCCTTAATAGTTGTTCTAATAAAAGTAGCTTTAGACTTATGGGATTTTTTCGTCTGAACTACCATATGGGGCTAAACTCATGTGATAACAACAAATGTTGAAGCTAATCAACCCCCTTGTGCCAAAGAGATATGTGATTGTCTTACTTCCATGAAACAACCAACGCTGATCTTGGAAAATAAGATATATTATGAGGCTGTCCCTGTTCTGAATAGTCTTGCCTAGGCAATAACCGAAGAAGAGCAAAGGAGATATTTTATGGGCCTCACAGCCATTCTTTACTCTGAATCTTGCCAGGTAGCATGTTTATGAAGACAGGGGAAGCTTTGGATGGAATTCTCATAGTGGCCTCACAAGAATTGTTGAGGTAATGAATCTCAATTGCCAGGAAAGTTAGTTGCGTACGCAAAAAAGAAGAAGGGGTTGACATTGACAACATCCTAAACTCAACGTGCGGATCTAGAACAGAGAATGGTGGACCTCTTCCAGATTTTGCAATGTCTGCTGAGATGGGAGGTTGCAAATGAACAGAAGAAAATTATTGTCACCTTTCATTAGTATAGTCCAGGGGTCTCCAAACTTGGCAATTCCATGCTGGCTGGGGAATTCTGGGAGCTGAAGTCCACAAGTCTTAATGTTGTCAAGTTTGGAGACCCTTCTATAGTCATTGATGGCATTTGTCCATCATTCTAAATAAAATAGCTTTGAGTAATTTTCCATTTCAAAATAAAATTAGAAAACGTATCGTGTATAAAGTAAAACTAGAACTCACAGTCTCCTGGTGATTGGTCCAAAGTCACCCCGCCAGCTTTCATGACTAAACCAGGACTAGAACTCACCATCTCCTGGTTTCTAGCCTGATGCCTTCACCTCTAGACCAAACTGGCTCCATGTTTCTTATATTATTCTGTATGCAAACAGAAGTTAGGAAATATGAAATATAAATAAAAAATAAAATAAAATTAGAACAATTTTCAGGTCTTATAACCATTGCTGATTTAAAGATAAATCATAACCTAGAACAAAAGGTAAGACATTTCCACCCTGACTGGTTTTCTGATTACAATATTTGCTAATCCCAAAGGTGCTTTTTCAAAAGGCAAATGGACTTTCTTGGTTTTTCCTTGAAGGCGTTTTACTTCTCATCCAAGAAGCTTCTTCAATTCTGACTGAATTGCATTCCCCACCCTTCAGTCAGAACTGAAGAAGCTTCTTGGATGAGAAGCGAAATGTCTTCACAGAAAAAACCAAGAAAGTCCAGTTGCCTTTTGAAAAAGCACCTTTGAGACCTGGACGACTGAGATTGTCCATAGCATTTGCTAATGTTGAAAAGAAAAAGTTAAGTTCAAGCACACCGCAAACTGTAAGTAGACTAAAGCTGTATCTTTAGTGGGGATTTTTTTTCCCCCTATTCCTCTTTTCACTCTCCGTCTGTCTTCATTAGTCTGCTGGCACTTTGCTGGGATTAGCAGAGTAGTTTCCATGGTTTCTAATTTTCACTTTCTATCTTTCTTTGCTTAACTCATTAAATTGCTCATTACTTCACTGCATTTTACAGGAGACCGTATTTATTGTATTAGTTACACAGTGGCTGGATTAGGCAATGACAGGCTGTTTGCAATTTGAAAGGGTGGGTTTTAAGAATGGAGAGGAAATGTAAAATATATTGGCATTATCTAGCAGGTGTAGCATAACTGGGAGAGACAGTTGGTTGGCTTGATTCTGAAGTATGTATTTCATCAACATAGAGATGGGCTGCTTTCTATGGACAAGAAATGGACATTAAGCAATGCAAGGATCCTGAAATGTTTACTTTTAATATTCAGCACACTTGGTGGCAATGCTGAAGAGCTCCTAGTTGCCAGACAGAAGGATACCTAATGGGAAAAATAATAACTCAGATTAACCTCATGAGAGAAATGGTACAGGCAGACACATGCAGTGTTTGAATATTGTAATGGCTGATTCAATGGTGTCAATTGTGTTTTCAAAATGAACCATTGAATTTTTCAAAAATCATCAAAGCTCTTTGATATCTTAGTACTTTTACTCCTGAGTAAGCATCTGAGGTGTATGCAATTCAGCTCCGTAGACATCCAAAGGACAACTAAAGAAGTTGATAATGGACATACGTTGACTTACACATTAAAAAAGATCTGGTGGATAACAGAATAACAGAGTTGGAAGGGAGCTTGGAAGTCTTCTAGTAGTCCAACCCCCTGTTCAAGCAGGAGACCCTCTACTATCCCAGATAAACGGTTATCCAGTCTCATCTTAAAAACCCCCAGTGATGGAGCACCCACAACGTATGATTGAAGCTAACGTATAATAGGTTGAGGGGAGCAATCCAGGGGTGAAATCCAGCAGGTTCTAACAGGTTCTGGAGAACCGGTGGCGGAAATTTTGAGTCGTTCGGAGAACTGGCAAATACCCCCTCTGGCTGGCCCCAGAGTGGGGTGGGAATGGAGATTTTGCAATATCCTTTCCCCTGCCACGCCCACCAAGCCACGCCCACAGAACTGGTAGGGAAAAATTTTGAATTTTACCCCGGGCCAATCTATTATCCAAAGCACCTGAGAGGAAGACAAGAAGTAATAGGTGGAAACTTATCAAAGAAAGGTCCAACTTAGAAATAAGGAGACATGGTCAGTGAGAACAATCAATCAACGGCATAGCTTTCCTCCAGAATGTGTGGGCACTCCATCACTGGAGGTTTTCAAAAAGAAAGAGGGCAAGCATTTGTCCAGGATGGCATAAGGTCTCCTGCTTGATCAGGGGGTTGGACTAGAAGACCTCCAAGGTCCCTTCCAGCCCTCTGCTTCTACATTCTTGTCCCCCACATTAAAACAGCAAGGATAGGACCACTGAGGTAGAACAGAGCCAACAACAAAGTAGCACGATTTATGCTGATGCACTTTTCTACTTTCTTATGGACTGGAGGGAAGTTATTTAAGCCGGGTGTCTGAATGTGCGTGCAGAATTTCTCACATTACAGGAATCATTGATCCAATGTGCCAGGGCAAGTTCTCTTTGTCACCTTCACTTGGGAAGCAAAATAGATCAAGAAGCTGGTGGGGTAATGATGCCATTGAGAGTATTCCCACAAATGGAGCAATCTTGGAATCGGTTCAGCCATAAAACCTGGTCAATGTGCCATTGCATCAAGTCATCCTCAGTGAGGGTGGTCAGATTGGTGGTGTGATCACCCCTAGTCTACAACAACATTCATGTAAGCCTTATTGGGCAAAAGTAGACGGTGCAGAAAAACTAAGAGCAACGTGGCTGACATGGAGTAATGCGAGGAGGACGGAGGAAGAAGAGGGTGGTCTAAGCAGCAGGAGAAGTAAATTACCTGGTTGCAAATACTTAAACAGGAAGAAGGAAGTGGGAAAGTGAGGAGCCAATTGTTTTGCAAGGAGAACGAGAGGAAGAAAAATATTGGGCAACACAGTTGGGGGGAAAAATTGTAGGGGTAAAGAAAATGCCCTTGGAGCAGAAAAGAAAAACTCAATCGAGATTTTGAGATTTGTGCTCTGGGAAAAGGGGATTTGGAGCTATCTGGAGCCTTGTGAACGAGAGTTTGCCTCCTGAACCTCTTGTGATGCTGAAGGAAACACTTAGGAGCGTGCAGCTAGTTAAAGTGGCTCTGGAAAGACCACACCTGCCTTATCCAGCTACATCAAAAGATGCACTTAGAAGACTATGCTCAGCAGAACTTGGACGACGGTGAATATGGAGATGGGGATGCACGTCCCCATCTGAACCAGCCTACATGTGAGACCACCTTTGTCACAAAAAATCAGTTGTGTACCACTTCTGATAACCTGTTGCAGGGTTTAACATGTACAATATTTCCTAATCCAGCTATGTGGAGTCTCTCTCCTTCCCTCTCCCTTTCCCTCTCCCTCTCTCTTAATCTATCTATCTATCTATCTATCTATCTATCTATCTATCTATCTATCTATCATCTCTCCCTCTCTTTCAATCTCTCAATCTCTGTTTGTCAATCAATCAATCTCTGTTCTTTAATCTCTCCTTCTCTTTCTTCATCTCTCTTTCTCAATCCCTCTCAATCACTCAGTTTCTCTCTTTGTCTAACACTCCCTCTCCCTCTCTCTTTTTAATCTCTCCTTCTCTTTCTTCATCTCTCTCTCAATCTCTCAATCTCACTTTCTCAATCTCTCTCTCAATCTCTCTCAATCACTCAATCACTCTCTCCCCTCTCCCCCCCATCTCTCTCTCAGAACAAAACTGGTCAATATTACTATATTGCCTCAGAAGTCTCCCCTGCATTCCTGCCAGTGTCTCTTTCTTTCTAATCTCAGAAGTATCTTTGTTGTTGTTTCATTGTTGTGTGCTAAATTACATGCAATTATCCTGGCTTACCCTGAAAAGAGTTATCAGAAGTTGAATAGGAACCATTAACATAACAATGGATTCATGAACCCATTGCAGAAGGGAAGCTTAGGCTCCCAAGCACCTGTTTGCAGTTTTCGCAGATAAGCATATTCCATTCTTTGTTTAGCAGACAAATGAAGTGCGAAGAGAGGTGAGGGCTGCTGGTTCTTCCCACCCACCCCCATTTTCTAGGCTGAGTGATATCACAGCAAACCTGAAGTACATCCCTAGATGAAGGGGAATGATCAGCCCTTTGGAGTCTATGGGCTTCGTAGAAAAACTAAGGCCCATCCCTATATGGGTATGAGACTAAATCACAGAACTGTATCTCACTTATTTTGGCCGTGCCATGCATGCAGGGGAATTTGCTGGAGAAAGCAATGATGTTGGGAAGAGGTAGAGGTAAAAGGAAACTAGGCTGCCAAAGAAGACGGTCTCTGGACACCATGAAAGCTGACATCAGCCAGAGCACAAAACGACTCAAAGAAGCAGTGCAAGATCAGAAGACGTGGAGAGACCACCTGGCCCATGGAATTACCAAGAGTCATCTTCATCATCACGTGGGAAGAAATATCCATCTGGTTCAGTTTCAAGCCGGGAGAAAGGCACTGGAGACAAAATGGAGGTTGGAAGCTGATTGGAAAGAGGGTCCATGTATTGATGAAGCAGAACCACCAAGCACAGGGGTGATTCTGGGCAGCTGACCACATGGAGTTGAGAGTGAGGGGTATTTATACCTTCTCTTGGGCTTTGCACTTGAGCTTCCTGTTCCTGTGCAAGGACATGTATTCTATTGGCTGTGGTCAGACGCCCATGGTGCCATGTACAAATCCTAGGAGTTTGTCTGAGCTAAGTTTGGTTGAGGTTTGGGCTGATGCAATGAAGGGGCTTGTTGGGCAATTCCTATTATGGCTGAGGGCTAATCTTACCTTTGTTGGATCTTGGGTGAGGGTATTTGCTTACAAATAGAGCTAGCTATTTCTTTATCTCTTAAGTGCTGACATCTGCTGAGGGCTATTAAGAAAGATGGGGGCTGCTTTCCAAGAGCATGTTTCTCCATTTCTCTCCTTATTCTGCCTTTTTAGTATTACTCAAAATATTTCATTCTTCTGGGAGATGGATGGGAGCTATCTTTCTACAATCATATGGATATGAAGCATCAACCTAGAAGGTTAGCCTGAGAAAACTGTCTCACAGGTTTTCATTGTGCTTAATTAACCTCAGGAGTCATCAAGACACTCGAGATTCAAGTTAATTCAGAAGCAAAGATTCTGAGTGAGAACTTGCTGGAACCGCTGGTTTTGCGGAAGGAATGAAGTTACGTTCCTAAAGACAATCTGTTAATGAAAGCAAACTCCTTAATTATTTCCCTGTAGAGAGGCAGGTTTGATGCCACCATAAGTTTCCCCCAATGCCAAGTCTCACCAACATGGTCTCTGCCTGTAAAATCAGCTATTAAGTCAAATTCCTGTCCTCAATATTTACTTTAGCTCACTTAATCATCCAATATTATCATTGCATTATGTGCCACTGGGCTGAATTTTGGCAGAGAGCAAGGAAGAGGCAGCCTGAATCCAGATCAGTGGTGAAATCCAATTTTTTTTACTACCGGTTCTGTGGGCGTGGTGTGGCTTGGTGGGCGTGGCTTGGTGGGCGTGGCAGGGGAAGGATGGGTTTTAATTGCTTTTAATGTTTTAATTTTTAATGTTTTTATATATGGTTTTTAAATGCATTGTAAGCCGCCTTGAGTCTTCGGAGAAAGGCGGCATACAAGTTGAACAAATAAATAAATTAAATAAATAAGGATACTGCAAAATCCCTATTCCCACCCCACTCTGGGGCCAGCCAGAGGTGGCGTTTGCCGGTTCTCCGAACTGCTCAAAATTTCTGCTACTGGTTCTCCAGAACCTGTCAGAACCTGCTGGATTTCACCCTGATCCAGATCCAAACCCCAGATCAAAGTATTATTTAAAAGAGAAGGACTTTTTTTCTTATCAAATAGGGGCTAAAACAGTTTACTTTCTGATAAGACGCACAGATAGATGCTGCACTGTGGTTAAATAAAGTTTTTTTAAACTGGAAAAAAAAGTGCCCTTGATGGCAAATAATTCAGTTTTTAAAAAAGTTTAAATATTTTACACTCGCTCGTCATATTTCCTGGAAGTAAAACGCTGCAAAGAAAATCGCTTTTCTTCCGTTTTATGAAGGCATTTTACTCTATAATTATCTGAGTATTTATTTAGATTAAAATCCATTTATGCGCTGCCTCTCTGAAGTCATTCTACCACTCCAGCGGATGACATATTTCATGTTAGCCCTTCATTTTTCCCAAATCTGCTCTTTTTTAATCTGTCTTGAAATGAACAATAATGTCGTAATAATGCGATTGTCAAGCCTCCAACCATGATAAAGAGACAGATGAGGATTCTGGCATAAAGCTTCTAAAATACTAACAATAGGTAGTTTTGAATAATGCAGAAATACATCAAATGTAACACTGGCCGGTAAGAATATCTGGGTGAACAACTTTATCTCCATACAATCTGTGTGGAGAGGTCCCATCAGAAGGCCATAAATCTACGTGCATCTTTTATTTAACAGATTAAAAGGTGCATGGGGCGATCTTTTCAGCATTGTGTCGAATTAGCGTCACTTACGACCACAATGGAGCCCCAAATTTCTGTTGCTAAGCGAGACGTTTGTTAAGTGGGTTTTGTCCCATTTTACAACAAAAAAGGGATTGTGTGACCCCAGGACATCATAACCGTCATAGGTATGAGTCAGTTGCTAAGCATTTGAATTTTGACCATGGAGGTGCTCCAATGGTCATAAGTGTGAAAAATGGCCGTAAGTCACTTTTTTCAGTGCCGTTGTAACTTCAATTGCTCACCTGAGAGCATCTTCTAATCTGCCTAGTAACCAAGAAGAGCAAGGTGTGCCTTCAAGGCCAGAAGTTCATTGTCATTTCTGATCTCTACTTGTTGTCCATCAATTGCCTCTCCACCAGCCATTCATTGATCTGATTTCCTGGGATTTAAGCCTCTTCTTGACAGCTTTTCCAAGAGATTTCTGTCCCTTTTTGTCCGTTAACTCATAAAAATACCCCGAGCATAAAAGTCTGTAGAGATTCTCAGTCATCCAGGTCATAGTTGTCCCAAAGGTGGCAACTGGATTTTCTTGTTTTTCCTTTGAAGACATTTTACTTCTCATCCAAGGAGCTTCTTCAGCTCTGACAGGATAGTGGGGAACAATTATCCTGTCCACTATCTTGTCAGAGCTGAAGAAGCTTCTTGGATGAGAAGCAAAACGTCTTCAAGACATTTTGCTTCTCATCTGTCTTCAAAGAAAAAAGAAGAAAGTCCAGTTGTCACCTGAAAAAGCACCTTTGGGATATACCGAGCCTATTTCCATTTCCCAGAATACGTTCATGGAAGAGCAAAATGGCGGATGAAGATGAAGATGGCCTCCTGTGTCCAGTGAAGGAGGAAAATGCTACCCACTCTCCTCTGAAAGGCATTGTTTATTGCCAGGAGAGGAAAAAAAAATATAGAAAGAAAATCAGCTTGCGGAGAGTCTGTGATTGCATTACGGCGAAGCCAGCTAAGTGAACCTTTGACGCAGGATAAATCTCCTAATAAAATTACTTCAGTCCAGGCCCTGACACACTCTGCATATGTAATAAAACTCTTTAAAATGAATAGCTGATAAGGAAAGGAAGCTTTTCGGTGAAACAAATAAAAACACACACACACATGCTCTTGCACACTCTAATATCAAATGGCAAAACATACTCCTAGTGATTATCAGAGTGTTAAAATAATAACCCTATGAAAGGCATAAATCCTGCCCTGAAGCAAATTACGTCTCAGTTCTACTTATGTCGGAATCTTCCCCAAACACCTGATAAAGAAGTAAACCTGTTACAGGAATAAATTGGCCACACACCGAGGTTAGCCTCAGATTTACACTGGACTGCAGCGATAAACTTCCTTTTTCATTAGTCCAATAGATCATAGGATTTACAGTATTTACAGATGTTTCGGTATTAAATGCAAGCAGGAGTCTGGAGGGCCTGCATGCATTTGGGGGCAAGCAGGGTCGATAGGGAGAGTGAATATTGCTTGGCAAAAAAATATCGCTGGGGAAGCGTTGCCAGAATAATGATTACGAGATGAGTTTCTCTTCAAAGCTTCATTATCAACGGGATGATAAGTTCTCCCAAGCCCTGGGTACCGAAAGGAGGAAATGGGGATTTATAGCCTTCCTTCTTTGTTAGCCAACTTGAAGAGACGAAGCTGAAGAAGCTTCTTGGAGAAGCGAAACGTCCTCAAAGGAAAAAACCAGAAAGTCCAGTTGCCTCTTGAGAAAAAAGCAACGTGACTTGGATGACTTGAGACTCACCAGAGACATTGAAGAAATGAGCATTTTGGTTATACAGGCAGTCTTCAACTTACAACAATTCATTTAGTTCAAAGTTCAAAGACTGTTCACAACGGCACTGAAAAAAAGTCACTTGTGACCATTTTCCACACTTATGAAAATGTGGAAAATGTGAATTCTGTGGAAAATGTGAATTCTGATCACGTGACCTTGTGGTCACGTGATCAGAATTCAGACACTTGGCAACTGACTCGTATTTATGACCGTTGCAGGGTCCCAGGGTCACGCAATCCCCTTTTGTGACTTTCTGATAAGCAAAGCCAATGGGGAAGGTGGATTCACTTAACAACCGTTTCATAATTTAGGAACTGCAGGGATTCACTTAACAATTGTTGCAAGAGAAGTCATAAAATGGAGAAAACACACTTAAATATCATAGTCAGCAACAGAAATTTTGGGCTCAGTTGTCGTCGTAAGTTGAGGATTACCTGTATCAAGCTGGGTAGCAGGAACTTCCCTAGAACTGTCACCTCTAGAGCAGTGTTTCTCAACCTTGGTAGCTTGAAGAGGGGTGGACTTCAACTCCCAGAATCCCCCAGCGCTGGCTGGGGGATTCTGGGAGTTGAAGTCCACCCCTCTTCAAGCTTCCAAGGTTGAGAAACACTGCTCGAGTGGGAATTACAAGTAGAATAACAAGCGGACTAACTCTGAAAGTTCTGTCCGATTGTAACAGTAACAGTAACGGAATTGGAAGGGACCTTGGAGGTCATCTAGTCCAACCCCCTGCTCATGCAGGAGACCTGTACTAGGGATTTGAACCGCCGAACTGCCGACCTTCCTGATCAACAAGCTCAGTGTCTTAGCCCCTGAGCCACCTAGTCAGGCACATTGAACAGATTGAACAGATCTGGTTTCCTTTCAAGATTGACTCACTTGGATTGGACTCACAATGGAGCTGTGATGCTGACAACAGCCCCCCCTCCCCCCACACACACACTTTGTGCTCCAGAAACACCAAAGGACCCTCCTGCAAGAATCCACCACAAAGATACAAAGACTGCTGAAAAATAAAGTAGAAAAAAAAGTTGACTATTTCTCCTCCACTATAAATTATACCGACACCACAGATGATTTACTTCGATGGAAATTGTTATGTTCCCCTTGACTCAGGTTGTTCCCAGATCCTTAAGTAGTTTATCTTTTTTAACACAATAGTACATTTTTTTCCAGATAAGCAAATGTTTTAATGAAGCTATGCACTTTTTGATTTGTGCTTCTCTAATTCTTCGGCCCATTTCTGACAATGCCGTTTTTGTTTTGTTTGTTTTTTTTACTTTCTCAGTGGTTCCTGCACTGCCAAATGCTAAGAAAACATATGAATTTGGTTAAGTGTTAAGGATTTTAAAAATCCATTATAGATTTCTTTGACCTTGAAATGTTATGAATCACTAAAACTGACTGCTGTATCTCTCGGAGCAGCTAGGAAGAATCACACCGCAGTCTGTCATTCTGTGACAGACATTCATAAAAAAATTAGCATAAATTTGGGGGCATTGCATTGTGCTTTAAAATAGTATATTTTAGGAAAATTGAATGCAATTGGACTGATTGTATGTAATTGTATATCATACAATTCAATCAATCAGTCCATTGGTCAGCAAGCTTAGTATAACTTTGTAGTATAATATACAATTAATATATAATGTATAATTTTCCATAGATGAGCTCCATGCCAGCCGTATATTCTTTCTCTCTGAACAAGATCATCCTCACCTCTAGAAGTCTTCCTAATTTATTGGTTCAAATAAAACAAATATCTGGAAAGGTGAAACAAATTAATAATAAAGAGTACATTTTAGAGAACAAGGCGGAGGTTCAAGGCAGAGAAATGGATAATCTAGTTTTATTAGAATTAAGAGGGAAAGAGTGGACAGTAGGTTTGGTTGTTTGCTTGCAGAAGTTTTGTTACCAGGCTAGATTAAGAGATGAACAGAATTGGAAGGAAATTTGTAGGTCATCTAGTCCAACCCTCTGCCCAAACAGGAGACCCTACACCATTTCTGACCAATGGAAGTCCAGTCTCTTCTTGAAAGCCTCCAGTGATGAAGCTCACACAACCTCTGAAGGCAACTTCTGTTCCATGGGTTGATTGCTCTCCCTGTCAGAAAGTTCCTCCTTATTTCCAGGTTGAATCTCTCCTTGGTCAGTTTCCATCCATTCTTTCTTGTCCCGCCTTCAGGTGCTTTGGAAAATAGCTTGACCCCCCCCTCCTCCTCTCTGTGGCAGCCCCTCAAATATTGGAAGATGCTATCATGTCTCCCCTGGTCCTTCTCTTCAGTGGACCTGTAGTTCCTGTAACTATTCATCGTACGTTTTAGCCTCCAGTCTCTTAATCTTCTTGGTTGCTCTTCCCTGCACTCTTTCCAGAGTCTCAACATCTCTTTTATACCAAAACTGGATGCAGGATTCTAGGTGTGGCCTCACTAAGGCTTTATAGAGTGGTATTAGGGCCTCCCTTGATCTTGATTGTATCCCTCTGTTAATGCAGTTTAGGATTGTGTTGGGTTTTTTGGCTGCCACCGCACACTGCTGGTAGGTAAGAGCTTCAGTGTTGAGTGTGTCTGCATGCTGAGAGGACCAAGGAATACACAGTTCAACCCTGAGCAATATTCAATATATAGGTAACCCTTGACTTACAACAGTTCGTTTAGTTGCAACGAAATTGCAACGGCACTGAAAAACGTGACTTATAACTGTTTTTCATAGTTACGACCTTTGCAGCACCCCCCTGATCATGTGATCAAAATTCAGACCCTTGGCAACTGGTTCATACTTATGACAGTCGCCATGTCCCAGGGTCACCTGATCCCCTTTTGTCGACCTTCTGACAAGCAGTCAATGAAGAAGCCAGATTGACTTAACAAGCAGGTGACTAATTTATCATCCGCAGTGATTCACTTAACAGCTGTGGCAAGAAAGGTCGTATACTGGGGAAAACTTCACTTAACAAATGTCTCACTTTACAACAGAAATTTCAGGCTCAATTGTGGTCATAAGTCGAGGACTACCGGTATTGTAAAGGACAGGTGAATAGCTCCTTTTTTCTGTTGCCATCCTTCTCCAGCAAGTCCCATAGTTTGATTTACCAAAATCACTAACTTCTCCCAAGCTTAACAATAATTTGATAGATCGAAAAGTGAAAACTCTGAGGATGCAAGAAGATCTTGCGGCCGGGTTTAAAGAAGCAGCGAAGAGGGAAACACCCCATTTAAAGAAAATTATTGCTTTAAAAAATACTAAAAGTTATGGATGGTTGTTAGTATCCTACATCCCTCTTGCATAGATGCCTCTTTCCCCCAAGTCCATAAGCCGCAACAGAGTTATTTTTCAGTGGCTTAGATCAATGGTGCATCTTCCCGGCACCTTCCTGTACAAACCTTTAAAAAAAAAAAACTACATAAATGAAGAGGTTAATGGAAATGTGTGTGATTTTATTACTATTAAAGAACACAGACAAGCTGCGTTCACACATTTCAAGCAGCCGGTGGTACAATCACGAACCATGAAGTATATTCAGCAATCTTTTTCCTTTTTCTTCTTCTTCTTCTTTTTTTTTCAATTGCCCACCGCAGTCTATATTACAAATACATAAATCATAATGTTTCAACAAAAGCAAAATTTAATTTTCTCCTTTCAACTGTTATCTGGGCCGGTGGTATATGGCAGGCTGCGGCCGAGTCATTTATTACACTTGCTGAATGGATAATGGCAAGAAATCCCTATTATACCCAGCTTTGTTAGGCCTCTGAATGTGCTTCTGAAACCTGTGGCAGCCTAAATCTCTTTACATCTGTAATAGATACACGGCACTCTATTATTTTATGCCAGGGAAAAATTAAATAGTTGTGTGTATCGGGCAGGGGAGGAGGCCCAGCGTGGATGGGAAGCCATTTTACTGGAAACCTTTTCAAGGAAATGCTTATTCCAGAGCTCAGTTCTAGGTTTTGAACCCATTTCCTTTTTCACTTGAAAATACGCCCTGATTTGGATTCTTGTTTAGAAGAAGACTCGGAAGTGACAGGCTCCGTTTGAGGCTCCATCTTGGATATATTTCTCCCACTGTGGAGAAGCAATATGTAGGTATGAAGTCTCTTGGTATAAACATGCAACATTTGACCGATCTGACATAGGAGGGGTCTTTGGTGGTCTCCGAGCTGGGTGGTTTTCTTGCAGATGTTTCATCATCCAAACTAGATAGCATCATCAGTGCTAGAAGGGAGGGGAGTTTTCAGAGAAGAGGAGGTGGAGGAGGAAGAGAAGGAGGAAGAGTTCTAGAGAGAGAAAGCCAGTTCTTTGAGAAGACAGGACTTTATATGGCATGGCATGAAAATGGAAAAATTCAAGCAATGTTTTGCAATCCATTGGATTTCCCAT